>NC_133652.1:75907707-76224468 GCF_009905375.1 Apium graveolens | reverse complement strand
TTATATTTTATTTCGTTATTCATAGTTGGAAAATCCAACTTCAAAGCATACTCAGTCATAAACCCATCAGGGCTTTACAACACTAGACCTGTGCCACTAGATTTTGTTTTGGACGCTCCGTCAAAATGGAGAACCCAATATTCTTTCAGAGTTATATCTTCATCCTTCTCCCCTTCTTCTGGGGTTATTATCTCTTTCCCCCGACTTCTTGGTCGTTAATAGTACATTCGACCACGAAGTCTGCTAAGGCCTGAGCCTTAATGGCCGTTCGAAGCTTATACTTGATATCAAATTCTCCTAAGTTAATTGCCCACTTGATGAGCCTTCCGCTGGCCTTCGGGCTATGAAGGATGTTCCTCAAGGGTGACGGACTTCGATCTTGTGAGCCCGGAAGTATGGTCTTAACTTCCACGAGGCTGTGATGAGAGCAAGCGTGAATTTCTCCATGGTGGAGTAATTCAACTCTGCTCCATGGAGCACCTTGCTTAAATAGTATACAGGCTTTTGGAGCTTCTGCTCTTCCTTCACGAGGACCGCACTCACAGCTTGTTCAGATACCGCGAGGTAAAAATAGAGAGTGTCCTCCGGACTTGGTTTAGCCAACAACGGGGTTTCATTCATGTATTTCTTCAGCTGTTCAAAGGCCTCTTGGCTCTCAGCTGTCCATTCAGAGTCCTTCACCTTCTTAAGGGTTTTAAAAAAGGGCAGGCATTTGTCTCCAGACTTGGAGATGAACCTCCCTAGAGCTGCAATTCTTCCTGTCAGCTTCTGAACGTCCTTGATGGAGCATGGTGGCTCTATGTCTAGGATAACTTTGATCTTTTCGGGGTTGGCCTCTATCCCCCTTTTAGAGACCATATGACTCAAAAAAATTCCAGAACCAACGCCAAAAGCACACTTGGCTGGGTTCAACATCATCTTGTGGTGCCTCAACACTTCAAATGCCTCTCTGAGGTGGCTAATATGATCGGCCTTGCTTAGGATTTTGACTAACATGTCATCAACATAGACCTCCATGGTCTTCCCAATTAGATGGGCATATATCTTGTTTACCAGCCTTTGGTAAGTAGCTCCTGCATTCTTAAGTCCAAAATCCATAACAAGATAATAAAATATACCAAAATCAGTTATGAAAGATACCTTGGGGGTGTCATCCTTATGCATTCTAATCTGATTGTAACCACTGAAGCCATCCATAAAGATTACCATCTCGTGTCCAACAGTGGCATCGATCAGGGTATCAATCCTTGGTAGGGGGTAACAGTCTTTGGGACATGCATCATTTAAATCAGTAAAGTCAATGCACATCTTCCACTTTCCATTGGCCTTCTTAACCATTACGGGGTTAGCCAACCATTCAGGGAATTGCACTTCCTCAATAAATCCAGCTTCTAAAAGCTTCTCGACCTCCTGCTTAATGGCTTCCATCCTATCAGGGGCATAAGTTCTCTTCTTTTGCTTTACAGCCTTTCGAGTTGGATCAACATTCAACCTATGAGTTATAAGGTTCGGGTCAATCCTAGGCATATCTGCTGTTGTCCAAGAAAACACATCATTGTTCTCTTGGAGGAAAGTTATCATTCAACCCTTCAAAGGCTTGTCCAAAGATGCCCCAATATATGTGACCTTTTTCGGGTCTAAGGGATCTAAGGGAATTGGGACCAAGTCCTCAGCTGGTTTTCCTCGTAGTTCGTCATTCTCTCAGACATCCATGTCTTCTATGGGAAGGACATGCCCCCCGGTTCCATCGGGCCTAAGTGCTGCGACATAGCAACTGCGGGCCATTTTCTGATCTCCTCTTGCTTCTCCAACACTGTTCCTAGTTGGGAACTTCAGTACATGTGGTAAATTGAGGGCACAGCCTTAAAAGCATGGATCCTTGTCCTACCTATGATAGCATTGTAGGTAGACGCTGCCTTGACAACCTGAAAGTTCAACATCTGCATGGCCTCCCTGGGCTCCTCCCCGATAGTTACGGGAACTTGTATTGCTCCTTTGACTTTGCATTCCACATGGTTAAACCCGTAGATGGGTGTGTCGGATGGAGTTAGCTGAGAATCATTGTAGCCCATCTTTTTTAATGTGTCATGGAACATAATGTCCATGGAAGCTCCATTGTCCACTAGGACCCTCATAACAGGACAAATTCCAATTATCGGAGTGATAACCAGAGGATCATCTTGAGGAAATTTCAAATCTTCAAGGTCTGGGTCACCAAATTCAAGCATCATCTCTGACTTAGAACGCTTAGATGGCTCTCCAACTATGCTCATTACTTCTCTTGCATAAGCTTTTTAGGGGTTCCTTGTAGTACCAGCTGATGTAGGTCCTCATAAGATCATATTGATTACTGGCCCTCAGGGCTGTGGGTTGTGATCTCTGTTGTTACCCATCCGATCATCATCTCTTCGATCATTATCTCTCTTTTGGCCTCCGGCCTTTTCACCTTTGGTGAAACGTCCAAACTTTCCCCTTCGGATTAGATACTCAATCTCATCCTTGAGTTACCTACAATCATCAGTATCGTGACCGACATCTTTGTGAAACCTGCAGTACCGACTCTTGTCTCTTTTCTCGGGGTCTCCCCTTATTGGCTTCAGCCATTTGAAGTCCTTATCCTTTTCAATTTCTATAAGGATTTGGCTCCTTGGGGCGTTCAACCTCGCATACTCAGCAAATCTTGGCTGCTGATTCTTCTTAGAAGAGGAGGAGTCAGAGCTTTTACCAATTCGTGGATACTTGTCCTTAGCATCGTACTCCTGATCCGTCTTCCCCTTCTTGTTTCCAGTAGGTTCATTGTTCACAGATGTCTTCTTCATACTCTCCTCCACCTTGATATACTTTCCGGCTCTATCCTGGAGTTGGATCATACTTTCGGGAGGGCGCTTAGCCAGGGACATCTTAAATAACTCATCTCTAGTCCCTTGCTATAGAGCTATCATAGCTACTTTATCATCAAGATCAGGGACCTTCAAAGCCTCCTTCGTAAATCGATTCAGATACTCTCTGAGGGACTCTTTTTCCCCTTAGATTATTCCCATGAGAGAAGCTGAACTCTTCTCGTGCACTCTGCCACTTATGAATTTCTTGATAAAATCTTGGCTCAAGTCCTTAAAGGATCCAATAGAATTTGGGGGCAGACGACTGTACCACCTTTGAGCCATACCCGATAGGGTTTGAGGGAAAGTCCGACACTTAATAGCTTCGTTCACGGGCTGTAGCAACAGGGTGTTAGAGAATGCCCTAACATGATTAGCAGGGTCGCCAGTACTATCGTATGCTTTGATGGTGGGCATCTTGAACTTCCTTCAGATGTGAGTATTCATTATCTCGTCAGTGAATTATGGGTTTGGATCATCAGGATCTCCTAAGGGCATAAGATCACTTGGATCGGCCCTTGGGGCAACTGCCCTTCTTGGTATTAGACCATCCAGGTCTATGATTGGGGGAGGACCTCTCCGTCTTGGAGCAAGTGGGGGTCTTAAAGTCAGTTGTATCTCCAGGTCACACTTCGGCCTTTGGATCTCAGCTTCATGAGCCCTGATCCTCTCTTGAACATCTTGGGGATTCGTCCCTTGAGTGCTCCTAGAGCGTTGTTCAGTATCATCCATCGACTCTTTGCCAGCACGCCTCCTTCTTGGAGTGACATCATCATCCGATGATTCAGAGTCTCTTTCAGTATAAGATCCAGAGAATTCTTGATCCTCTGGAATAGGAGCCAAGCCACGTATATATTGGGGCATCCGCCCTTGTGCTTCACTCCTATTAGAGTGTCCACTCCCTCCAACTTCGGGGTATAGAGGCATCTCGTAAAGGGGGTTAGTAGTCACAATTGTCGAGTACTCATACCCAAGGGGTTGAGAGTTCACAGGTGCATGCAGCTGATAAATTTGGGGATTCATCCCTTGAGGAGTCGGGGGATTCGTCCCTTGTGGCTGAGCCTCAGTTTCCCCTACAAGGGTTCCTCCTTGGGTGGATGTATAAGTTGAGTGTGGTGGTACTTCCACCACTAATGCGATTGCTCGCGATGGGACAAGAGTGTATGTCCCACTAGTGTTTCTGCTCCGTGTGTTCACCATGGTTGTTGTAAGTTTCCCACAGATGGTGCCAAATGTTGTGGAATAAAAACCGGAGTACTTTAGTATTTAATGCTAGGGTTGGTGAGTTTCGAGCTTTAATGGCTGCTCTTGCGTTCGGGACTATCGGTCCTTGCAAGATGCTGTTGTAAAAGACATGCCTGTACTTTAACAAGACTAAGATATTTTGTCAACCCTAAGTAAGTTGTATTGTTATCTTAATCTGTATTTTGTACTTGTAATATTAAAAGTCTATAAAAATGTCAAAGGAGCAGACTGGAGTCTTTTTCCTGAAACAGTATCAAGCCTAAGGATTCTATCTGGAAGAAGATCAAGAAGAAGATCATGCCTCAGAAAATTTTTGAAGAAGCTTGGAGTTGAATAAATGTGTTTGGATAAAAATACTCTAAGTCGGGATCTCTACAAGTCATAAATTTAGTGTTATAGAGAAGTCATTCGAGAACTCCAAATGACTTATCGAGAAGTCAGGAAAGCTACAAGAGAACTCAGAAAGATATCGACAAGTCAAGAAGACATGAAAGTTGGAGATATCGACAAGTCATTTTTTCACTTGAGAACTCAGAGTTTTCGACAAGTCTACATTCATTAGAGAACACTGAGTTATCGATAAGTCTAAGTCTACTAGAGAACTCAGAGATATCGATAAGTCAAAATTCACTAAAGAACTTTAAGTTATCAACAAGACAAAGTGAAGACATGATGCTGAGAGATCTCGACAAGCTAAAGTTTCATTCGAGAACTCAGAGACCTCTATAAGTCAAATTCACTAGAGCATTAGAGATCTCGATAAGTCATTATACTTATCGAGATGTCAAGATCTCTATGTGCCTAAACTGGAGATCTCGAGTAGAATTCTCAAAGTACAGAATCACAGACCAGTTCAATATTCAAGATAAACAATCAACAAACAATCCAATCAGCTGGATTGACAAGTCTACAAAAAGCAGCTTGAAGAATTTGCAAGATCAATGGTAAAGATTAACTGACAAAGGAAGATCAAAGTGAACACGGGATGCCAAAGATATGCTAAGCCAGAAATGGAAGATCTACTTTTCTATAAATAGAAATGACAAGTGACAGTTTAGAAAAGCTAATAGCATGTCTTATTACACACTGTGTAAACCAGCAGTTAACTAAGTTATAAAGTTAACACTGGTCCTTTAGTTAGTTGTAACAATTTAGATCAAATTTCTTGTAACACTCTCAAGAAGAAACTAAGCTATTTATTAACAAAGAGCCTAGAAATTTTGTAGCAAAACAGTCTTAATTTTAATATATAATTAAGTGAGTTTTGAAGATCTGTGTTCTTTATTTTCTGCAAGCTTAAATTCTGCATGAACATATTTCACTACAAGATTTAATTTACTTTGTTCAACCATAAACATTCAAGAAAAGCATAAAAATAGTAAAACACATTCACCCCCCCTCTGTGTGTTATTCATTTCCTAACAAGTGGTATCAGAGCAAAATTTGAAAGTAAACAGATTCAAGATTTTGGAAGAATGAATACACAGAAAATCAGCAGCATCAAAATTCCTACCTTTGACAAAGCTAACTACACTCTTTGGAAAAAGAAAATGATGTTGTTTATCAGGATGGCCAATCCACTCTACATTTAGATCCTCAATAATGGACCCTTCATTCCTATGGTTAGAGTTAAGGAATTTACAGATGGATACATGGTTATCCCAGTTCATTTTGCTCCAAAAGATCCTTCTGAGTATTCTGACTCTGAAAAGGAGAAAGTCTCCCTGGATAGTAACTTGCAACTAATATTGATTGAGTCACTTGACAATCTGATGTACAACAACATTGTCAATTGTGACACTGCCAAGCAAATATGGGAAAAGATTGAGATACTATATGAAGGAACTGAAGAAGTTAGGTCAAACCAAAGAAGAATACTGATTTCACAGTATGAGGGTTTTATGGCAAAGCCAAAGGAAAGTATTACTGATGTGTTTGAAAGGTTTAACAAGTTGATAAATGATTTGCAGCTTCATGACAAATATTATGAAGCTGAAGAAGTGAACCTGAAGTTCTTGCTTACTCTCCCTGATCATTTGGAACAGTAAATCTCAGCAATCAGGGAAGGAAGATATTAAAGTAGGATAACACTGGAAGTTCTATATGGAATTCTCAAAACATATGAACTTGAAATGATTCAGAGAAAATCATTGAGATCTGACCAAGGAAATGTTGTAAATGGCTCAAGTGCTTTAATTGTCAATGAAAGCCAAACATCGACTGATGAGTCAAGATCTCAAATACTAGTTGCCTTAACAAGTGAGCAAAGAACAAATGATTCACAGGAACAAGTCATTCTGGAATTAGAAAAAGATGAGTTCTACACTCTTGAAGAACTGGATGACCTAGATCAGTCAATGGCCTATTTGGCTAGAAAATTCTCTAATATTAGAGTAAAGAAGCCAAGATACTTCAGGAGTAAAGGACAGTCTTTCAATAAATACACCAACTGGAGAGAAAAAGGGAAGTACAATTCTGATAGTAAGAATGGCTACAAAACAGGATCTGTTGATAGATCTAATATAAGGTGCTTCAATTGTGATGAACTAGGCCACTTTGCTAAAGAATGCAGGAAACCCAAGAAGGCAAAGAAAGACAAAACTTATCTTGAACTGAAAGCAAAGTATGAAACTCTTCTGAAAAGAAGCAAAGCAAAGCTTACATTGCAGAGGGAAAGAGTTGGGATGATTCAGATAATGATGAAGATGAGGAAGTTGGAAACTATGCTCTGATGGCTTTCGAGCAAGGTGAATCATCCTTATCAAAAGCACAGACACCAACTCTTACCACTATTGATTTAAATATGAATCAATATAAGGAAACTGTTGAAAAGATGAGTACATAAATATTTCACATCCACACAAGCATGGTTGCTGCTAATGAAGAAGTTAGCAGATTAACAAAGATAAATGAGAAGCTTGAAAGTGAGAAGCAAGAAACTGAATTGTTGTTGGTAGAGCTTGATGCTTTAAAACAAGAAAATGCATATCTAAAGAACAAGCTCAAGTGTGCAAATGAAATTGAAGCAGTGCTAAGGGAGAAGCTGGAAAAGAATGAAGTGAAGATGAAATCTTTCAGAAACGCATCTGAACTGGTCGGACAGTACCATGAGAAGAATAAGCCATGTGCAAACATTGCTATTGGCCTTGACTATGATGCCATGAATGATAAAAAGAAGACTGTAGGTGATAAAGGGAAAGCAAAGAAAACTGATAATGCTCCAACCTTTTTGAAAGAGGTTAATGCACCTATATTCAAAGCATGTGAAGTCAACTTCAGTGAAGAAGAATTGATTATCAAGAAAGAAATTATTGATGAGGATAAAGAAAAAAAACTTAAGAATCAGTTCAGTCTTCTAATACTGAAGAGAATCTTATGAACAAACAAAGTCCCAAGACTCCTGTTAAATAAACTAAAACTGGAGATGCAAGAAAGAAAAATAAAAATAGAAATAGAAAAATAGGGATAAACAAAAGCAACAATTTTTCTTATGTTGCAGATGCTCCAAGAAAGAAATGTAAAAAATGTGGCTCGGTGAATCACCTAACTTATCTTTGTAAAAAGGCAGATAGCAAGCCAATTGAAGGAGATTGCAAATACAATGAAGCAAATGCAAATGATCCCTACTTATTCTGTGACAAGTTTGAATGCATCCCTTGCAATTTGAAAGTGATGAAAAGATGCTACAAACTGAGAGTAGACCTTAAAGAAACAAGAATTGGATCTACAACATAAAGGGAAAAGCTCAACAGTCAATGAACTCTATTTTATCTGAAACTACTCATTCTACTTCTGCTAAATCAGTTAACAAGAAGAACTTACCCAACACTTCTTGGGTTGCTAAACACATTTAGAACTCATTGTGTGCATGGCAAAATGAAGAAAGTCATATGTATCATTGACAGTGGATGTTCTAGACATATGACAGGTGTAAGTCCCTGCTATCACAGTTTGAGGAGAAAGCTGGCCCATTAATGACCTTTGGAGACAATATCAAAGGATTCACAATGAGATATGGCAAGATTATTTCTGAAAATATTGTCATTGATGATGTAGCACTTGTAACTGGTCTTGAAGTGAATCTTCTCAGTGTTAGCCAATTTACAGACAAAGGCTTTGAAGTTTTATTCAACAAAGAAGAATGTACTTTTATCAGCAAGAAAGCTGGTGAAGTTGCTTTAAAAGGAGCAAGGAAAGGAAGCTTGTTTATTGCAGATTTTGACTCAACAAATAAGGATGGTGCTTGTTGGTTCTACACCAAGGCATTAGAAGAACAAAGCAAGCTCTGGCATAAAAAGCTGTATCACTTGAATTTCAAGGCAATTAACACCTTGGTCTAAAAGGAGTTGGTAAGAGACATGCCTAAACTGGAGTTTGCTCAAGTTTAAGTTTGTGAATCCTGTCAGAGAAAAAGAGTGAAGAGATCAAGTCACAAGTCAAAAACTGTGAACTCTATAAGTACTCCTTTGCAGCTAATTTACATGGACTTGCTCGGGTCAGTAAATGTCTTATCAATTTCAAGGAACAAATATGCACTTGTAATGGTGGATGATTTCTCAAGATACACTTGGGTAGAGTTTATGCACTCTGAAGATGAAACTTCACATATCATAATTGAGCACATCAAGAAGATAGAAAAACAGGCTGAAGATTATAATTGTGTGAAAAGATTAAGAAATGACAGTGGAATTCTCAACTGCTAGAACACCTCAATCTTGTCTAAAAGAAAGTCTATTGTAAAGCATCTTCATGTGTCTGGAAGCAGGTGTTATATTTTAAAAGACAACTCTGAATATATGGGAAAATTTGACTCAAAGGTTTTTGAAGCAATTTTTCTGGGATATTCACTAGAAAGAACAGCCTACAAAGTTTATGTAATTAATCAAAAAGAAGATTATGGAAAGCACATATATGACTTTCAATGATGACAAGCATCCAGGCTTGGAATGCCTTGATGATAATGGAGCTGAAGCTCTTGTATTTGAGAACCTCAACATTGATAGTGATTCTGATGGGAAGATTTGAATCCAATTCAAAAGAATTATATTTGATGGCTATAAAGAGGATCTTCAGATATTTAAAGGGAACTCCAAACTTGGGATTATGGTATCCTAAAGGAACTGGTTTTGAAGCTGTTGGTTACATAGATGCAGATTTTGCTGGATGCAGGGTAAATAGAAAGAGTACCAGTGGAAGCTGTAAATTTCTTGGACAAAGACTTGTATCCTGGTATAGCAAGAAACATCAATCTGTATCAACTTCTATAGTTGTAGCTGAATACATAGCTATAGGAAGTTGTTGTGCTCAAGTGCTTTGGATGAGAAATCAATTAATGGACTATGGCCTAGTGTTACACAAAATTCCTATTATGTGTGACAATAATAGTGTTATATCTATAATGGCTAATTCAGTTAATCATTCTAGGACAAAGCACAATGATGTAAGGTATCATTTTAGTAGAGAACATGTTACAAATGGTACCATTGAGCTCATTTTTATACCAACAGAAAAACAATTAGCTGACATTTTTACTAAACCTTTGGATGAAGCAACTTTTACTAAACTTGTAGGTGAAATTAAAATGCTTAATTTTTCATCCTAAGGCAAGAACTCAGCTAATGTTTTGCAGCAGTTTAATCTCCAGTAAATCAAAATCAATTTGATTTAATTGGAAATTAACTGAAATATGAATTATAAATATTTCAGAAATCTCTGCATATTTGTTTTTCAAATTCAAATTCAACTTGGGATTTTTCAAATTCTAAGTAAACTGCTCAATTGTAATTTACATTCTTGATATGTAAAGTTAACACAAAGCATAATTACAAAAACCAAAAGTATATATAGAGAGAATTGAGTTCTCGATAAGTCAAAATTGACTTCTCGACAAGTCATGATTAGGTTTTCTTGAGTGAGTCCTCGATAAGTCAATTTAATGACTTTTCGAGTGACTTCTCGATAGGCTTAAAAATGACTTATTGATTAGTTCTTTTAGAATTCTCTAGTAGTGTTTATTCACAGAGTTCTGTACAAGTACAATCCTTGACTTATCAGTAACTAAGAACTGCAATAATTTACATTAATAAATTATTTTGGTAAAATACTCTTGGAAAATTTATTCTAATTTTATTTTGAATTTATTCAAATAAAAGTAGGAATTAATTCAGTCCACTTTTTGGACAAACTGGGTATCTATTTGACATCTCGATAAGTCAATTTTGAGTTCTCTAAAAGAGTAATTTAAAATGACTTCTCGATATGTATTTCAACTCTTAAAAATGACTTCTCGACAAGAAAACTCCAAACGTCTATTTTTGAGTTCTCGACAAGTCATTTACTTTTACTATAAATACCCAAACTTCTCGATACATACACTTACTTACAATTTTCGAGATCTAAAGTGACCTAGCTTTCAATCCAAAACCGATTTCTCTCTCATTTTTCCTTCTTTCTCACAAATCTCTTTTACCCACTAAACTTCATACTCATATCAATGGCAGCCAACAATCTTGTATCCTTTCTCCCTAAGGAAACTAACTTTCTTGCATTTCTAGATGCAAATCAAGCACCTGAAGTCTTTCAGTGCTTTGTTAAGTTCCTTTCTGAGACCTACTTTGTAGGCGCTCTAACTTCTAATTATGTGTTGTACTTAGATGTGCTAGGTGATTTCTGGAACACAGCAACAACTACGACAGTTGTGCATGAGAATCAAGTTGCGGCTATAGTGATAAACTACACAATTAAGGGACAATAAGTGGAGATTCATGAGGATGATGTCAACAAGGCTTTGGGCATTCCCCTTGATAATCTAGCGGAGGCTCTAACTCAGGATGAGCTGCATGAGTTCATGGACTTCATAAACTATTCTGAGAGGATTAAATTGGCCAGCATGAATAAGAAGTATCTGAGGAGGGAATGGTCATTCCTATTTGACTCTGTGATAAGGGCATTTACTTGCAGAAAGTCAAGATTTGATAACATATCCAGTGTTGTCCAGAAACTGGTCTACTCGATGGCTCACAATAAAAAGATAAATATAGGACACTACATATTGGAGGAGCTGAGCACCAGGTTGACTATGCCATTGGAATCAAGAGGTAAGGAGATCTTTCTGCCTAGATTTATTATGTCAACTTCAAATTATAAGGTGAATGACATACACATGCTAGAAGGTGTGAATATAACATTAATTGGCAATTATAAGCAAGTATCCAAATTCTATTTGGTTCACTTCTTACTAAGAATAAGATTCCAGTAAGACTTATGTTAACATGATTGAAAGATTTAAGACTTATCCTTATTATATGCTAGACATGAGAAGTATTGGTAATCAATCTAGCACATCTATGATCCCTGAACCTGTGGAAGTACAAACACAGGAGCACCCACAGGGATCTTCCCAAGCTGCAACCATTCCTTCAAAACCTTTAGAAGCTAGGAAACCAACCACCTCATCTTCTCAAAAGGATGAGGTGAGTAAAAAGAAGAGAAAAGAGGCAACCTTGACTATCATAACTGAGAGTGGTGAGGAGATAGATGAAAAAGAATCACCTCTGGTCAAAAGATCCAAAAGAAGTAAACAACCTGAGCTTACCACTCTAGCCACCTCTGCATCCTCCCAACATGATGCAGTTGTAAAAACAACCAGGATTGAGTCTGCACAGCCAGCACGAGAAGCAATTCAAGTGTATGGTAGGAGAAACAAAGAATACACACACTGTGATGACACATCTCTTGAAGCCCCCTCATTCTTTCAGGGGGAGCTGTCAACACTCACAACTGAGCACCAAATTCTTATGACTCAAATTTCTTCTATTCCAATTCCACTTGAATCCACTTCTCAAGTGCAACAAAAATCAAGTGACTTAGCTCAAGAAGCTTTGCTCACCACCCAGATACTCCATTTAGATGGTGAGAGGCTACATGTTGGGGTAGACCTTGATGAAACTATCACAAACATGGGGAATTCATCAGTTTTTACTGAAGACCCCTTGGATACTTCTAATGCACCTTCATATGCAAAACAGTCTTCACATACTGAAAGGTTTGAGGGTATTACTCCTGAGGGGGAGCTATCTAAATCCTCTCCGATTCAACTGGAGGTTCCTCATGTAGGGACAACTCCCCTCACAATCCTAGCAGATATTACATTGACAGTTGAAGCTAGGAGTACAATTGCCCATGATCCTGTCATAGGGGAGGCAAGCTTAGCACATTCAAGTGCCAGTGTGTTGCAAGACACACAAGGGTTTGAGGCTGATGTACATGACAGTAACCTAGTCAAATCCCCTCCAACTCAATTGAAGGTTCCCACTACAAGTGAAGGACAACACACTGTCAAAACCACATAGCAATCTGTGAGTCAAACTGTGACCCCAGTCACAGGTGTTTCTGATGAACCCTCCACCTCACAACCTCACATACTCTCTCAGTGGCTACAAGAATCTGCTTCTCAACCAGCTTCCATAGATGATCTACTAGTAGAGCAGATATCTGGATTGGCCAACATCTCACAGCATCTCCCGACTTCAAATATGAGCAACCAGGACTATCAAGCTATCATGTTTGCGTACAATGAAGAGGTTGAGGAGCAAAAGGAGAAAATTGTCAATGATGCTGAGCCAGATGGGAATGTGGATGTATGACTGTCAGATGACTTTGCCTTGGAGATGAATCAAGTTCTAGCCAGATTCAGAGAAGAGTATGTTACCATTCTGGGCAGCAATGCAAAAGACTTGAGTCCAGAAGCTATCTATGATGCCATTACAGATGTATACAAAGCTCAGCTCAAAACATTTCATCTGTTTGGTAAGGCTCTAGAAGTCAAGCTTACTGGTCATGAATACAGGATCAGAAAGATGGTGAGGGAAAAGATGGATGAACTCATTCCCTCTCAAACTGAGATAAAAAATCAATTCAAATACTTCTCAGAACAAATGTCCAGATATGATCTCAGTGGAGTAGATAAGAGCATGACACAACTAAAGGACTCCTTTGTTGCCTTGCACAAGCAAGTTCAAAATCATATCACTAACTCTAATGACACAAGGTTGAAGCTAGATCAGATGCACACTGCAAGATACACTCCTTCTCCCTTGGTCATGGATGAAATTTAGAAATTTGTGCAAGCTACATTTGGTTCTTCCACTGCTATCTCTACATCAAGCTCCCATCAACCTGCATCTACATCAACAAATCTACAGATTCAATCTCTACAAGGTCAAGTCACTGCATTACAAGACTCCAACTCTTCTCTCACTGCACAAGTTCAGGCCTTGACATCTCTTGTCAAGAGCCAATAAACAGATATCCAAACCCTGGTGGACTCCCATAAGCATCTTCAAATGTAGAATTCTGTAGCCTTGAGAGCCATCATGGGTAAACTCAACATACCACTACCTTCTTTGCCTGAACAAGTCAGGCCTGAAATTCCTACTCCCCTTCTAATGCCTGTCAACAAGACTAAGGGGGAGATAGAGGCTAGGTAATGCCTGTCAATAAGACTAAGGGGGAGATAGAGGCTAGGTTAACACGATCAAGGTCATCTCAACATCAAGTCTAGGGTGCTGAAAAGAAATCTAAAGAAGTTAATCTTGACATGGAGAGACTTATTAGGGCTGCTGAAGGACCTAGTCTGAGTAGAGAGTTTGATGAACTACTCACAGCTCTAAAAGTTTCTCTCAATAATAATCACTTCACATACAAAAAGGCCCCGGACAAGACAATCAATTTCATAAGAGTGATCATGGTCAATCATGACAAATTTTTGGACAACAGAATAGTGATCAATGTAAATGACTCGGGGACAGACAGATGTATGCAGGTGTCCCTTAATTACCTTGTCTCAAGGAGGGCATCTGAATTAGATATCTTCATCAACAAAGTTAAATTTGTAACTCGTGAAGATACCATGTTATTAACTAAGTTGAGAAATGCTCAAGTGGGTGCTTTTCCTGAAGCATATCTACAGCCAAGTAAGGGTATAACATACATCTGTCCAACCACCAAACAATTCAAACATTTTCACATCCCCAAATATTGTGTCATGAGAAACAAGAAGCTTATCATGATCCTAGAAACTGACTTAAAAGCTAAGAAAAACAAGAACAATGATGATATGGAAATGATAAAGCTACTGAGGAGATATCTGGATAATGCAGAAGCCAACTTGCCCAAAACACAAATCAACAAGGATAACTTGGATGATGATGAGCAGAAGAAAGATGATCAAAATCCTTCTGGCTCAAATCCAAGTCAGTCCAGTAAACCATCGGGCAGCAAGGGTGGAGAGAATAAGAAGGAGGATGACAAGAAAGATGAAGAAAGGAGGAGAAGAGGTGAGAGGAAGAGCCGAAAGTCTCATGATGATTTAGAAACTTAGAAGACCCTAAAAATCCAAACTCAACCAACTCAAATCTCAGATCAACCCACAATATCAACTATCTCAAACATCAAACCACCTCAAACCTCAAAGCCAAAGTTTTTGTACAAAGAAACAACCAACTCTCTGCTAAAAATTCCAATCACCTCAAGCCAGACAAATCTCAAGAAAATGACAATCCTACCTTTAGCCAAACCTTCACTAAAATTCAAGTTGGGAAAAAGCCTAAGAAAGTCAAGTCTGCAAAGAAAGTGGAAGTAACTGAAAGGGCCATCTGGAACTATTTCAAGCAATCTGACTTTTTACCTCTAAATTGGTGCATCTCAGATGAAGACTATTTTCAACAACTTGTTGAGGAAATAGTGAAAGTTTGGATTGTATCTCTTAGGGAAGTCAGAATGTTCTATGAAGATGGTTCCTTCACCTTTCTTAGCAGCAAATTAATGGACTCAACCACATAAATTAAGAAAATAATAAACTTGGTAAATGACAAGGATACTGCTTCATGGGCATGGAGATCAGTTCTAGCGGAATGGTTGATTGAAAGGGAGGAAAAAAAGAAAAGAGAAGAGACTGAAGCTGAAGAGAGAATGAGGTAGTATGATGAAGAAATAGAGATGTACCTAAAAAAATCTGAAGAGTTGAAAGCAAAAGGGATGAGTAGAATATCCAAAGATGGAAAATTTCTCAACATTAAAGCTGGTCAATTTTCAAGATTCAGGATTGATTTACTGGACAAAGGTTACTCAAAAGCAGCAAGACAAGAACTCATAGAAGCTCTAAGTGGGACACCTGTAATAACCCCAATTTTTGGAAATTTTTGAAACCCTTATGAATAGTGATTTTGCAGATTATGCTGAATGAGAAAACTTTTCATGCCACACTATGTAGGGGTTCTGTTATTAATCTTCTGGGATATTATTAGTACTCTATGTGGTATATAAGTGTATGTAAAGATCGTCAGAATCCAATTCCAAACACTTTAATTTTTCCCGGAAATCCACTAGATACGGAAAGAATTGAGTATAAGGTAACAGGATAAAAAGGATTTAAATTAAAGGATTATAAGAGAGGATCATAAAAGGAATATAATGTATTGAGAAAGGTTAAGGAAACCCAAGTAATAAGATCCCGGGTATGATCCCTCAAACGATAAACGAAAACGAAAGTTAAGCGAACCGTATAACAGATCAGCGGTCATTAGGCAAACAATTAGGAAGTTAATCAAAGAGATTAGAGGGGATGATGTCACCCAACCAATGAGAAGAGGACAAAGAGGGGAGGATGACATCATGAGCATGACATAAGCATGACATAAGGGGAAGGAGATGTGGTTAGTTTATAACCACACAAAGACAAGGTTAATAAGGTAATTAACCAAAACAAATCAAAAGAAAATCAACCAACCAAAACAAAAACAAAGCAAACACAAAAATCATTCATCTCTCCCACCTTGCTCTCGGCTTTTCCTATTTTTCAAAGAGAAGAATTTCAAAATCCAAGATCCAAGCTTCCTAAATTGGTAAGATAATTATCTAGTATTCCTTATGCATAGTTATGGCTATCTTATGAGTTTAAGCCTCTAATTCATTCTCAATCTTCTCCAAGAAATTAATGAAGAAGACAATGAATAGTGATTTCAAGGTTTTTAACTTGATTTTTCTTGTTTTTCCTTTAAGATTCAAGCATCCCTAAGACTCCTCAAGGCTTCCTAAGGCTTCCTAGCTACTCACACCACTTCAAGGAAGGAATATCATCTCCAAACCCTAGCTTTACTTTGTATATTAGGATGATTTTGGTTGATTATGGTAATAGAGTAGCTTAATGATGGTTGGTTTAGAGTTGGGTTGGAATGGTGGTGAATGAGATGTTGAAATCTTATGGTTTGGTTAAAGGATTTAGTATAGTTTAAATTCAAATTTTAGGATTAAGTAAATTGTTAATAATGAGTTGGTTGGGGCTGTTGTAATGTGATATGGATGGACTTTGATTGTATGAATGGATTGGGGTTGTTTGATGATTGAATTGGAATGGTATAAAATTTGGGAAATCGCGTAAACATAGCCGTCGTAATGCCCGATTTGCTGTAGACTGTTTTTGTTCTTAACATCAGAACCTTTGAACTCACTGTTAGGTTTTTACCATTGCCATTTTTAGATATTTCATGTTACGAGCTTCGTTTTGATATGTGGTTCGTTTGATTCCGATGTACGGTTTAGGAGAAACGACCGTTTCAAGTAACGACGTTTCGCGAACGAATCATTACCCCTCGCCTACTTTGAAACATAGGTTAAAGACCTTAAAGGACTAATTGAAGTATGAAACATTTAGGTAAGGTGTAATAGGCAGTTGGTAAGACACTTGCGAAAGAATCGCCTTAAAACTCGTAATGGTTAATTTATTAAAAATGGTGGAGCCGAGGGTACTCGAGCGACTTAAGTAAGGCGTTAAGCGCGAAAGCGAACGTTAGGACTCTAAATGGTTAAAGTCTAGTTTCTTAAGCGACCGGGGTTTAATTCCGACTTATGTTGTTGTTCATAGGTTGTCGGACCCACTCTAAGCTTAAGCCTATCCGGGAGCACTCAGGCAAGTTTTCTATCCGTTATACCGTTGTTGTGATGTATACATTTGTACATGCATTATCTTGTGATAGATGCATAATGGTTATTTAGCAAATTCTTGCGATATATTGTAGCATGTGATATGGTATATATGCATGCCTGTTTCATATTCTTGAAATATATATCTGTTGGTTCAGTTGATAATACCTATGCTAGAGAATAGCGGTAATTTGCATATACCCTTAGTATAGGGACCCAAAGGTGAAAACATTTTCTAAAACCGGGAGTCGAGGATCCCGAGTAGATTTTATATATATATATTTATATATATATGGTTATAGTTTTCAAAACTATTAATCGAATAAGGTTTATTCGATAACTTTATTTTATTTAATGAATATTATTTCGAATATTCATTCGAGGGCTTATGACTCAGCTTAATTATTTATTGAGTATTATTTCGAATATTTATTCGAGGGCTTATGACTCAGCTTATTTTATTTATTGAATATTATTTGAATATTCATTTGAGGATCTATGACTCCGATTATTTGCTGAGATATATTCTTTATTTTATTAAAGAATAAGGTGTCGATAATCAAACTCACTTTTGATTATTCAAATAAAGATAGTACTTTCGTATAAGTATATCTTTGGTTATTAAATATTCATTTCAAGTATAAGTTTTAAAACTTCTACTTCAATTATTTTTATAAAGATTATTCTTTATGGGAATATTATTTAAATAATAATATTCAGATATTTTCTAATATATTGGGACTGATTTATTTTATTAAATCAGCATCACTCCGAACATTCTTAAAAATGTTTTGTGAGTCTCCAAAATGATTTTTAAAAGTTAGAGCGGATCCCAAAACTCATTTTTATATTTAAGATCCTCCTTTCGAAGGGGATTTAAATACTCGCTCAAAACCTGAGGGATCCGGCTCTGTGGTGTATTTTATATTCGCAACAAGGTTGCTGTCTTGATAAAAGAATTTTGATTACTTACCCAACACTCGGGAAGTAAAATTCTTGGAACAAGTTAATCCATTAACAGGCATCGCCTAGGAAATATCGGTGAGTTTTCCTTTCCAACTAGATACGACTTTTTGGTGGAGCCGTATCAACAAGTTTCTACTTGGGGAAAGGGGGGACGAGCTTTACGTTTCAGAGTCGTGAATTTCATCTGAACTAGGAGTGGCGTAAGTGGTCGAGTGGCGCCGGCCCAGCCTTATTATATTGGCCCAAAATGGCCTGGAAGTTCCGCTAAGACAATCCATTCCTTAGGAGTCCAGTGTTCGGTTGACAAGTAAATCTGACAGGTTCTCCTCTACATGTAGAAAATGGTGGGGTTTTACTACTACGACTGATCATCGTAAGTGGTCTTCCTGGCACGGCAAACTCCCGTAATGAGTTCATCATCCAATTGGATATTTCTGCAACACTACCCAGAGCACTTCGATAGAAAGGCTACAGTTGGGCGATTGCTGAGTGTTGGCAGGTTCAAGTTTTCAAAATGAGGTTTGCATCAAATGAAGTATCTTATAACTTCATTTTATTTTGATGATATTTTAAAGATTGAATCTATTCAAGTATTATCTTGTAGTCTCATCTATGTGATGAACTTTTGAACTAATTATAACTTGAACGGTGGTAGTTCAAGTAGTATTTGGAAAAAGATATAAGTATATTGGAGTATCTTGTAACTTCATCTTTTAAACTTATATCTAGTAAATGATTATCTTATGCATGTCAAAGATTTTTAGAAAAACGTTGAGACAAGGGTAGATATATGAGATCACCTTGCAACGATAGTTTTATACAGTTATAAACTGGAATTCTGTGTATATTATGCATGTAAGAGGACTTCCAAGATTTTGAAAAGTATATATGTATATATACTGAATATTTTGCGACTTCATCGCATTAAGATATCAAACTTGGTTCATTTCTTTTGACCAAGACTTTCATGAATACTATGAGAAGGCTCATATACTGTAAATCATTATACATATTATTTTGGTGGGCTTGCTGCTCACCCTTGCTTTCTTCTTTTATCACACAACAACAGATAGAAAAGATGAACAGGACCAAGCTCCCAATTCGCGAGCGGATAGGAAACGTTCCGCAGTTTCCTATAGGCATTGATGTCGTTGTAGCTGAGGTAGGAACTACCAATAGGCTAGGCTTCAACTTTTGATGTACCATAGTTATGTATATTTATGAATTGTAATAATGGCAAAGAAATGTAAATTTATTCAGAAACCCTTTTAAGGTGTATTGGCATATAATTGTGGAATAAAACGACTTGTGATTATTTTTGGATATTCATCTCTGAGACTATAACTTGTGGTGTGTGTTTATTGTGGGGTCACAGTACAGAGTAGTTGATTATTTATTAAGATTGGGTGTTATTAAGGGAAATGGAACTCGTGACAGCCCGAATCCCCGACCCCGGATTTGGGGGTGTTACAGAAATGGTATCAGAGCTAAGCGTTATAAACCTCAGAGATGATGTGACGTTAAGATAATAACTAAGATAATAAGAACTCTTGCCAAGTTCATAGTCGGGCTACCTAACGTAGTACTGACAGTTAAAACCTTTATGGGAACCCTTATAAATATCGTGATAGAAGCGTAGTTCGTTATCGTATATGGTAGCGGGACTCCGAACCCTGAGGTTGAGGAGTAACAGCGCGATGATGTTTTATTACTAATTGGAGATCGGATTGTGGATCCGATAGAGCGTCCTAACGCAGGACCAGATGATGTTGATATTGAGGATGTAGCGGTTGAGGATGTTGTCCTAGAAGGGATTGTTGCTGAGGAGGATCCCGTGAAGGATCCTGACAAGAATGAATAAAGGACCACTGAGGAATCGATGACCATGGTTAGGGCAACTCCCAGAGGTAGGATTGGCCGGTCACTACCAGAGGTTCGTTCAAGTTTGTAAAGATAGTAGCCCCTTTAACGCGGCTTACTCGTAAGACTGAGAAGTTCGAATGGACAGAGAAATGCGAGAACAACTTTTAAGAACCGAAGCAAAGGTTGGTGACGTTCCCTATGTTGGCGTTGCCGGATGGAAAATGAGATTTTGTGAAGTGTAGTGACGCTTCGCATAAGGAATTAGGGTGCTTCTTATACAGCACAACAAGGTAATCGCGTACGCGTCAAGACAATTAAGGGAATATAAAATTCGATATCCCCACCCATGAGCTTGGGCTCGTGGCAATAGTTTTGCCCTAATGATTGGAGGCACTACTTGTTTGGAGAAAAGTGCGAGATTTACACAAGCCATAAGTGCTCTAGTACATTTTCACGCAGAAAGAGCTCAACATGCGCCAAATGAGGTGGTTAGAGCTAATCAAGAATTATGATTGGGAGATTCTTTATCATTCAGGGAAAGCCAATGTGGTGGCTGATGCCCTTAGTAAAAAGGAGAGACTCAAGATAATAATGTCTTTGGGAGAGTTTATAAGAGATTTTGAGAAAATGGAAATAGAAGTGAAGGTAACCGGAGCCAGTACTGAAAAGCTGTTTGAGATTGCAATACAGACCGAATTTTTAGAAAAGAACATATTGTGCCAGAAAAAGTGATGAATGAAGGCAGAGAGTCAATGACTGGAGAAGAGATCCATACCGAGAAAGATGATAAGGGGATAGTGAGGTGTTCCTACAGAAATTGGGTTCCAAAAGTTCAAGAGCTTAAGGATGAGAACTTAGATGAGAGCCATGGTTTGAGGAATAAGATTTAGGGCAAACCCTGAATGTGATAGTCAGGGAGGTTGCCATCAAGAAAGAAAGAACCCATAACATAATAGAGTGGAAAACAAGGTTTTTAATGTATAAGATAACCCCGATTATAGGAGAAGGTTGAAACATTTCATACTACGGAAACAGAAAGTCGAGTAAGGAAAGGAGACCCGAGACGGTACTCCTATACGGCAATTTATGGACCTGTCTAGACAGAACTTAAACTATTATCCCCAACCACCACCTTGAGGAAATAATGCGGTAGGAAATTCTTTCAGGACCTTTAAGTCTCTAAGCTCTCAGAGTTCCAAGGAACAGGTTGACCTAGTCGAGGCAAGAGCCTGGCTAAAGGAAATATATGAATCATTTGAGATTCTGAATGATTGACAAATCACAAAAGACTGTTTTTGTCACTTACCCTCTAAAGAGAGAGACCACCCGCTGGTGAAAGGCCAAGGAAGGCACGAAGCAAGAGATTATAATAAACTGATTTAAGTTCATTCAATTGTTTTCGGGTAAGTAATTCCCAAAGATAAGGAGATAGTGTAAAAGCTTTGGAGCTAGAACAAAAGCGGATGAGTAAAATGAATTATGAATCTAAGTTGTAAAAGTTGTCAAGATTCGTTCTGAGGACACGAATCCAGAATGATGGGATGTTTGAAACAATACTTATGTTGTGTTGGTTCATGAAATAAGGATAAGAGAAAGGAAAATAAAAAGAAACTGAAGTGGAAAGGAATATAAAGGCAATAGAGTTTGAGGTATGATAAGGGAGTTGGGTATGAGGAAACCCTAAAGACTCGTAGCAATAGAAATAGAAAAGTATGCATTCGTCAGGATGAGGGTGATTCACCATGAGTTAAAATTGATGGTTGAGGGCATAAGAGATATATATATTTTATCCCCTGTAAGTTGGGAGGATTCGAGGAAACCTTGAGATAATTCGAAGGATAAATAATGAGACGCGGATAGACTGAGGAGACAAGAAAGTAAGAAATTAAGAAAATTGGATGAAGGAAGTGACCTTCAAGAAGGTAAAGTGTAAGACCGGTGGCATGATACCCAGAAAGGGAGACGCCAGGTATGAAAGATATCCCAACATTGAGGTGACTGTTGAGATAAACAACAAAAGTAAATAAGGAATTATTAAGAAGAGGTTCACGTTGAACACGACCAATATCTTCCAGAACATCCTTGTTATCATTACCAAATTAGGCAACAAAAGCGGATAACCGTTGTTATCTTTTGGAGGCCATATTGATTGACCTCATTTTGAATACAGATGTTATTGTGAAAATTAGGCATATACTATCGAGGTGGGAATGATTGAATAAGACACCCTTATCAGGGATATATGACTTGATTTATCCATGGAAGGATGCATGTACCTTTTTAAAGGTGGAATTAAGGATAGAACATCGGTAACTTAAAACGAATCCTAGGGGAATGCATAAAGGTTGGCATTTTACCCTTAATAGGGACATCATGAGTTTTGACAGTATGAATTGGAAAGGATTAAGGTAATAACAACCTTTAAGGATCAGTGGAGAAATTTTTCAGAAGTATGTAGACAATGATTCTGGTATTAATAAATGGTATCTTGATATGCCCTGTATCTAGGGAATTCATGAGGAACGATTCAAGGATAACCTTAGAGGTTTTACAAGGAGAAAGGTAATATTCAAAATTCTCAAGAATAGAAATGTTGATAAAGGAAATATGACGTAATTATAATGATGCCAAGTGGGGCACGTGTTAAACCACGAGAAGGTATGGATCGAACCAGTAATGGTCGAAGTGGTTCAGGGCAATTAGGACTTAAGATAAAAAGATGTTCTAATTATGATTGAGAGTCAGTCGTGACAGTGATTAACCTCTAAAGACTGAGGCAATAACTTATCGAAAAATGGTAATATTTTTTTTTTACTCATCAGATTTTTAGGAAAACATCTTCACATAAGCTGTGATTGAAATAAGGTAGAAAATTTATTTGGGGGTGTTACAGAAATGGTTAAAATGACATTGATTGTAAGGAAATTTTACTATCAAGAAAGGCCAAAGAGGTGGCCGACACTTTAAAGGTAAGAGGATAATTATAGGCGCTGGTGCCAAAGGAATACAGTGATGATGGTTAAAGCTATGCAGGTTGTATTATGGTTTGGAAGATTGACATTCCTTCTGATGACTGTGCAATACCCAACCGTAATAGTAGTTGGTAAAGGTTTAATTCGTGTAATCGCCATGAGCGGGCTATCTATCTCAGAAGATACTATCTTGAGATAAGCCAGGACCATGTTTCAAAAAGGACTAGACGAACCCTTGAGTTAAGTCTTTTATTTAAGGTATACGATTAAGAATGGTATTAACCTGCTATCGTTGCTTTGACTGAAACTCTTCTGCAATTTTATCTACTTCATGTCATGAAAGTACGTCAGAGTTTGGAGTGTTCTTCATGAATTATGATTGGTGATTATGTTAACTCCTTAGAAGTATTCTATACGACATGTATGGACTCCGTATGGTTAGATATTAAGATTTCATGGAAAGTGAATGACGACAGTAGGTCAGTAGTGGACCATAGTAGTGCAGCAATGATTCTGCGAGTAATGAGTTGATTACAACCGTGAGAGTTGTATTGGAATGGATGTTGGGATTGAGTACCACTAATCGGGTCGTGGTGATGTATAAGTTATCATTAAATAGACTAATTAAGTAGATTATTACCTATTGAATATTTATTCCTCCTTATCAATAGAGGGTCGTATGACTATACGAGGAAGGTTGCGATGCAAGCATAGAATTCTAGTAACGATGATGTCTAGAATGAGATCCCAGATTCGATTTTCAATGTCGAGGGAGTTTCAAAGGTGATTGTGTATAAGCTCGAGGAAGAGCATGGGTCCATAGAATGATGGACGGAATAGCAAAAATATTTAGGCATATGAAATACGATGCTATAATACTTGATGTTGATATAAATACATATATGTTTTGTTCTCCTATGACAAACCTCTATAGTTCAGAGGTAGATTCCAAGCCAGATATTTTATGGCAATAATTTTTTTTTTACGAATATACAATCCTCTTCAGTTCGTTCTTTTCTCTTCTTTTCATTTCATGTAAGCTAAGAAGAACAACCTTTCCAGAAGGGGAGGTATTGCCGAATGACTATCTATCTATGTGATAGAAGCCTAGTAGGATACCATCTATTGTTTAGTTGCTTGTCAAGTACTAAAGGCTGGCCACCTTCTGTACTAACTATGCGATATAACAAGTGTTCATGATCATAGTGATCTCTCAACGAATTCCTTTACTTCTATATGATTGATCAAACTTTGGGAAATAGAAACAGCTGAAAAAGGAGTAATAAAGTTGTGGTGGTATTCGGAATGGAAACACATTCGTGATACTAAGGTTGACGTGGTTATTAAAAGGTTATAGAACGCTAACGAGCAAAAGTATAACCAGTATAATATTAGGAACGGAAGGTAGTAGAGATTACGAACTCGAAAAGAATGGGTATTGAGAAGCAAAAGCTCTAATGCTAAAAGCTATAATGAGAGTCTGTGCAATAGACTTGAAAGAAATTGGAATGATCACTTAACACGGATTGAGTTTTCTTACGACAATAGATCATAAGTCAGTATTGAGGTATCGCCTTATGAGATCCTTGAGGGAAGACAATGTCGATCTCCCTTATGTTAGGATGAAGTTATAGAGCGCAAGATGCTCGGACCTACAGTAGTCCAAAGGACCAGGGATATAATAGATCTAATCAGAGGACGGCTGGTAGTAACCCAAGATGGACATAAGAGGTATGCTGATTTGACTCAAAAGGACAAAGAGTATGAAATAGGGGACCTAGTAATGTTATAGGTATCCCTTGGAAAGGATTGATGAGGTTCGGAAAGAAAGGAAAGCTAAGTCTACAATTTATTGGACCCTTGGATATATTAAGACGTTTTGGGAAGTTAGCATATGAGCTAGCCCTACCCCCGAACATGTAGCAAGTCATAACGTGTTCCACGTATCAATGTTAAGGAAGTATAATTCAGATGCCAGATAAATAGGGGCATATGAGCGCATAGACACGCAACCCGACGTAACCTATATGGAGCAACTAGGAAGGGTTATAGAGTAAAAAGGAACAAGTGCTTAGGAGAAGGGTTATCAAACTATTCAGAGTTTGATGGAAGAACCACAATGTGGGAAAATTTACTCAAGAGTTAGAAAGTGCAATGTTAAGAAAGTATCCCTATTCATTTTCTATCTGATTCCGGGACGGAATCCTTTTAAGGAGGGGAGACTGTAATAACCCCAATTTTTGGAAATTTTTGAAACCCTTATGAATAGTGATTTTGCAGATTATGCTGAATGAGAAACTTTTCATGCCACACTATGTAGGGGTTCTGTTATTGATCTTCTGGGATATTATTAGTACTCTATGTGGTATATAAGTGTATGTAAAGATCGTCAGAATCCAATTCCGAACACTTTGATTTTTCCCGGAAATCCACTAGATACGGAAAGAATTGAGTATAAGGTAACAGGATAAAAAGGATTTAAATTAAAGGATTATAAGAGAGGATCATAAAAGGAATATAATGTATTGAGAAAGGTTAAGGAAACCCAAGTAATAAGATCCCGGGTATGATCCCTCAAACGATAAACGAAAACGAAAGTTAAGCGAACCGTATAACAGATCAGCGGTCATTAGGCAAACAATTAGGAAGTTAATCAAAGAGATTAGAGGGGATGATGTCACCCAACCAATGAGAAGAGGACAAAGAGGGGAGGATGACATCATGAGCATGACATAAGCATGACATAAGGGGAAGGAGATGTGGTTAGTTTATAACCACACAAAGACAAGGTTAATAAGGTAATTAACCAAAAAAATCAAAAGAAAATCAACCAACCAAAACAAAAACAAAGAAAACACAAAAATCATTCATCTCTCCCACCTTGCTCTCGGCTTTTCCTATTTTTCAAAGAGAAGAATTTCAAAATCCAAGATCCAAGCTTCCTAAATTGGTAAGATAATTCTCTAGTATTCCTTATGCATAGTTATGGCTATCTTATGAGTTTAAGCCTCTAATTCATTCTCAATCTTCTCCAAGAAATTAATGAAGAAGACAATGAATAGTGATTTCAAGGTTTTTAACTTGATTTTTCTTGTTTTTCCTTTAAGATTCAAGCATCCCTAAGACTCCTCAAGGCTTCCTAAGGCTTCCTACCTACTCACACCACTTCAAGGAAGGAATATCATCTCCAAACCCTAGGTTTACTTTGTATATTAGGATGATTTTGGTTGATTATGGTAATAGAGTAGCTTAATGATGGTTGGTTTAGAGTTGGGTTGGAATGGTGGTGAATGAGATGTTGAAATCTTATGGTTTGGTTAAAGGATTTAGTATAGTTTAAGTTCAAGTTTTAGGATTAAGTAAATTGTTAATAATGAGTTGGTTGGGGCTGTTGTAATGTGATATGGATGGACTTTGATTGTATGAATGGATTGGGGTTGTTTGATGATTGAATTGGATTGGTATAAAATTTGGGAAATCGCGTAAACATAGCCGTCGTAATGCCCGATTTGCCGTAGACTGTTTTTGTTCTTAACATCAGAACCCTTGAACTCACTGTTAGGTTTTTACGATTGCCATGTTTAGATAGTTCATGTTACGAGCTTCGTTTTGATATGTGGTTCGTTTGATTCCGATGTACGGTTTAGGAGAAACGGCCGTTTTAAGTAACGACGTTTCGCGAACGAATCATTACCCCTCGCCTTACTTTGAAACATAGGTTAAAGACCTTAAAGGACTAATTGAAGTATGAAACATTTATGTAAGGTGTAATAAGCAGTTGGTAAGACACTTGCGAAAGAATCGCCTTAAAACTCGTAATGGTTAATTTATTAAAAATGGTGGAGCCGAGGGTACTCGAGCGACTTAAGTAAGGCGTTAAGTGCAAAAGTGAACGTTAGGACTCTAAATGATTAAAGTCTAGTTTCTTAAGCGACCGGGGTTTAATTCCGACTTATGTTGTTGTTCATAGGTTGTCGGACCCACTCTAAGCTTAAGCCTATCCGGGAGCACTCAGGCAAGTTTTCTATCCGTTATACTGTTGTTGTGATGTATACATTTGTACATGCATTATCTTGTGATAGATGCATAATGGTTATTTAGCAAATTCTTGCGATATATTGTAGCATGTGATATGGTATATATGCATGCCTGTTTCATATTCTTGAAATATATATCTGTTGGTTCAGTTGATAATACCTATGTTAGAGAATAGCGGTAATTTGCATATACCCTTAGTATAGGGACCCAAAGGTGAAAACATTTTCTAAAACCGGGAGTCGAGGATCCCGAGTAGATTTTATATATATATATATTTATATATATATGGTTATAGTTTTCAAAACTATTAATCGAATAAGGTTTATTCGATAACTTTATTTTATTTAATGAATATTATTTCGAATATTCATTCGAGGGCTTATGACTCAGCTTAATTATTTATTGAGTATTATTTCGAATATTCATTCGAGGGCTTATGACTCAGCTTATTTTATTTATTGAATATTATTTGAATATTCATTTGAGGATCTATGACTCCGATTATTTGCTGAGATATATTCTTTATTTTATTAAAGAATAAGGTGTTGATAATCAAACTCACTTTTGATTATTCAAATAAAGATAGTACTTTCGTATAGGTATATCTTTGGTTATTTAATATTCATTTCAAGTATATGTTTTAAAACTTCTACTTCAATTATTTTTATAAAGATTATTCTTTATGGGAATATTATTTAAATAATAATATTCAGATATTTTCTAATATATTGGGACTAATTTATTTTATTAAATCAGCATCAATCCGAACATTCTTAAAAATGTTTTGCGAGTCTCCAAAATGATTTTTAAAAGTTAGAGCGGATCCTAAAACTCATTTTTATATTTAAGATCCTCCTTTCGAAGGGGATTTAAATACTCGCTCAAAACCTGAGGGATCCGGCTCTGTGGTGTGTTTTATATTCGCAACAAGGTTGCTGTCTTGATAAAAGAATTTTGATTACTTACCCAACACTCGGGAAGTAAAATTCTTGGAACAAGTTAATCCATTAACAGGCATCGCCTGGGAAATATCGATGAGTTTTCCTTTCCAACTAGATACGACTTCTTGGTGGAGCCGTATCAACAAGTTTCTACTTGGGGAAAGGGGGGACGAGCTTTACGTTTCAGAGTCGTGGATTTCATCTGAACTAAGAGTGGCGTAAGTGGTCGAGTGGCGCCGGCCCAGCCTTATTATATTGGCCCAAAATGGCCTGGAAGTTCCGCTAAGACGGTCCATTCCTTAGGAGTCCAGTGTTCGGTTGACAAGTAAATCCGACAGGTTCTCCTCTACATGTAGAAAATGGTGGGGTTGTACTACTACGACTGATCATAGTAAGTGGTCTTCCTGGCGCGGCAAACTCCCGTAATGAGTTCATCATCCAATTGGATATTTCTGCAACACTACCCAGAGCACTTCGATAGAAAGGCTACGGTTGGGCGATTGTTGAGTGTTGGCAGGGTCAAGTTTTCAAAATGAGGTTTGCATCAAATGAAGTATCTTATAACTTCATTTTATTTTGATGATATTTTAAAGATTGAATCTATTCAAGTATTATCTTGTAGTCTCATCTATGTGATGAACTTTTGAACTAATTATAACTTGAACGGTGGTAGTTCAAGTAGTATTTGGAAAAAGATATAAGTATATTGGAGTATCTTGTAACTTCATCTTTTAAACTTATATCTAGTAAATGATTATCTTATGCATGTCAAAGATTTTCAGAAAAATGTTGAGACAAGGGTAGATATATGAGATCACATTGCAACGATAGTTTTATACAGTTATAAACTGGAACTCTGTGTATATTATGCATGGAAGAGGACTTCCAAGATTTTGAAAAGTATATATGTATATATACTGAATATTTTGCGACTTCATCATATTAAGATATCAAACTTGGTTCATTTCTTTTGACCAAGACTTTCATGAGTACTATGAGAAGGCTCATATACTGTAAATCATTATACCTATTATTTTGGCGGGCTTGCTGCTCACCCTTGCTTTCTTCTTTCATCACATAACAACAGATAGAAAAGATGAACAGGACCAAGCTCCCAATTCGCGAGCGGATAGGAAACGTTCCGCAATTTCCTATAGGCATTGATGTCGTTGTAGCTGAGGTAGGAACTACCAATAGGCTAGGCTTCAACTTTTGATGTACCAGAGTTATGTATATTTATGAATTGTAATAATGGCAAAGAAATGTAAATTTATTCAGAAACCCTTTTAAGGTGTATTGGCATATAATTGTAGTATAAAATGACTTGTGATTATTTTTGGATATTCATCTCTGAGACTATAACTTGTGGTGTGTGTGTGTTTATTGTGGGGTCACAGTACAGAGTAGTTGATTATTTATTAAGATTGGGTGTTATTAAGGGAAATGGAACTCGTGACAGCCCGGATCCCCGACCCCGGATTTGGGGGTGTTACAACACCTATTATAGAAGAACTTGAAATTCTTGATTACTTAAAGGACCTACAAAGAGAACAAGCTGATGTAAAAACTGTCTCTATCTGACACTTGTAACCATTAAACTCTGTAAATTTCCTAATGTACAAATAGTTGCAAGTTGATCAAGTTTTGTGTATCAATTTAATCTTTCATCTCTTTAAACTTGGGTTTAGTCTTGTTAACATGCATGAATTTGTGTTAAGCAATCTTCTCAAAAATTGAGGGAGATTGTTGTAAAAGACATGCATGTACTTTAACAAGACTAAGACATTTTGTCAACC
Source organism: Apium graveolens (assembly GCF_009905375.1). NCBI lineage: Eukaryota > Viridiplantae > Streptophyta > Magnoliopsida > Apiales > Apiaceae > Apium > Apium graveolens. Next base: position 76,194,787 of record NC_133652.1, on the reverse strand, counting down.
CTAAGTAAGTTGTATTGTTATCTTAATTTTTATTTTGTACTTGTAACATTTAAAGTCTGAAAAATGTCAAAGGAGCAGACTGGAGTCTTTTTTCTGAAACAGTTTCAAGCCTAAAGATTTTATCTGGAAGAAGATCAAGAAGATCATGCCTCAGAAGAATTTTGAAGAAGCTTGCAGTTGAATAAATCTGTTTGGATAAAAATACTCTAAGTCAGGATCTCTACAAGTCATATATTTAGTGTTATAGAAAAGTCATTCGAGAACTCCAAATGACTTATCGAGAAGTCAAGAAAGCTACAAGAGAACTCAGAAAGATATCGACAAGTCAAGAAGACATGAAGGTTGGAGATATCGACAAGTCATTTCTTCACTAGAGAACTCAAAGTTATCGACAAGTCTACATTCATTATAGAACTCTGAGTTATCGATAAGTCTAAATCTACTGTAGAACTCAGAGATATCGATAAGTCAAAATTTACTAGAGAAGTCTTAGTTACCGATAAGACAAAGTGAAGACATGATGCTGAGAGATCTCGACAAGCTAAAGTTTCATTCGAGAACTCAGAGACCTCTATAAGTCAAATTCACTAGAGCATTAGAGATCTCGATAAGTCATTATACTTATCGAGATATCAAGATCTCTATGTGCCTAAACTGGAGATCTCGAGTAAAATTCTCAAAGTACAGAATCTCAGACCAGTTCAATATTCAAGATAAATAATCGACAAACAATCCAATCAGCTGGATTGACAAGTCTACAAAAAGCAGTTTGAAGAATGTGCAAGATCAATGGTAAAGATTAACTGACAAAGGAAGATCAAAGTGAACACGGGATGCTAAAGATATGCTAATCCAGAAAAGGAAGATCTACTTTTCTATAAATAGAAATGACAAGTGACAGTTTAGAAAATCTAATAGCATGTCTTATTACACACTGTGTAAACCAGCAATTAACTAAGTTATAAAGTTAACACTGGTCCTTTAGTTATTTGTAACAATTTAGATCAAATTTCTTGTAACATTCTCAAGAAGAAGCTAAGCTCTTTATCAACAAAGACCTTAGAAATTTTGTAGCAAAACAGTCTTAGTTTTAATATAAAATTAAGTGAGTTTTAAAGATCTCTGTTCTTTATTTTCCGTAAGCTTAAATTCCGCATGAACACATTTCACTACAAGATTTAATTTACTTTGTTCAACCATAAACATTCAAGAAAAGCACAAAAACAGTAAAACACATTCACCCTCCCCCTCTGTGTGTTATTCATTTCCTAACAGATGCCTACGTATCTCTGTGTTGTAAAGAATCAAGTCAAAAATGTAGTTCTAGGTCGAGGGGTAGAACCATTTATATAGAGGTGAGTCTAGGGTTAGACTTCTGTTGGGAGATTTGGTGGACAAGTTTCCAACTTATATGGTGATTAGGAGTCCTATTGAGGAAGGAGTTCCAGAACCTTCTGTGTAGGACTTTGAGTCCGTTTAGAACACATGTCTCTGCTCTTCTAGCTGTACTGGGCCTAGTCCGTGAACAACTTGTGTTCGTGGAACTTGATGACCTCAGCAAGTGGGCCTCGTCTACATGGGCCGTCTTGAGTCTGCTATGAGTTCGGACCAGACAGGTCTTTATAGGACTTTTAGACAAAAAGTCCAAGTGTAATTAATGCGATATTTAATGTGTCTTTAAGATATATTTTCCATCCATATCAGTTACGAATTGTCCTTTAAAAAATTTAAAGTACATGTATTTTATAAAACATAAAAGTTAGAAATAAATATAATAATAATTATAAAAAACTATTATAATTCAATATTAAAAAATAAGCTAATAAAATAAATTTAAAAGTACTATCTCAAAAAAATGTAAAGTAGTTTTCTTTCAAAATCATTAGTAGAACAGAAAAATTAAGATATATAGGCAATATGCAAACAACACAAAACTTTGCAATTTTTTTATCAAACTCTAAAATATTTAGAAAAGAAAATATATAAATAAAAGAAAATAAGTACGTAAACATATTATGTGAACTATAATTACATATTATTAAATTATATAAAAATAATATTAAAAATATTATAGTTTAGATCTGTTTGAAAAGTAGCAAGACGAGAACAATACAAGAAATAATTTAATTTAAAATATTTGTGAATAGATAATTTAATTTTTATTATAAAAGGAACACATTTAAATTATATTTAAGTATAAGTATTACATGTGTTTTGTTTTCTAACAAGGGTTTGTCTTTTAAAAAATTTAGAGCACATCAATCGTATAAAACTTAAAAACAAGGGAAAAAATATATGTAAAAAACTAATATAATTCAAAATTGAAATACAAATATAAAAAATGGATTACATTTAATTTACTTATTATATTATTATATTACACGATAAGTAATTAATTAAGAAATTAAACTATAATTATATATTCTTAAATGTTATAAATTAATATTAAAAGTGTTATATATAATATAAGCAACAATTTTCTTAATAATAATAAATATAAGTAACAATCAATAAATCACTTGTTAATCGGGTTAAGGTAGTATCATTTTCTTAAAAATGATGGAATATGTAAGTTTGATTTAGACTATTTTTAAATAGATAATTTTATTTTTTATCTTATAAAATAAGAAATACTTTTATATTGTATTTATTTATAAATATTATATATGTTTTGCTTAATTTGGTAAAATGGAAAGTTTACGAGTTTATAAAAATTTAGAGCACATGAATCTTATAAAACATAAAAATTAGGAAAACAATATAATAATAAAAAAATATTATTACAATTGAAAATTAAAAATACAAATCTAATTAAATATATTTAAAAGTACTATGACAATTAAGTGGAAAGATTTTTTTCAAAATTTTTAATAGAACCGAAAAATTATAAAATATTATAGAAACGCCGCAAGATGCAAATCTCAAATAACTTTTTATTTTTTTTATTAAACTCCACAAGATTAAAAAAAATTATATATGTAAATTAAAAAAATTATGTAAACATAATATTGATGTTAGGTCACACACACCTGGTTCACTTAAGGAAGTTGGATCATTGGTTGTGTTCTATATTCTTCTTTCACCAGCACTTCCCAATCTAGTTTTATCTCTTGCTTCCTTTCCAGTAACCACTCTTGCTTCAAAACCACTTACAGCAGTCTTCAAAGGTTGAGTCTGTTTGGCTTTGGTGAATCCTGGTAGGAGTATCTTTGAAGGTTTAACATGAGCAATGTCAGAGGTTTCCTTTGATTTATCTTCTGATATCAAGTTAACTTGAGCTATGTCAGAGGTTACTTGCTTATTTGAGATATCAGAACTAACTCTATCTTTACTCTGAACAACTTGAGCCATGTCAGAGGTTGTCTTAGAAATTTTTCTTGAAGTCAGAGCAAGATCAGCATCTTCAACAGTAATTTCTTCATTCACAGGAGGCACATAAACCTTGATAGGTTCACCAATTTTCTCTTTGCCCTTAGACCTTGGATCTATCTGCAATTGTGATTTAGCCTTGGTTGCTTCAGGATTTGTTCTTTCTTTTATCACAATGCCTTTGACTTTTGGAAGTTTCTTTTTACCAACAGAAGCTTCAGATTTATATTTGACTTTTTCTGATTTAAGTCTAGCTTCTTCTTCCATCAGACTTTCCAAGTCCATTCCTGGATTCTCCTTTAGAAATAACTGTCTTGATATTTCTTCATCAAGATCCAAAATTTCATCAGAACTTATCCTTTTACCAGTAGCAGAAGTAATTCTTTTTCCAGCATCAGAACTTGTCCTGTGACTTGTGATTTCAGCTTTTCTTGATGAGAAACTTCTACCTTGACCATGACCTCCACCCATTCCAGAGTTTCCCTGGTCATTTTTTTCATCATCCTTCCCCTTCAGTGTCTGATAAGTTTTGTATTTGGACTTAATTACTTTCTCCCCCTTTTTGGCATCAGCAGGTAAGAGAAGATAGACAAGCAATTCCACTGAGGCTTGGATTTCATCGAGTTGAGATTGCTGAGAAGCTTGATTTTTCAAAATATCATCAATCTGAGACTGTTGCTTCTCTTGGGTCTTCTCAACGTAAGCAACTCTGTCAAAGGTAGGTTGGAAGAATTTTTTCTTATCAAGTTTCCTAGTCATATCTTGCTTGAGCAATTCTTCCCTAACTTGACGTAACTCTGCATGAGTTGTTGAATGGAGACCTTGCAGATGTCTAGTACTCAATACAGTGACTCGAAGCTGTGTCTTGGTATCATCATTAATTAACATTTCATCAGCTTTTGCCAAGTGCTCAGCAAGAATCTTTTTAGATGGAACAAAGGTAACTGAGTTCCATTCCTTAGTCCACTCTTGACTAGTTCAGATTTAGAAACAGTTTGTGGAGGTGCATGTCCTGAAGGACCTGCTTCATCAGCATCTGCATTTGGAGCAGCATCACCAGTATCATCAGCATTTGCAGCATCAGAACTTACAGAATCAGCATCTTGTGATAAAACAACAGTATGAGAAGCAATAAAGGCTTCAGCATCATCCTCTAAATGTTGATCTGTGTCCAAGTTCTGATCAACAGCCATATCCTGATGCTCACCTATAGTCTGATCATCAACATCTAGATGCAGAGAAGGTGTAGTAGACAATTCTGGAGTTTGAGTAGCATCAGTAACAGGTGTTGTTGATGGATTAATAGATGTTGGAGCTTCTAAGTAGAGAACCTCAGGCACAACCAGGTTTTGAATATCAATTTCAGCACTTGTGCCTGGGTCTCCAGGAGATACAGTTTCATGTACAGGAGACACAGATGGTGTGTTTGCCTTGTCTGTAGTAGCTTCCTGAGGTGGGGACAATGAAGAAGGAGATGCAGTAGCTTCAGCAAATTCTGGTTCTTTTGAGATCAGAGATTCCTGATCTCCTTCCTTAGCTGCTGCTTCCTCATCATCTGAAGCTGGCCTTTTAGCTCTCTGTTTCTTGTATCTCTTTGAAGGTGGGGATTCCTTGGGAGGTTCAACAGAAGTCATTCTTCTAAGCCTTTTGAGAAGCTTAGATCCCCCAATTCCAGAATCCTTCTGAGAAGGAACCTTCTCAGCTTCTTTAACAACAGGTTCTGATGCAGAAACCTATTCCTCACTATCAGACTCATCTCTCAGAACAATCCTCCTACTCTTCTATGGTGTCTGAGGAACAGTCTTTGTCCTCTTGGGCTTGGAAGATGAAGGCTTCACAGTAGGTGCTGAGGATGAAGGTTGAGCTGTCTGTGAAGGTGTGAGATATGATTTGAGATATGTTCTGAGGGAGGGTTGAGGTATAGATGTATGAGTGGTATGTTCTGATGGTTGCTGTGGTGTTTGGGATGTGGTGGTGGATTGTACATCAGGATAAACAGATCTATAGGTTTCAGGATCAGCATTTACCAAGATCTGTTTTACAGACTGAGGAATCTGTAAAGGTCTAACCACCGCTTTCTTAAGGTCAGCATTTACCAAGTCATTAAAGGCTCGTTTTGCAAGTTTAAAAGGTGGATATAAGTCAGTAGTAGGTTAGGGTTCATCAGCACAACAGAAATTATATATAAGCTGGTAGAATCTAGCAAAGTAGATAACAATCCTATCATCTGTCATCCTATCCCCAATAAAACCTATCACAGCACTTACAAAATCAAAATGAGTTTGGTTAATAATAACATACCCGATGTGCTGACTCATTATTTGAATGGCATCAAAGTTGGAACACTTATTCCCGAAGTCTTTAGTGATGCAGTCGAAGAAGAAGCTCCATTCCTTTCTGATATGTGCCCGTTTCAACTGTCCAAGCTTAGCCAAACTCCTTTCATACCCCAAACTGTCCATTAACTCTTGTAGAGCTGATTCCTCCGGTGTTGTAAAAATAAAGCCTTCTGGTAAATGTAAGGCCTTGCGAATTGTACCAGGAGTTACCACATGTTCAGAATCATCCACTTCAAAAACAATACTGGGAGTACCAGTTGCACCACCATTATCAAAATGCCCAGTCCGCCAAAACGTCAGAACTTGTTGGCTTGAAAAGACTGAAGGCTGGGTCAATGCATCCCCAATTTCACTGTGTGAAAGAAGATCTTGCACAAAGTGCAACTCAGATGGAGCTTCATCATGATTGAGAATTGCAGCATAGTTATTTGGAACAAACTTAGCTCCATCAATGATCAAAACCTTAGGTGCCATGAGAAAAATTAAAAATTGAGAGTGCCTGTAAGGTGTTTGATAAAATGTCTGTATGAAAAATAACTTCAGGAGATGAGAGATAGTAAAAGTGAAGAAAGAGAGATAAAGTGTAAAAGTAAATAAAATATTGTATAATCTTCTCTCTCTTACTTATACATGGTTAAAAAATATAACCGTTGGACACCTGTCAGACATGCAGCAATATTGAATAGTTAATGGGCACGGGAAAACAGTAATCATTACTTATCACATGCAGTTTTTCAAGGAAAAACCGTTCCACTTACCCAGTAATCCCATTAATTGAGGTAAGTCAGTTTTAATTCAAAATTTAAATTGTTCCCACTTATTCAATTATTTTCACTGCAAAACCAATATTCTGAAAATAAATTTCGAGTGTGAGAATGGCCAAAATAAATCAAGTAAACAAGTACTGATATTTTAAAATCAGAACTTAATTTAACTCAATGATTAAAATGATCATCAGAACATGGATATATCAGGATTTAACAGTGCAGTTAAATTGCAAACATCTCAGAGACAGAATCTTGCAAAAATAAGAAATTCCATTAATATATTAAGAGAATACATTCATGAAATTGAAATTACATCAGAGTATTACAAGACTGTCATAAGCTTCTAAACCTAACATCAACAGCTTTTGTCCTTGGCTAAGAAGCCGGACAAAGCTGAAGATGAAGAAAAACAGGAAGAAGAAAATAAATTATTTCTTCTTCCGACTCTCTACAAAAAGAATAGCGAGTCGAATGATTCGCTCTTGTTGGCGGAGAGCTTCCAGCCTTTCTTCTTCCAATCGCTCCAGATGGCGATGGTAGTCCATGTAAAAGAACAGGGTGTGTGTGAGAACCTCCTGGGGAACCGAGTCCCAAATCTCATCAGGAATGACAGTTACGTGCCATTCCTGCTGCCAGGCCTCACAGCTCAGCTCCATGTTGAAGGTCTCGTAGTTCAAAAACATATTGTAGTTGACTATGTTTGTGTTGGTATGAAGGAAAGGAGAGTGAGTATGTGAGAAAAGAAATGATGTGTAGGCTGATGTGAAGTGTTAGTTTATATAGGCAATGGAATGCCAGGAGACGCAAAGAAATTTATTGCTGACAGGTAGAAATAATTCTACCTCATCTCCCTAGACTGGGAAGAAGAAAAATAGTCATTGGAAGTGTAAAATGAGGTTTAATGTGCACAAGAAACAAGTAAAAATTATTGTGCATGTACGTGTACCACTATCCCTAATTATATTGACTGTTAATATTCCACCCAAGCATATTCTGATTTAAAATGAGACTGTTTCATATTTTAACCACACATAAGTCAAATAGAGGATCAGAATTTAATATCAGAACTTAGACTTATATCAGAACTTACCAGTCATCAGAACATGATTTCTTAACTCGAAAAATGAATGCCTATCTCCGTAGTTCTTCACCCAAATTCTGATATCGATTCTTCAGAACTTAATCATCAGAACGTTCAACAGAACCTGTCCTCAGAATTTATGCAATCTTACACATAAACTGTTCATCTACAATAACATAGATCACCACAGGAATTTTCATCATTCATATGGAAGGTTGGTGTGTGCTTTAAGCAAAATATCAGACAAATAGTAAAGTCTGATTCACTTCAGTACATCTTAGAAATAAGGCATAACTAAAACTGTACTAAAAATCTGTTACTATTCTGAAGCCTACTATTGAATAAGTTCATGCATGAGTCCACCTCAACTATCTTGTGCTAATTTTGTGCATCTTTTTAAATTCCATTTTGCAGTGGCTTCTCAGTGTAAGTGAGTCACGATTGCTTATCAGAATTTATGCTGTTATCAGAGTATTTCTCCAGTAATCATAGAGTGTGAAAAGTCACCAAGAAAAATATTTTGCTTTTCTGATGCATATTACTTAATACCAGCAATGTACTTGGGTCGTCCCTTCCACATTTTTACTCTAGACCTCAAAGGAGTACCTGATTTTTATTTCTTTTTCTTTTCCTTTATCTTTTGATAAGAGAGGTTTTTCAGCACTTAGTACATTCAACAGATTTATTAACATCAGAACTTAACAGATGAGAAGCATTCTTCTAGTTTTTGACTTAGTAATAAGATAGACAAAGTAAACTTAACTAAGTTCAATATCAGAATTTGCTTGTGTGAATGGATTTCCACATAAATAATTACTTCTAACACGGGATCTCTAGTATATTGAAGACTACTAGGTCAGCATCTAGCACAGTTATCCTCATAGGATTGAATAGTCACAGAAACAATCATATCACTATCAGAGTTTAGAAATTCACATCAGATAACAATCAGTACTTAAGCAATTTTCAATTAAACACTTAATACACAGAGAGAGTAATATCTGTAAATACTGATCCTAAAGTCTGATGCATCAGAACAAAAACTAAGCAGAACTAGAGAAAGAACCTGAAACCATTCCAAGTTCATTTACCAATCTTGTAAAAGTAGCTTCACACAGTGGTTTTGTGAAGATATCTGCTAGTTGTTGATCTGTTGGAACAAAGTACAATTCCACTATACCTTCATCCACATGTTCCCTTATGAAGTGGTACCTAATGCTGATGTGCTTTGTCATTGAGTGTTGAACTGGATTACCTGTCATAGGAATAGCACTTTGATTATCACAGTAAATAGGGATTTTAAAATATGTTAACCCATAATCCAGTAACTGATTCTTCATCCAAAGAATCTGTGCACAACAGCTTCCTGCAGCAATGTACTCTGCTTCTGCAGTTGATGTGGAAATTGACTTTTGTTTCTTGCTAAACCAAGAAACCAATCTGCCTCCAAGAAATTAGCAGCTTCCACTTGTGCTTTTCCTGTCAATTTTACAACCTGCAAAATCTGCATCTGAGTAACCTATTAGTTTAAAATCTGATTCTCTGGGATACCACAATCCCAGATTAGCTGTTCCCTTAAGATACTTGAAAATCCTTTTCACAGCTGTTAAGTGAGGTTCTCTTGGATCTGCTTGAAATCTTGCACAAAGACAGGTAGCATACATGATATCAGGTCTACTAGCAGTTAGATAGAGTAGAGAGCCAATCATATCTCTGTAATCAGTAATATCTACTGATTTACCAGTATCCTTATCCAGTTTTGTTGCAGTGGCCATGGGAGTGGATGCACTTGAACAATCTTGCATCCCAAATTTCTTCAGCAAATTTCTGGTGTACTTGGTTTGATAGATAAAAGTGCCTTCTTCATTCTGCTTGACTTGAAGGCCCAAAAAATAGCTAAGTTCCCCCATCATACTCATTTGATATCTTGACTGCATCAGTTTGGCAAACTTCTTGCAAAGTCTGTCATTTGTAGAACCAAAAATGATATCATCAACATATATCTGAACCAGAAGTAAGTCCTTTCCATGGTTGAGGTAGAACAGTATTTTGTCTATTGTTCCTCTGTTAAATTCACTTTCCAGAAAAAACTGAGCTAAAGTATCATACCATGCTCTTGGAGCTTGCTTAAGGCCATAGAGTGCTTTATCAAGCCTGTAGACATAATCTGGATATTTGGGATCTACAAACCCTGAAGGTTGTTCAACATATACTTCCTCCTCCGATTCTCCATTAAGAAAAACACTTTTCACATCCATTTGAAAGACAGTAAACTTTTTGTGAGCAGCATAAGCCAAAAATATCCTTATGGCTTCCAATCTAGCAACTGGTGCAAATGTTTCATCATAGTCAATTCCCTCATGTTGAGAATATCTTTTTGCAACCAACCTTGCCTTATTCCTTGTAATTATGCCATCACTATCAGTTTTGTTTCTGAATACCCACTTTGTACCAACAACAGATCTGTTCTTTGGTCTTGGCACTAGGGTCCAGACTTTGTTTCTTTCAAATTCATTTAACTCTTCCTGCATTGCTTGCACCCAATCAGCATCTTGATGAGCTTCTTCCACTTTCTTTGGTTCAGTCTGAGAAAGAAAAGAATTGTAAAGACATTCACTTGAAGTAGCTGTTCTAGTTCTGACACCTGCATCAGGATTTCCAATAATTAAGTCAGGTGTATGTGATTTAGTCCACTTCCTTGCAGATGGAAGGTTTTCTCTAGAACTGGATGCTCCCCCATGATCAATGCTATCTTCATCAACATTTTCTGATGCTCCCCCTAAAACTATGCTCTCTGAGTTGGATCCTTCAGAATTTAAGTTTTCAGAACTATCAGAACTTGGCTTATCAGAACTTGACGAATCGGAACTTGACGAATCAGAACTTGAAGAGCCAGATGTATGTTCTGATGCTTCTTGAGATATGGTTATATCTTGAGTATGCTCCCCCTGCATAGCTGCATCTTCCTTTGGCGTAGTCACCACAGTTTCAATAACATCAGAGTTTAATCCATCAGAGTTTGCAGCATCAGGATTTAGACTGTCAGAATTTTCAGTATCAGAATTTAAGTCTTCATTTTTAAATCTCAGCTGATCATGATCAATAAAATCTTCAAGTCCAGTAATCTTCTTATCATCAAAGGAGACATTGATAGATTCCATGACCACTCTTGTTCTCAAGTTATAGACTCTGAAGGTTTTTGTGGAAAGTGGATGTCCAACAAAGATTCCTTCATCAGCTTTTAGATCAAATTTTGATAGCTGTTCAGGATGAGTCTTAAGAACAAAACACTTGCATCCAAATACGTGAAAATACTTCAGATTTGGCTTCTTATTCTTCACCATCTCATATGGTGTCTTTCCTTGCTTGTTAATGAGTGTTGCATTCTGAGTAAAACAAGCAGTCTGTACAGCTTCAACCCATAAATAGGTTGGAAGCTTTGCTTCATCAAGCATTGTACGTGCAGCTTCAATGAGAGTTCTATTCTTTTTTTCAACAACTCCATTTTACTGTGGAGTTCCAGGAGCAGAAAATTCCTGCTTGATTCCATGGTTTTTGCAGAACTCTTCCATTATCAAATTCTTGAACTCAGTACCATTATCACTCCTTATTATTTTCTCAGAATCTTTGACCAATTTATCCAGTTTCCTGACATGATCAATCAAGATAGATGCAGTTTCACTTTTTGTGTGCAAGAAATACACCCATGTGTATCTGGTGAACTCATCCACTATGACTATAACATATTTCTTCTTTGCAATAGACATGACATTTACTGGACCAAATAGATCAACATGTGGAATGTGATAAGGCTCAAAAATTGATGATTCAGTCTTGCTCTTGAATGAGGATTTCCTTTGTTTAGCCTTCTGACAAGAATCACAAAGACCATCAGGAGCAAATACTGACTTTGGCAGTCCTCTCACAAGATCTTTCTTGACTAGTTCATTTATATTGTTGAAATTTAAATGAGAGAGTTTCTTGTGCCAATTCCAGCTTTCTTCAATTGATGCTCTACTCATCAGACAAATTACAGAACCATCAGCACTTGTTGAAAGCTTGGCTTCATAAATGTTACCACGCCTGTATCCTTTCAGAACAACTTTGCCTGTAGATTTACTTACAACTTCACAGTGTTCTTCAAAGCAATCCACATGATAACCTCTGTCACAGATTTGACTGACACTCAGCAGATTGTGTTTAAGTCCTAAGACTAGAGCTACTTCTTTAATGATGACATTCCCAAGATTGATATTGCCATATCCCAATATTTTTCCAATGTTGCCATCTCCATAAGAAACACTTGGGTCAGTCTTCTCAACAAAGTCTGATAGCAGGGCTTTATTTCCTGTCATATGTCCTGAACATTCACTATCCAGAACTAGGATGTTTTTCCTGTTGCCCTGCAATCACAAAGACCACTAATGATTAGTTTTAAGGACCCAGATTTGCTTGGATCCTTTGGCCTTATTAAGTTTGTTAACATTTGCAGCGGATTTAGCATCAGAGTTTATGTTAACATTTTTCTTATCAGAATTTACACTATCAGACTTTGAATCAGAACTTATACTAGAAGGAACAATTCTAGCTTTCTTTAAAGAAGGTTTTATTTGATAATAATCATAGTACAAACTATGATATTCCTTACAAGTATAAATGGAATGCCATAAACTACCACAATGAAAACAAGGATTTTGTGGCTTATATCTAACAGACTGACTCTTAACTCCTGACTTTGAAGGTAAGGAGTTTATGTTCTTATTCTTCCTGCAAAAAGAAGCCAGATGGTTAGAACTTCCACAGTTATGACATGTTTTTCTAGGAGCATCAGGAACAGGCTTATAATCATTGCTTTTATTCACACCTTCCTTTCCATTCCTATTTTTCCTAGGTGATTTTACCTTGTTTGCATTCTTAACATCTTTCAGCTTATGCTTAAGTTGCTTCTTTGTCATTAAGCCTATGTTTACTTCAGTTGTCTTTTCCTGTTTTAATTTGTCAGAAGTTAATTCCTTTTTAACTTCTGATTTCTCAATATCAGACTTTACAGCTACAAACTTAACAGGTTTTAACTTTGGCTTTTGTTTAACAGCTATAGGCTTAATATCTACAGTTCCTTTATCATTCTTATACTCTCCATAACCTAAGCCCTCTTTCCAGTTTTCACTACTTAACAAGTTCTGAGTTGTTATGCCAGAGTTAGTCCAAGTCCTGATAATCTCTCTTTCCCTTTCTAACTCAGCTTTTAGAGATTCATTCATTTTAAGCACTTCATATCTAACATAGAAAGCATCATCTCTATCTTTCTGAGTTTAATGGAACATGACTAACTCTTTTTCTAAATAATCATTCCTCTTTTTGCAAACAAGATTTTCAGAAGTTAATCTTTCACATGTTAAAGTTTGATCTCTATAGCTAATGAACATGGTTTTAAGATATCTTCTCAACTCATTGATATCATCAGTATGAAAGGCATAAGTAGTTTGAGGTACCTTTAACTCAGCTGCTTCAGAACTGCTTTCAGCACTTGCCATATCAGTATTTGCCATCAAGGCATAATTTTCCTCACTTTCAGAATCTGAGGTGTCTGTCCAGTTTTTGTTCTTTGTGACAAGAGCCTTGCCTTTGTCACTCTTCACTTTCTTGTAATTAGGAGATATGTGGCCTTTCTCACCACAGTTGTAGCATTTGACATTTGTATAATCTCCTCTGTCAGACTTTACTCCTTTGCCCTCAGATTTTCTGAAATTCTTCTTATCAGAACTTGCGCCTTTCCTGAAAAACTTCTTTCCCTTCCTGAACTTCCTGTATGCAATCTTGTGATTCCTTTCACCATAAGAGCACACAGCTTCATCATCTCTTCATCAGCATCCGTCTCAGGCAAGCTTTCAGATTCTGAGTCATCATCATTTTCAGAACTTGATGACTTAGTATCAGACTTTGTGAAGAGAGCTTTACTCTTGCCTTTCCTTGAGGTAGCTGCCTTGGGGGATTCTTCTTCAGCCTTAAGAGCAACTGTCCTTGACTTTCCTCATTTCCTCTTGCTTCTTTATTCTATCTCAAGTTCATGAGTCTTGAGCATCCCATAAATTTCATCAAGAGTTGTTTCATCAAGATTATAGTTGTCTCTTATTGTTGTTGCCTTCAAATCCTATATTTCAGGAAGAGCCAACATGAATTTAAGGTTTGAATCTTCAAGATCATACTCCTTATCAACCAGTGACAAATCATTCAAGAGTTAGACAAATCTATCATATAAATCAGTCAAAGACTCATTAGCCTTTGAGTCAAAGTGTTCATACTCTTGAGTGAGTATTGTCTTCATGTTCTTCTTAATCGTATCAGTTCTCTGACATCTTATTTCCAAGGCATCCCATATCTCCTTTGCAGTCTTGCAGTTTATTACCCTATTTGACATTACATTATCAATGGCACTATGCAGTAAGTGTCGTACCTTAGCATCCTTAGCAATTGATGCGATATCTTCAGCAGTGTAATCACTCTTTTCCTTTGGTACTGACTTTGCTGCTTCACCTGCAACTGCAACAACGAGCTTGGTTGGTTTGTGAGGCCCTTCCTTGATTCTATCAAGATATTCTGGATCTGTAGCTTCCAGAAACATGGTCATCCTCACCTTCCATATGGGATATTCAGATGGTCTCAATATGGGAACTCTAATAGTCTCATATCGGCTTTGGATTTGTGTCTTTGGAGGTTCTTCAGTTTTGGTGGGCTTAGTTGGAGTTTCTACTTCAGACATGATTGTTTTTGGATCTTAAAGTGTTTGTGTGTTAACAGATAGGCTCTGATACCACTTGTTAGGTCACACACACTGTAGAGGGGGGTGAATACAGTGTATAGTACAATCAAATCGAACTTTAATAACTCAAGTAACAGAAAACAAACTTTATTCAAAACAATAAACTCTGTTACAGTATGGAACTGTCCTCTCTCAGTGATGAACAAATATCACGAGAGCTGCTAGGGTTACAATGAATAATCTTCTCGATAATGATAACACTTATAGTGTAAACCCTATGTCTGTGTTTATATACTACACAGTTACAAGATAATCGCTAATTGATATGGAATATAATTCTGCTTCCTAAAATATATCAATCAGATATCTTTTCTTCCAAGTATTCTATTCTTCATAGAATTTCTTCTTCATGAATATTTCTTCTTATGTTTGTCTCGATCTTCTCTTCCTGTAAATCAGCTGCCTTCCTTATTATCTGAACGTTTCCTTTAAGTTCTGATATTATCTTCTGATAAATATCTCCTGAACCTTAAGTACTGATGACTTAAGTTCTGACTTCAGTATAAGTACTGATTTCAGTTAAGTACTGATTTGTCCTGTTTAAGTAAGATCTGTAAACTAAACATAAATCACATTAGTCATGACATTATCAAATATATCTAACATATGATAGGATTAAAATATCTATTTAAAAATTTATAATGTGAAAAAAATCGAACAATGAAAGAAATAAAATAAATTTTAACACATATGTTATATTTAGGTTATCACTGTCAAATATAATAATAATAATAATATAATAATAACTAAATATATAAGTACAAAAAAGTATAATTTTTTGTAAAATACATTATTCATGAAGAACATAAAATTTATTTAAAAAATAAAATTAATCTTATTAAAAATTAATTAAATAAAAAATAAATATTAAAAAAAATATATAAAAAATGATAATCATATGCTAGTATACTTGAATAAAAATAACGCGCCAACGTATATAGTCTAACTGTTGGACTGTTTTTGTTGCTTGCTACCCCTTGCGGCCTACTGTGCCAGGAAGGCCCAACTGGGAATATATCGAGTTAGAGCCTAAAAAGTTGTAAATAGGCCTAATAAATAGAAAAAGAACTATAGTCTTTTTCTTTTTCTTTTTTTGAGAGGCACCAAAATGGGAAATATAGAGCCTAGAAAGTCTAATATGCAAAAGAATAGGGTTTTTATATTATTAATGTAGTTTGCAAATACTAGTAAATATTTGACAATAAATGCCTAGATTTATTTTATTTATTTGTATTTCATAGGAGATGCCTAGATTTATTTATTTACATGTTTTTCTTATAATTCTAGGAAAAATATCTGAGGCTAATCTAAGGATTATTATTATGAAATTTTATTGTTCTTATTTTCACAAGTGAATTTTTATGAAAAAAATCCGAAATATCTGTATTCGTATCTGATGAAAAACGATATTATCCATATACATAATAAAATATATATTATTTATATTTGAATCTAGAGTATTTGAATCCAACATTAAATAAATATGATATTGAAATTATATATATATGTATAATCTTAAACTTATTTTATGAGCTAATAGTGTTTATGTGTGTATATTGATTAAATAATATATTTATATAATTTTAAATAATTGTAATAAAGTATATACATATACAAAAATATCATTTTAACTTAATATTTCAAATACAAAATAATTAGATTGAAAAATAAATAAAAAATGTATGTCGTTCACAATTTTATTTTATCAGAACTGATAAAAATATTGTTTTGAAGTAATCGTCAACACGGTAGTTGGTATAGCTATCAAAAATTCAAAAAGTTTGATATATGTCTGATATGGATAGAAAATATATCCTTAAAACACATTAAATATCGCATTAATTACGCTTGACTCAGCACAATACGGCTAAAAGACTAAGAACATGACATCCAATATGGAAACTAACTTCTACAAGGAAGGATCTAAAATCCCCTACCTTATAAGAGTCCTAATTACCATCCATGGAATCCAAGTTGGAGACTTGTCCATCAAGTCTCCCGACATGAGTCTAACCCTGGACTCACCACTATATAAAGGGCTCTACCCCTCAATATAGAATTACATTTTGGCTTGATTCTTTACAACACAGAGATACGTAGGCATCTTGCGAGAACAACCAGTCCATGAACGCAATCACAACCATTAAAGCTCAAAATTCACAAAACCTTAACATTAAATACGAACGTACCCTTGTTTTTATTCCACAATATTTGGCGCCACCTATGAGAATGCATCAATAACCATGGTGAACACGCGTAGTAGAACTACCGGTGGAACCACCGGCGCAACCTGCACGAGGACACTCTTGTCCTCCATTGAGATTCCAGCACACTCAACCTATGCCACTTAAGGTGATGTAATTCCAGCAACGACTGCTGACATGCCCACGTCCCAATCGTCCCCCGGAGGAATATGTGCATCTAAAAGATCTTTCATACTGTGTCCAATATCGAAGTTAGTTCTATACATATGACCGACAATGAGAAAAATAAATGCAATAGCTAAATGATGATGAACCATATTAGTCAACCATAAACTTTGCGTTTGTGGATGAAATCCCCTGAGAAGGGTTAGAATGGAAGTTCCTGCTCCTTGGGAGGTACCAAATAAATGACTACTTGAGTCGGGGTTTTAAGCATAAAGATTCCACTGGCCTGTAAAAAGAGGGCCTAACCCTTGGGGATGTAGTAATACATCTAAGAAATTATTCCATCTAACATACTCCCCTCTGGATGCAGAAATAGCCACATGTACTAAATTCCATGTCCAAGCCAAGGAAATTACGCCGAAGAGTCCTGAAAAATGATGATTAAGACGAGATTCGACTTTTTTGAACGACTACTGACACCTAAACTCAAGGGACGAATCCTCCTACTCCTCAAGGGATGAATCCCCATGCTCATTAAGAGACGAACCTGCCTATTCAAAAAGTACATGCGCCATTAGGCTCGTAACCTTTCGGGTGTGAATACTCAACTGTCATGACCCCATGGACTACTAACCCATATTACGGGATGCCTCTAAACCCAGAGGTTGGAGGAATTAGTCTCTCTAATTGAGGTAAATGACAAGGGCAGATACCCCAATACATTCGTGGCTTAGCTCCAATCCCTGAAGATCGAGATTTCTCCGGGCCTTATTCTGCTAGAGACCTGGATTCATCAGAGGAGAAGACCGCCCCAAGAAGGAGGCGTGCTAGTAAGGAGCCCTAACATGAAGGGTTCCAACAATACCGCAGCACCCAAAAAATGATTTCCCAAGATGTACAAGAGAGGATCAGGGCTCATGAAGCCGAAATTCAAAGGTTAAAGCGTGACCTAGAGATGCACTAGACACCAAGGCCCCCACCTATAGCAAGGCCAATAGACTTTTCTCATATTATAGACCTGGAAGGTGTAACACCAAGGTAGAGAGTGCTGATCCCAAGGGCCGACCCGAATAACTTGATGCCCTTAGGAGATCCTGATGATCCAAATCTACTATTCATCGAAGAGATTATGAATGCTAACATCTCGAGAAAGTTCAAGATGCCCACCATCAAGGTATATGATAGTACTAGCGACCCTGCTAATCATTTTAGGACATTCTCTAATGCCATGCTGCTACAGCTCGTGAACGACGCTATCAAATGTCGGGCCTTTTCTCAAATCCTTTCGGGTATGGCTTAATGATGGTATAGCCGCCTACCCCCAAATTCAATTGGGTCCTTCATAGAATTGAGTCAAGCCTTCATCAAGAAATTCATTAGTGGTAGAGTTCATGAGAAGAGTTCGGTTTCTCTCATGGGTCTTGTCCAAGAAGCGAATAAGTCCCTTAGAGACTACCTGAACCGATTCACGAAGGAGGTCCTGAAGGTCCTGGATCTCAATGACAAGGTAACTATGAAAGCCCTTCAATAATGGACTAGGGAATGGACTAGGGATGAGTGCTTCAAGATGTCTCTGGCCAAGCGCCCTCTTTAAAGCATGTTGCAACTCCAGGATAGGGTCGAAAAATATATCAAGGTGGAGGAAAGTATGAATAAGACAGTGGTGAATAATGAACCCGTGGGCAACAAGAAGCGGAAGAAGGATCAGGAGTATAATGCTAACAACAAATATCCTAAAACTGGCAAAAACTCTGACTCTACTTCTAAGAAGAATCAACCGTCAAGGTTCACTGAGTATGCTGGGCTGAATGCCCCAAGAAGCCAGATCCTATTGGAAATTAAGAAGGACAAAGAGTTTAGATGGCCGAAATCACTAAGGGGAAACCCCGAGAAAAGATACAAGAGACGATAATGTAGGTTCCACTAGGATGTCGGTCATGATATCAATGATTGTAGAAAACTCAAGAATAAAATTGAATATTTGATCTGAAGAGGAAAGTTCGGACATTTTACTAAGGGTGAAGAGGCTGGAGGCCAAAAAAGAGATAATAATGATCGAAGAGACGAAGATCGAAGGGGCAACATCCAAGATCGTAACCAACAGCCCTGAGGGCCCGTAATCAATATGATCTCAGGAGGCCGAACAACTGCTGGGACTATAAGAAACTCTCAAAAAGCGTATGCGAGAGAAGTGATGAATATAGTCGGAGAGGCGCCTAAGCGTGCTAAGACTGAGAGGACGATTGAGTTTGGCGGCCTCAAACTTGAAGATTTGAAGTTTCACCAAGATGATCCTCTGGTTATCACCCCAATAATCCGAAATTGTCCTGTCAAAATGGTCCTTGTCGATAAAAGAGCTTCAATAGATATAATGTTCCATGACACGTTCCTAAGGATATGGTATAATGACTCCCAACTGACTCCTTCCGACGCACCCATCTACGGGTTCAACCAAGTGAAATGCCAAGTTGAAGGAGCAATAGAACTTCCTGTAACTATTGGGGAAGATCCCAGAGAGGCCACTCATATGTTAAACTTTCAGGTTGTTAAGGCAGCTTCAAGTTACAATGCTATCATGGGAATAACTGGGATTCATGCGTTCAAATCTGTGCCTTCAACATATCATATGGTGCAGAAGTTCCCCCATCAGAAATGATGTTGGAGAAGCAAAAGGAGATCAAAAAATGGCTCACAGTTGTTGTGTTGCAGCACTTAGGCCCGATAAAACTAGGGGCAGGTTCTCCCCATAGAAGACATGGATGTCCGTAAGAATAAAGAACTTTGGGTGTAGCTAGCGGAGGACTTGATCCCAATACCTTTGGACCCTTTAGACCAGATAAGGTCACATATCTTGGAGCATCTTTGGAGAAGCCCTTGAAGGGCCATCTAACTACGTTCTTACAAGAGAATAGTGATACATTTTCCTGGAAAAGCTGTAAGAACAAGAAGATAACTTATGCCCCTGATAGGCTGGAGGTCGAGAAGCTCCTAGAAGATAGATTTATTGAGGAAGTGCAATTCTCCGAGTGGTTGGCTAACCCCGTAATGGTCAAGAAAACTAATGAAAAGTGGATGATATGCATCGACTTCACTGATCTAAACGATGTGTGCACGAAGGACTGGTATCCCCTACCTAGGATTGATACCCTAGTAGATGCCAATGATGGACACGAGATGCTGAGCTTCATGGATGGCTTCAGCGGATATAATTAAATCAAAATTCATAAAGACGACACTCACAAGGTATCTTTTATAACCAACTTTGGTGTCTTTTGCTATCTTGTTATGGTTTTTTGGACTTAAGAATGCAGGAGCTACTTATCAGAGATTGGTGAATAAGATTTTTCCCATCTAATGGGAAAGACCATGGAGTTCTATGTGACGATATGTTAGTCAAGAGCCTAGCCAAGGCCGATCATATTAATCACCTTAGAGAGGCATTCAAAGTGCTGAGGCACCACAAGATGATGTTAAAATCTGCCAAGTATGTTTTTGGTGTTAAATCTGGAAATTTTTTGGTCATATGGTCTCGAAGAGAGGAATCAAGGCCAACCCCGACAAGATTATATCCATCCTGGATATGGAGCCACCACACTCCATCAAGGATATTCAAAAGCTGACTGAAAAAATTACAGCTCTAGGGAGGTTTATCTCCAAGTCGGGAGACAAATGCCTGCCCTTTTTGAAAACCCTGAAGAAGGTGAAGAACTTCGAGTGGACAACTGAGAGCCAAGAGGCCTTTGAACAGTTGAAGAAGTATATGACTGAGGCCCCATTGTTGGCAAAACCTAGTCCGGAAGATATTCTTTACTTGTACCTCGTAGTCTCTGAGCAATCTGTGAGTGTTGTCCTAGTAAAGGAAAAACAGAAACTCCAGAAGCCCGTCTACTATGTGACTAAGATGCTTTACGAAGCGGAGTTGAACTATTCCACCACTGAGAAGTTTTCACTCGCCCTAGTCACAGCCTCGAGGAAGCTGAGGCCATACTTCCAGGTTCACAAGATCGAAGTCCGGATGGACCAACCTTTGAGGAACTGTATTCACAGCCCGAAGGCAAGTGGCAGACTCATAAAGTGGGCGATTGAGTTGGGTGAGTTTGACATCAAATACCAGCCTTGAACATCCATCAAGGCTCAGGCCTTAGCACACTTCATGGTCGAATGCACGATTGACGACCAAGAAGTCGGGGGGCAAGAGATAATAACCCCGAAAGGAGAAGAGAAAGAGAAAGATAAAGAACATTGGGTTCTCCATTTTTATGGAGCGTCAAAAACAAAATCCAGCGGTGCGGGCCTAGTCCTACAAAGCCTCGAAGGGTTCATGATTAAGTATGCTTTGAAGTTGGATTTCCCGACTACGAACAACGAAGCAGAAATGAAGCTTTGGTAGCCGGTTTAGGCTTGGCTAGAGCTGTGAGGGCCAAGAACCTTAAAAGTTTTTGGAGATTCAAGACTTATCGTTGCTCAGGTCAATGGAGAGTTTGAGGCCAAGGATGATACAATGGCCAAGTACTTGAGAATCGTGAAGTGAATATTGGCTCAGTTTGATGAATGGTATGTTGAACATGTTCTGAGAGAGGAGAACACTACGGCCGATGCCTTATCTAAGTTCGCCTAGTCTGAAATCGAGAACTACCCAAGAATTATCTACTTATAAGTCCTGAAGACCCAAACTATCCATGTGATAAATTTGATAGCACCAATCGGTGTGGAAATTTATTGGATCTATCCAATCAAGACTCACCTTGAGGTTGGATGGCTCCCCGACAATGCCCAGGAGGCACGCAAATTATCAGTGAGAGTATTGAGATATTTGTTAATTAAAGGCCTCCTGTACAAAAGGTCTTTCGTCATTCCATACTTAAAGTGCTTCAGACCTCTTGAAGCAAATGAGGCGCTTAAGAAAGCCCATGAGGGGATATGTTGGCAGTACTTGGGAGGCAGGGCCCTCGCTCACAAGATAACTCGATTGAGATTCTACTGGCCAACAATGTTAGTTGCAAAGGCTTATGTGAAGAAATACAACATATGCCAGAGGCACACTCCAATAGTACGACAGCCCCCAGAGAGACTTACATATATCAGCACAACCATCCTTTTTGTAATGTGGGGAATATATATACTTGGTCTATTCCCTGTAGCATCGGGATAAAGGAAGTTCATCGTGGTAGCTATAGACTACTTCACCAACTGGGTTGAGGCCAAGGCACTGGAAAAGATAACCACTCAGCTGATTTGTCAATTTCTTTAGGAGAATGTGATATGCAAGTTTAAAATCCCATACATCCTTGTCAGGAATAATGAGCGACAGTTTAATAATGCACAGTTCAAGGAGTACTGTAATGGTAACAACATAGAACTTCGCTTCACCTCGGTTGCACTCCCGCATGAAAACGGGAAGGCGGAAGTTGCTAATCGAATCATCCTTGATGGACTTAAGAAAATGGTCGAACACTCGAGGAACACTTGAATGGACGAGGTGTTGCCTATATTTTGGGCATATCGTACCACTTGCAAAGTGATGACTAAATCTACCCCATTCATGTTGCCTTATGGAGCCGAAACCGTGGTGTCCGTATAGATCACCCATAGATCACCTAGGGTCAAAATTCATGAACCACAGACCAATGAAGAAGGCATGAGGCTTGCTCTCGATCTCATTGACGAGGTCAAAGATAAAGCATTAGCCCTAAATGCAGAGCATCAACGAAGAGCTTTCTTCTATTATAATAGAAGAATTAATGAAATGTTCTTTCAGCAAGGAGACTTGGTTTTAAGGAAGATTGAGGTGTGAGGAGTCGGGGAGAGAGGAAATCTAGCCCCTAACTGGGAAGGACCTTATAAGGTTAGGAAGACATTAGGACGGGGATCCTACAAGCTAGAGACCTTGAACGGTGATGAAGTGCCCCGCACTTGGCACGTTTTGAACCTGAAGGTTTATTATATTTAGGATGTTCATAATATGTTCATAGTACTTAGTAGTATCTATATAAATTAGGTCGATGAAACCATTTTATGTAAGGGTCGAACTCGTTTTCAAAATGTATTATCTATTTATGTAACTTTGTTCCTATCATCTTGTCTACAAATTTATTTAAGTACGAGCATCTAAGAAATGCAAGTCCCGAATGACCAAATGCCGAAAATAAAATATAAGTATGAAATTGAACTAACAATGCATAGATAAGATCCCAAAGGATCACAAATCAATCCCCATGGACAGTTAGGTTACAGACCATAAAAGTTCAAAATCCCAAAAAGGACTACAAATAAATAAAGTTTTGAATAGAAAAGTCACAAGTGGCATCTAAAGCCACACAAGGCTATCATCTAAAGAATCATCCTCCTCTTTATTTCTTGCTCCATGAGCGACCTCGTCCTCCTCCTCATCTTTCTCCTCCTCTTTATCATCTTCATCTGAGCCAACCTCGGAGGAAGAGCTACTACTCCCCGGAATCGGCTCCCAGATCTTCCCATAAAGAACAGCCTCAGTGATAGAATTTCCTAAACGAGCTTTACCCTTAGAGCCAGAATCCCCACGGCTCGAGCTGAATAAAGACTGCTGATGATTTATCTCGGGTACAACCCCGAAATCCTGTTCGGCTGGGGCAGCACGGAAGCTGGCCAATGGCAGGAGAAAAGGCTTGGGTCGACGACGTCCGTATAATTATTGTAGTCGTCCTTGATGCCCTTGTTCCATCCAATCGTTAGGTTCATGGGACGCATCTGATCATCATGGTTATCCATCAACATGAGAAATTCTTTGGACTCATGGTACATATTCAAAAGTTTCTTCCACTTCATCTTCCTCTTTATCATCTCCTTAGAGTACTTATTCTTGAAGAGAGCAGTCTTTTCCTCCGTTTGATGTGCCTTAGACTCCCAATCCTCAGAGGATATCTTTATTTTCTCCATGGAGACTTGCAATGCTGCATAGTCACTCCTTATTTTGATACTCTGTGTGGAGGATACAGCAAAGTAGGCATTGGCCTGGCATAGAAATAAGAAGAATGGTTATAAAAAAGCTAACTCCACGTAAGACATGGATAAGATGCTAAGATGACCAGGACTTAAGATGGCCGAGTCCCCTACATGGAGAGTCTTGGCTGACCAAGACCTTGATAAAGGTCTGGTCCCGACTGACTAAGACTCGTGGGGGCCGAGTCCCCTACATGGAGGGTCTAGGCCGACCAGGACCCCCATGGGAAGATGTCTTGGTTGGCCCACGATCCCCTAAAGCTAAAAGAAGTGCTCTCGAATGAAAATTTGTACAAGTTAAGAGTACCTGGCAGAAGGCGGGAGCCCCTAACTGATAAGTGGCATTTTATACCACTTAGAACGTCTTAAAATGGCTTAAATTGGTGTCTTGAAATCAAGTATTTTGTGTATTTGATGCGTTTTTCTAGTGTTTATGCATTTCAGGGTATTAGTTGCATTTCGGGGGAGGAATCATCAAGAATAAGCCTTGGCATGTGTTCACCATTGCGAGAGGAAAGGAATGGGCAGATTACGGCGAAGAAACGGAGCAAACCTGGATTTTTTCCAGTAGAGGCCTGCGCGCCCGCGCAGCAATGCTGAGCGGCCGCGCAGCAACCTGCGCGCCCGCGCAGCTATGCTGAGCGGCCGCGCAGGGTCGGGGAAAAAGATAAATTATTTTAGACTTCTACTTCTGTTTGGCTTCCAACTTCTATGTAATCTGAGTTTTATGGGACTATTATATAGGTAGATTTGAGACGTTTTCACATAGAGTATTGAGGGGATTATGTTTTAGATTGTGTTTTATGCAAGAAGCGAAGGAGATAAGGAAGAAGACCGATTTAGCACACCGCAACGAAGAGGAAGCATATTTTCTTATGATTCTTGTTTCGTTGTAACGTTGGATGCTAGTTTTCTTGCTTTGACTTATTTACTCTTGTGACGTACTCTGTTTTAATATAATTAGTTTAGTTATTATTTTCTTGAGTTTGTTTATCATGATTTCATATGAACCCATGATGGCGATAAGTTCTATTATGGGCTAATCGTGATCATGGGGTTGCAACGGATTTATTATGGAATTCTTTAGTTAATTGTTTAATACTTTAGTGTGTGATGATTGCTTGATATCTAGTATTGGTTGTGCGTATTCGTCTTATGTGCGTCGCGAACATATAAGATAGGGTGTTAATCTCTTGTGAAGCGACGGTGGATCTTGAGATTTAGAACTTGCCATGCTAGCATAGGTTCATGTACGTTGTGCATGATTAGTGGGTAACTCTAACAGTTTTATTTGCCCTATGTAATCAAAAGGAATAACTTGTGCTTAAATCGTTGTGTTGTCAATTTCTGTAGACATATAGGAACTCAACATAATTGATGACTATTCAACTTCTATCTTAATTGTGGATGCTTGGTAGAATGGTATTAGTACAATGAAAGTTGGCTTTTATCAGTTTCGTGTTATTCGATCAATATCATCATTGTCACATACTAAAGGTAATAACAATGGCTATAGAAGGAAGTAATAATGAAGTTGTGATCTCATGAGTGTTTTATTATTGATAAATTGAAGTGTTAGTTAAGTGGTTAATTAAGTAGTTAATTATAGTTAATATTTAATCAACAATTTTAAGTGTTATTATCTTAACATTGAGAAGTAATCATACATTGGTGAGTGAGTTTAATTAGACAATAATTTAGTCTGAGTCTCTGAGGGAACGAACTAGAAAGTATTCTATATTACTTATGAACGCGTATACTTGCGTGAATATTAGCGCGTGTTTTCGCCCTAACAAGTTTTTGGCGCCGCTGTCGGGGACTCGACGTATTTGTTTAGTTTATGTACTTACCATCATTGGTCATTAGGACTCAGTGATTAGGACGTAGTAGTTACTTACTCTTTTTGGTTGTGTTTCAGGTACTTTAGCAAGCGTTTATGCAAACTCGTTCTCGTGCTCGCAAGAGGACTTTAGATACAGCTGAGGAGACAGACGAAGTTCTTGATATTCCGGAGAAGTTAGATTTCGAGGATTCGGATTCAGGAACTGAGCAGAAAGAACCAGTAAACATGGGAGATCGTATTGTTCAAGCTGATCCAGCTCTTATGGATTTTTCTCGGCCTAAAATTGACGACATTCAGTCAAGCATCCTTCATCCGGCTATTCAAGCTAACACCTTTGAAATCAAGCCGGGCACTATTCAGATGGTGCAGAATTCTGTTTCTTTTGGAGGAGCAGCAACTGAAGACCCCAACATGCACATAAGGAATTTTGTCGAGATCTGCAGCACTTTCAAGTATAATGGCGTGACTGATGAGGCTATCAAGTTGAGGCTTTTCCCATTCTCACTGAGGGATAAGGCTAAAGACTGGTTACATTCTGAACCAGCTGGGTCCATCACTACGTGGCAAGATCTTAAGCAAAAGTTTCTAGTGAAATTTTATCCGATGGCAAAGACTGCTGCTATGAGGAGTGCTCTTATTCAGTTTGCGCAGCAACCTACAGAATCTATGTGCGAGGCTTGGGAACGCTACAAGGAAATGTTGAGAAAATGTCCACATCATGGAATGTCGGATTGGATGGTGATCACTGGTTTCTATAATGGTTTGGGGGCCCAATCTCGGCCCATGCTCGATGCAGCAGCTGGAGGAGCCTTATGGGCTAAAAGATATACTGAGGTGTATAATCTTATCGAGACAATGGCTGCAAATGAGCATCAAAACTCAACTCAGAGGATGACGTCAGGCAAGGTAGCAGGTATTCTGGAAGTTGATGCAGCCACCGGTATTGCAGCCCAGCTCCAAGCGCTATCAATGAAGGTTAATTTTTTGGCTACGTATGGAGTTAATCAAATAGCTATGGTTTGTGAGCTTTGTGCAGGTTCTCATGCTACGGATCAGTGTTCTCTTGTAAACGAATCTGTTCAGTATGTGAATAATTATCAGTGACAACAGCAGCCTGTGCCAGCGACCTATCACTCTAATAACAGAAATCATCCAAATTTCAGCTGGGGGAATAATCAGAATGCTATTCAGCCACCATATCAGCAAGGAGTGAGTAAACAGTTTAACCCACCTAGATTCCAGCAACCACAGCAGTATGCTACAAGGCAATCATATCCTCAACAGGGAAGTGCAGCTGCACCTACTAGTGCTGATTTTGAGGAACTTAAGCTGTTGTGCAAGAGTCAGGCGGTTTCTATCAAGACCTTGGAAAATCAAATCGGTCAATTAGCCAATGCAGTGCTCAATCATCAACCTGGCACTCTTCCCAGTGACACGGAAGTACCAGGCAGGAAGGAAGCTAAAGAGCAAGTCAAGGCTATTACCTTAAGGTCTGGGAAAGTGGCTGATGCTGAAAAGGCAAAGGAAGTCGAAGCTGAAGTTAGAGATGAAGAATCTAAGCAAAAGGAGAAAGCGGCGGAACCAAGAAAGACTACTGTTGAACACACTCTGCCTGAGACTAATACAGGGGAGAAATAGCTCTATCCTCCACCACCTTTTCCTAAGAGATTGCAGCAACAAAAGCTGGATAGACAGTTCGGGAAGTTTCTGGAGGTGTTCAAGAAACTTCATATCAATATACCTTTCGCTGAGGCTCTGGAACAAATGCCTAGTTATGCGAAGTTTATGAAGACTATTCTTTCAAGGAAGGTGAAACTGGATGACCTTGAAACCGTTGCTCTCACGGAAGAATGCAGCGCTGTTCTGCAGCAAAAGTTACCACCAAAACTGAAGGATCCAGGGAGCTTCACCATTCCTTGCACAATTGGCAATCTGACGTTTGACAAGTGCCTTTGTGATTTGGGAGCAAGCATTAATCTGATGCCGTTGTCGATCTTTAAAAAACTGGATCTGCCTGATCCAAAACCCACATACATGTCACTACAATTGGCTGACCGTTCCATTACTTACCCAAGGGGCATAGTTGAGGATGTGCTCGTCAAGGTAAATAAGCTCTTCTTTCCAGCAGATTTTGTTATTCTGGATTTTGAGGAAGATAAGAAGATTCCCATAATCTTGGGGAGGCCTTTCTTGGCTACTGGCCGTACCTTGATTGATGTGCAAAAAGGGGAACTTACTATACGGGTCCAAGATCAGGATGTGACCTTCAATGTATTCAAGGCAATGAAATTCCCTACAGAAGATGAGGAGTGCTTAAAAGTGGATGTGATTGATTCTGCGGTTACTTCGGAACTCGATCACATGCTAATGTCTGATGCATTGGAAAAGGCCTTAGTGGGGGATTTTGACAGCGATGATGAAGATAACAACGAGCAATTACAATATCTGAACGCTTCTCCATGGAAGCGAAAGCTGGACATACCATTTGAATCTCTTGGTACTTCTGACCTTAAGAATGCTGAAGGGAAGCTCAAACCATCAATAGAGGAAGCACCTACCTTGGAGCTCAAGCCATTACCTGAACACTTGAGGTATGCTTTTTTAGGTGATTCATCTACATTACCTGTTATTATTTCATCTGACCTTTCAGGTAGTGAGGAAGACAAGCTCTTAAGGATTTTGAGAGAATTCAAATCGGCTATAGGATGGACCATAGCAGACATCAAGGGGATAAGTCCTTCATATTGTATGCATAAAATTCTGCTAGAGGAAGGTAGTAAGCCAACTGTGGAACAGCAGCGAAGACTGAATTCCATCATGAAGGAGGTGGTGAAGAAAGAAATTCTGAAATGGCTAGATGCAGGCATCATTTATCCTATTTCTGACAGCTCGTGGGTGAGCCCCGTACAATGTGTACCTAAGAAGGGAGGTATCACTGTGGTCGCAAATGAAAAGAATGAGCTCATCCCTACTCGAACAGTTACAGGATGGAGAGTATGCATGGATTATAGAAAATTGAACAAAGCTACAAGGAAGGATCACTTCCCCCTTCCATTTATTGATCAGATGCTTGACAGATTGGCGGGACATGAGTATTTTTGTCTTCTGGATGATTATTCCGGGTATAATCAGATTTGTATTGCACCAGAGGATCAGGAAAAGACTACCTTCACTTGTCCATTTGGCACATTTGCTTTTCGCAGAGTTTCGTTTGGGTTATGTGGCGCACCGGCCACCTTTCAGAGATGTATGATGGCTATATTCTCTGACATGATTGGAAATAACGTCGAAGTGTTCATGGATGACTTCTCCGTCTTTGGACACTCATATGATGAATGTTTGAATAATCTGCGCGCCGTACTCAAAAGATGCGTGGAAACTAATTTGGTGCTTAATTGGGAGAAATGTCATTTTATGGTGCGTGAAGGCATTATCCTTGGGCATAAGGTCTCTAGCAAGGGTCTGGAGGTGGACAAGGCCAAGGTGGGAGTCATTGAAAATCTTCCCTCACCTAATTCTGTGAAAGGAATCCGTAGTTTTCTTGGTCATGCGGGTTTTTATCGGTGATTCATCAAGGACTTTTCAAAGATATCTAAGCCGTTGTGCAATTTGCTTGAGAAAGATGTGCCGTTCAAATTTGATGATGAATGTTTGGCAGCATTCGAGACTCTCAAGAAGAGTTTGATCACTGCACAAGTTATTACACCACCAGATTGGACAGAACCGTTTGAGATGATGTGTGATGCGAGTGATTATGCGGTAGGTGCAGTTCTGGGACAGCGCAAGAAAAATCTCTTCCATGTGGTCTACTATGCGAGTAAGACTTTAAATGGTGCCCAATTGAACTACACCACTACTGAGAAGAAGCTTTTGGCTATAGTCTTTGGTTTTGAGAAATTTCGATCGTATCTACTTGGTACGAAAGTAACAGTATTCACTGATCATGCAGCTATTCGCTATCTGGTTTCTAAGAAGGATTCGAAGCCGAGACTCATTCGTTGGGTGCTTTTACTTCAGGAATTTGAGTTAGAGATCAAAGATAGAAAAGGTACTGAGAATCAAGTAGCTGACCATCTCTCTAGGTTGGAGAATCCCGATTCTACTTCACAAGATAGGACGTTAATCAATGAATCTTTTCCGGATGAGCAGTTGTTTACAATTCAGGAGGAAGAACCATGGTTTGCAGATATTGTAAACTATATCGTCAGCAATATAATGCCTCCTAATTTGACATCCGCTCAAAAGAAGAAGTTTCTGCATGAGGTGAAGTGGTATATGTGGGATGAACCATATTTGTTTAGACAGGGAGCTGACCAGATCATCAGGAGATGTATCCCGTTCTGTGAGACGGAGGGGATATTACGAGACTGCCATTCCACGGTTTATGGTGGACACTATGGAGGTGAGAAGACGGCAGCTCGTATTCTGCAAGCAGGTTTTTTCTGGCCTACTTTGTTCAAGGATGCTCATCAGTTTGTTTTAAGGTGTGATCGTTGCCAAAGAGTGGGAAATTTGTCAAGGAAGGATGAAATGCCATTAAATGTGATGCTTGAAGTCGAGGTCTTTGATGTATGGGGAATCGATTTCATGGGGCCTTTTATCTCATCTTGCAATAATCAGTACATCTTGCTGGCAGTCGATTATGTCTCAAAATGGGTCGAAGTTAAAACTTTACCGACAAATGATGCAAAGGCAGTGCTAAATTTTCTTCATAAGCAAATTTTCACAAGGTTTGGAACACCTCGGGTAATCATAAGTGATGAAGGATCGCATTTTTGCAACCGTAAGTTCACTTCTATGATGCAGCGTTATAATGTGAATCATCGAATAGCTACTGCCTATCATCCGCAAACAAATGGTCAAGCGGAAGTGTCTAACAAAGAGATAAAGCGTATTCTAGAGAAAGTTGTTTGTCCGTCAAGGAAGGATTGGTCTTTAAAGCTCGATGAAGCTGTTTGGGCTTACAGAACAGCATACAAAACTCCACTTGGGATGTCACCGTTTCAGTTGATGTACGGTAAGGGATGTCATCTACCAGTGGAGCTTGAGCATAAGGCCTACTGGGCATTGAAGAAATTGAACCTGGATTTAGATGCAGCTGGTAAGAAAAGAATGCTTCAGCTTAATGAACTGGATGAATTTCGACTTCAAGCGTACGAAAATAACAAAATGTATAAGGAAAAGGTGAAGAGATGGCACGATAGGAAGCTACATCCTAAGTTATTTGTGCCAGGGCAACAAGTTCTTTTATTCAACTCTCGGCTCCGACTTTTTCCTGGAAAGTTGAAATCAAGGTGGTCTGGACCTTTTATTGTCAAAACTGTGTTTCCACATGGAGCGGTGGAAATTTTTGAGAATGATTCGGACCAAGCATTCAAGGTTAACGGTCAGCGGTTGAAGCACTACTATGGGGACATGGCAAACCGAGAAGTGGTTAGTGCCATTTTGTTGACTACTTGAGAAAGGTACGGAACGTCAAGCTAATGACGAAAAAGAAGCGCTGCGTGGGAGGCAACCCATGAATTGTTGTTACAGGAACCCTTAGAAGTTAATAACCTATCCAAAAACATAAAAAAATCAGAAAACAGGGGCTGAAAAAAAAAATTCCAGAGACCCTCTACGCGCCCGCGCAGCTATGCTGAGCGGCCGCGCAGGGGTCGAGTTCCAGAAAATTTTTTACAGTTCAGAAAAAAAAAACAAACAAAAACACAAAAACAGTTTTAGCCCATAAACCCACGAATTGTTCCCACTACCCCATCATTTTATCCCTTAATTCCCAAACCCTAATCTAATCCACACCCTATATATACATACACCTATCCTACATATCTCCCACAAAACTTCCTACACTTAGACCCTCTCACAAACATCAAAAATCAGTTCTTACACACTTTTATTCACGAATCAATGGCACCCAAGAGAGCACGCACTATTGACAGCAGCAGCACAGTTCCTACTGCTGATTCATCGAGGGGTACTGCTGCAAGGCCTCGGTTAACTGACAGAGCTGCGGAGGAGGAGTACACTAGGCTGTTGGGGAAGCCGATTCTGAAGGAGAGGGGGTTTTTACCATCAGGGAGGGATGGTGAGTTGTTGCCCATGATTGCAGAGAAGGGGTGGATAGCTTTTTGTGAGTCACCCGAAGCAGTACCGATGAGCGTTGTTCGCGAGTTCTACGCGAACGCGAAGGCTGAAAAGAATGGGTTTTCTGTAGTCCGTGGGCTGACGGTTGATTATCATCCTGCGGTGATTCGCCGTGTGATTGGACAGCGAGAGAGGAAGCCCGAGGAGGAGAACTGGAATGAAAAGACTGCTGAGGATTTTGACTTGGATTTGATTTGTGTGACTCTCTGTCGACCGGGCACAGTTTGGACCCGCAGTCCAGGCAATAATGAGTATCGTCACTTTCCGGCGATCACCATGAACAGGTATGCCCATGCATGGAATGCATTTATTTGTGCTAATATTTTGCCTTCTTCGCATGCACACGAGGTCACAGTTGAGAGAGCACAGCTGTTGTGGGGAATTCTGAATGAGGAGTACTATGTGGACCTTGGTGAGTTTATCTACCAAGGAATTCTGAAGTTTTTGAGGGGAGCAAAGCATATGAACATCCCTTATGCATCTACGGTTACGAAGCTATGCCGAGCAGTGGGAGTGAACTGGCCGGCTCATGAGCAGTTGCAGTTGCCAGCCGCTCCGATTGATTCTGGAACTCTGAATGGGATGCAGGAGTGGACCGGTGGTGAGCCTGAGGAGCATGGGCTGGGTTATCGTCTTCCAGGAGGGCGTCCAGCACGAGGTGCTACTATGGCTAGGCCAGGGCGTGGTGAGGCTGGTTCTTCGAGAGCTCAGGAGGGTGCTGGGATGGTTGATGCCCAGTATAGGAGGCTTTCACGGCGGATGGATGCCATGTATGAGACGCAGAGCAGGTTTGCTCAGGAGCTCACCCTTGCGTTAGGGACTGCTTTTCGAGGCCTTGGAGCTGATATCCAGTGGCCAGTTTTTGGTGAGGACTCTGCATACCCGCCGCCTGATACTCCACCCACTGAGGGTGATGATGATGATGACTCCGAGTAGGTATACCCTGTGTTCCTTTCTACTACTTTCACTGAGGACAGTGAAGATTTTTAGTTTAGGGGTGGTAGTTAAGGAATATTGTGTGTGTGTCATTTAGTTGCATATTCATGATAGTTTAGTTCATATAGTTGCATAATTTATGCCATATAGTTTTTTTTATGAATGTCATGTAGCTCATGCATTTACCATGATCCCTTTTGCAATGATTTGTCGACTGAATTGTGATATTGATGCGAGTGTAGTGATAGCATTAAAGTGATATTAAGTTGTGTAGGTTGATATGCATGCTAGAAACAATTGTAAGTCCACTAAGTCTTAAAGAATGCGTAAGGGCTAGATTGTTGTTATGATTTGGTTGTTTTCAAGGTCAATCTACTTATTATGCTTAGAATTCGATTAGAGGTTCTTAGTGATAAAGACATGAAAAAAGAAAAAAATTTGGAGAAAAAAAATATGGAAGTTGTTGCTAGTTGTGGCTAGGCGTCAAATGGCTAGTAGCCGGCTCGCATATGTTGCGAGTAGTCTAGGGTTGAGCAAGATGGAGCGAAACGCACTTGCTCAGAAGTTATTAAAAAAAAAATTGCATAATTGATCAAGAGTGGGCTCTTTGGTATTCGAGTTATTAAGTTCTTAGGGGACTTTGTGCCTAGCGACCTAAGGCTTTTAGAGTCTGGGATCCGCTAACCTAACGCTCGTTACATGGATACCATTGTATAAGTCTTTTGTGGACCTCACTCATTGCACGGTCAAATAAGCATTTGAGTTGTAAATAAAAAGCACGATTCCGTAGTAAGCTCTAGAGTTCTTGTAGTGTTGTATATCACTTTGTGCCTAGAATTTTTATTCTTTGTATAATCGTAGGATTGCCTTGAGGATAGTCTAGTCATAGTAATTGGTCTAGTTCCGAAGCATATCTGTTAAGCATTTGCACACACCACGTTTCTGGCTGTATGTCCGTTTGCATGAGTTTATTGATCTTTAGTTGTCTAACTGCATTCGTTGAGATGTGATAATTTGGTTGGTTAATTATAGTAAGGGGGATCGTTGCATTTTCATATAGATTGCATTCATGCATATTTTTATTTGTTTTTGAGACTGTGACGCTTGAGGACAAGCATCAATTTAAGTTTGGGGGTGTGATAAGTGGCATTTTATACCACTTAGAACGTCTTAAAATGGCTTAAATTGGTGTCTTAAAATCAAGTATTTTGTGTATTTGATGCGTTTTTCTAGTGTTTATGCATTTCAGGGTATTAGTTGCATTTCGGGGGAGGAATCATCAAGAATAAGCCTTGGCATGTGTTCACCATTGCGAGAGGAAAGGAATGGGCAGATTACGGCGAAGAAACGGAGCAAACCTGGATTTTTTCCAGTAGAGGCCTGCGCGGCCGCGCAGCAACCTACGCGCCCGCGCAGCTATGCTGAGCGGCCGCGCAGGGTCGGGGAAAAAGATAAATTATTTTAGACTTCTACTTCTGTTTGGCTTCCAACTTCTATGTAATCTGAGTTTTATGGGACTATTATATAGGTAGATTTGAGACGTTTTCACAGAGAGTATTGAGGGGATTATGTTTTAGATTGTGTTTTATGCAAGAAGCGAAGGAGATAAGGAAGAAGGCCGATTTAGCATACCGCAACGAAGAGGAAGCATATTTTCTTGTGATTCTTGTTTCGTTGTAACGTTGGATGCTAGTTTTCTTGCTTTGACTTATTTACTCTTGTGACGTACTCTGTTTTAATATAATTAGTTTAGTTATTATTTTCTTGTGTTTGTTTATCATGATTTCATATGAACCCATGATGGCGATAAGTTCTATTATGGGCTAATCGTGATCATGGGGTTGCAACGGATTTATTATGGAATTCTTTAGTTAATTGTTTAATACTTTAGTGTGTGATGATTGCTTGATATCTATTATTGGTTGTGCGTATTCGTCTTATGTGCGTCGCGAACATATAAGATAGGGTGTTAATCTCTTGTGAAGCGACGGTGGATCTTGAGATTTAGAACTTGCCATGCTAGCATAGGTTCATGAACGTTGTGCATGATTAGTGGGTAACTCTAACAGTTTTATTTGCTCTATGTAATCAAAAGGAATAACTTGTGCTTAAATCGTTGTGTTGTCAATTTCTGTAGACATATAGGAACTCAACATAATTGATGACTATTCAACTTCTATCTTAATTGTGGATGCTTGGTAGAATGGTATTAGTACAATGAAAGTTGGCTTTTATCAGTTTCGTGTTATTCGATCAATATCATCACTGTCACATACTAAAGGTAATAACAATGGCTATAGAAGGAAATAATAATGAAGTTGTGATCTCATGAGTGTTTTATTATTGATAAATTGAAGTGTTAGTTAAGTGGTTAATTAAGTAGTTAATTATAGTTAATATTTAATCAACAATTTTAAGTGTTATTATCTTAACATTGAGAAGTAATCATACATTGGTGAGTGAGTTTAATTAGACAATAATTTAGTCTGAGTCTCTGAGGGAACGAACTAGAAAGTATTCTATATTACTTGCGAACGCGTATACTTGCGTGAATATTAGCGCGTGTTTTCGCCCTAACACTAACACCTTGGCCTCGAGTAGCTTCTCACCCGATGAGACGTGAACACGGTCCGAGGGAGTAATGCAATTTTGGATCATTCTAGAGCAAGGGCCAGACTCCTGAACACCAAGTCATAGGTGGATATGCCCCACGAAAGTTTAAATGGGATTTTCACATTTCCATCTAAGCCCTTGACTCTCTTCTTTTTGGAGCTAGAAGCCTAAAAGAACGCCAAGATTTTGGGAATACGGTTCGCCTGCTTGGTAGCTTCTCTAGCCATCCTCCTGGTAACCATCTCACTCTTGTCGTTCAGTGCATCTAAGGCTTCAGCAGCTGAAACAAAAAAGGAAAGATAGATATAAGAACAAACTTGATCAAGTTTGAGATAAAATAAAAATGATTACCCTCTATAGAGAGGCTATTAATGCCGGCCTCCACGAGTTTTGTTTTCGTGACAAACTTTCAATAAGGGGTTCGGTCGTCATCCTCGATAAGACGATCATGAGCGTAGAGCTCAACATCTCTAAGATGAAGAATGTAGTGAGAACTATCTACGGGATAACTAAAATCATGTCTGAAGTACGTCCCCCAGTCATCTTCCTTTCACTCCAAGACCACGAAATTTTTATTTCACTAATGGATCAAATCATGAAGAGAGCGAGTGTTCATAATATAAGGAACATGAGGCCTGTGTTGAATCAGAACTCATCCGGTTCTGGAGGAAGGAGATGACTTCTACAAGAATATGCTTCGAAATATCGTGACACTCAAAGGAATGTCATGATCATTGCACCTTATAATGAAAATGATGATGAAGGCCCATCTATTGGGGGTAGAGCTGACAAGGGTGAAATTTCAGCTCAGCAAGCAGTCTGGGAATGAAAGGGTGCAGAGGGAATTTTAGCCCAGATTTCGAAGCCGCTTTATACACATAAAGTCTGGTGCTACTTAGGTTGCAAGTCCTCTCATTAGAATTGGCCTTGCAAACCTTAATACAGTCGGGCCATGGATAACTTGACCTAATAACGTCAACGTCCTTTTCACCGATGGCGCTTCTATGTTTGAAGGCATCGAAGTGCACAATGCTCGGGTACTCATCAGCTCACTCATCTAGCATGCTCTTCAAACTGTTGGAACAACGATTAAGGGAGTAGGGAGAAACGAAAGCTATACCTTTCAAAGACCGCACCGTGGCGCGCTTGTGCATAGCTTTCTGAGCCGAGATAGAAAGCTTGCTATAAGGGCCTTGAGACATTCTAAAATACTTGGGAAGTTGAGAGCTTTTAAGCTTGAGAGAATTTGGAAGAAGTTGAGAAATGAAGGTGTGAATGAAAATGAGCACTTTTCATCTTCTCTTATAGGAAAAGAGGCACCTGTTACAGCAGGTCACAACTCTTTCTGGTTTGCTCTAGCAGGTAGCACTCGACAAAAGACCGATCAAATGGCAGAAAAATGGTCAAGGACCGAGAGGAAAAGACATAATAAAGGAATAAAGTGATATAAAACATTGGTTGTCGTATCTGTCCTCCACGAAAAACTTGATGAAAGCTAAACACAGGGCATTAGTCCTAATCCGATGACTAATTATGCCAATTATAATGATTAGTGATAATGTTGGGATAAAAGCAAGGTTAAACTAACGCAAATGGCCATATATAGCCACAAATTTATACCGGAAACGTTCATGTGAATAAGTTTCATGAAGACTAGAACGTTGTAACACCCCCAGATCCGGGGTCAGGGATCCAGGTTGTCACGAGTTCCATTTCCCTTAATAACACCCAATCTTAATAAATAATCAACTATTCTGTACTGTGACCCCACCATAAACACACACACCACAAGTTATAGTCTCAGAGATGAATATCCAAAAATAATCACAAGTCGTTTTATTCCACAATTATATGCCAATACACCTTAAAAGGGTTTCTGAATAAATTTATATTTCTTTGTCATTATTACAATTCATAAATATACATAAATCTGGTTCATCAATAGTTGAAAACCTAGCCTATTGGTAGCTCTTACCTCAGCTACGGCGGCATCAACGCTTCCAGCAAACTGCGGAACATTTTCTAACCGCTTGCGAATTGGAAGCTTGGTCCTGTTCATCTTGTCTAGCTGATGTTGTGTGATGAAAGAAGAAAGCAAGGGTGAGCAACAAGCCCACCAAAATAATATGTATAATGATTTACAATATATGAGCATTCTCATAGTACTCATGAAAGTTTTGGTCAAGAAGAAATGAACCAAGTTTGATATCTTACCGCGACCAAGTCGCAAAATATTCAGTATATATGTACATATATACTTTTCACAATCTTTGAAATCCTCTGACATGTATAATATACATAGAGTTCCCGTTTATAACTGTATAAAATATCGTTGCAAGGTGATCTCATATATCTAACCTTGTCTCAACGTTTTTCCGAAAATCTTTGACATGCACAAGATAATAATTTACTAGATATAAGTTTAAAAGATGAAGTTACAAGATACTCCAATATACTTATATCCGAATACTACTTGAACTACCACCGTACAAGTTATAATCAGTTTCAAAAGTTCATCACCCAGATGAGACTATAAGATAAGATTTGAATAGATTTAATCCTTGAAATATCATTATAAATAATGAAGTTACTAGATACTTCATTAAGTCCTGATATATATATATACACCTATATATATACATTTCATACACTCCTTGAAAACCTCTGTTATGAAAATTATAAACAGAGTTGCAATATCCAATGAATTTTGGAAAGGAGAAAACCTTGGCATAAACCTAATATCTTGCTGATCAGGCAAAGATACCAATAAATAACCTTTTCTACTAGTAGATGGATGAATCCCCCACCGGTCATCACCCTGGCCACATAAGGACCTTGTGCTGGACCGCCACCCGGCCTCTTACGCGTTGATGGACTGCCACCCAACCACTTACACTTTGATAGACCGTACCCCGGCCTGTTGCTTATGTCGACTCAATTAGAGGGACTTACTTCCCGAACGTTGGACAAGTAATCAAATTATTTTCTCAAAACAGCAATCACGTTGCGAATGTAAAATACACCACAGAGCCGGATCCCCCAGGTTTTGAGTGAGTATTTAAATCCCCTTCGAAAGGAGGATCTTAAATATAAAAGAATGAGTTTTGGGATATGCCCTAACTTTTAGAAATCATTTGAAGACTCGAAAACATTTTTAAGAATGTTTGGAGTACTGCTGATTTATTAAAATAAATCAGTCCCGATATATTAGAAATATCTGAATATTATTATTTAAATAATATCCTCATAAAGATAATCCTTATAAAAATAATCGAAGTAGAAGTTTTAAAACTCATACTTGAAATGAATGTTAAATAACCAAAGATATACTTATACGAAAGTACTATCTATATTTGAATAATCGAAAATAAGTTTAATTATCGAAACATTATTCTTTAATAAAATAAAGAATATTATTAAATAATAAGCGGAGTCATAATACCTCGAATGAATATTATAAATAATATTCATTAAATAAAATAAACGGAGTCATACATCCTCAAATGAATATCCAATTAATAATCATTAAATAGAATAAACAGAGTCATAAGTCCTCGAATGAATATTCAAATAATATTCATTAAATAAAATAAAGTTATCGAATAAACCTTATTCGATCAATAGTTTTGAAAACTATATCCATATATATATAAATATATATATATATATAATATACTCGGGAACATCGACTCCCCGTTTAGAAATATGTTCACCTTTGGGTCCCCTATACTAAGGGTATACGCAACTACTGCTTATCTCTAGCATAGGTATTATGCAACTAATAAGTATTTGAACCAACAGATATATAAATCAAGAATAAGAAACAGGCATACATATATACCATATCACATGCTCCAATATATCGCAAGAATTTGCTAATAACAAATATGCATTTATCACAAGATCATGCATATACACATATACATCACAACAACAATATAACGGGTAGAAAACTTGTCTGAGCGACTGGGGGTTACAAATGGCTCGGGACGAGTCTGGTAACCTATAAACAACATGTAAGTTGGAATTAAACCAAAGTCACTTGTAAATCTATACTTTAACCAAATTAGACTCTAACGCTCGCTTTGCACTTACTGATTCTCTTAAGTTGCTCGAGTACCCTCGGCTCCACCATTTTTAATAAATTAACCATTATGAGTTTTAAGGCGATTCTTTCGCGAGTACCTTACCAACTGCCTAATCCACTTAACATAATTGTTTGATACTCCAATTAGTCCTTTAAGGTCTTTACCCTATGTTTCAAAGTAAGGCGAGGGGTAATGGTTCGTTCGCGAAACGTCGTTACTTAAAACGGTCGATTCTCCTAAACCGTACATCGGAATCAAACGAACCACATATCAAAACGAAGCTCGTAACATGAACTATCTAAAATTGGCAATGGTAAAAACCTAGCAGGGAGTTCTCGGGTCCTAATGTTATGAACAAAAGCAGTCTAAAGTAAATCGGACATTACGACGACTCTGTTTACGCGATTTCCCAAATTTATACCATTCCAAATCAACCACCAATCAACCCGCATTTATTCATACAACTAAAATCCATCCATATCACACTACAACAGCCCCAACACCTCAAGTTCTCCAATTTATGTTATTCTCAACATGAATTTAAAACTATACTTAAGTCCTTTACTAATCAACAAGATTCAACATTCAATTCACTACAACTCCAACCCATACTCTAAACCTACAAGCATCAAGCTACTCTTTTACCATAACAACCAAAATCATCCTAATATACAAAGTAAAGCTGGGGTTTGGAGGTGTTATACCTTCCTTGAAGTGATTGGAGTAGCTAGGAAGCCTTAAGAAGCCTTGAGATGTCTTAGGGATGCTTGGATCTTCAAGGAAAAACAAGAAAAATCAAGTTAAAAATCTTGAAATCACTATTCATTATCTTCTTCATTGATTTCTTGGAGAAGATTGTGAATGATTTGGAGGCTTAAACTTATAGGATAGCTATATCTATGCATAAGGAGTACTAGGTAATTATCTTACCAATTAAGGAAGCTTGGAACTTAAATTTTGAAATTCTTCTTCTTGAAATGGAGTGAAAAGCCGAGAGCAATGGTTGAAGAAATCAAATGATTTTGTGTTTATGATTTGTTTAGCTTAGCTTGGTTGTTTTTTGATTAAATTTTGGTTAATTACCTTATTAACCTTGAACTTTGTGTGGTTATCATTCATCCACACCTCCTTCCCCCCTATGTCATGCTTATGTCACCTTGTGATGTCATCATCCCTTACTTGCCCTCTTCTTATTGGTTGGATGACCTCATCATCCCTAACCTCCTTGATTAACTTCCTAATTATTTGCCTAATGACCGCTGATCTGTTATACGGTTCGCTTAACTTTCTTTCTCGTTTATCGTTTGAGGGATCATACCCGGGATCTTATTACTTAGGTTTCCTTAACCTTTCTCAATACATTATTTTCCTTTTTATGATCCTCTCTTATAATCCTTGAATTTAAATCCTTTTTATTCTGTTATCTTATACTCAATTCTTTCGATATCTGGTGGATTTCCGGGAAAATCAAAGTGTTCGGATTTGGATACTGGCGATCTTTACATACACTTATATACCACATAGAGTACTAATAATATCCCAGAAGATCAATAAAAGAACCCATACATAGTGTGGCATGAAAAGTTTTCTTATTCAGCAAAACACTATTCATAAGATTTTCAAAAATTCCAAAAATTGGGGTTATTACAAACGTCCACGAAAATAAGTTTTGTGAAGAGTAAAATGTTCGCGAGAACAAGTTCCGTGAAGACTAAAACGTCCACAGAAACAAGTTTCATGAAGAGTAAGACGTTCACAGAGGTGATATTTTGGCCTACCAAGAATCAGTGAAGCCTAGTCCACTACATGGAAGGGGTTGTGAAGGCTAGAACGTTCACGAGAACAAGCACAAAACGTCCACGACCTAAGTCGTCAAGACGACTCCCGGTCGACTAGATTCCTCAAGGAGGTGAAAATTTGGCCTACCAAGAGTCAAGGAATCCTATTCCTCTGTATGGAAGGGCTAGGATAAGTGGAATGCTAAAATAAACTCGAGGGACTCCACGACCCGATCTACCAGAACCTCCACGGAGGTGGAGGCTCGACCGACCAAGACTCCTAGGAGTCGAGTCCTCCACATGGTGGAGGTGGAGGCCGAGTAAACCCTTGTGTAAAAAAATAATTCGGAGAACGCTCACGACCCGGCCGACCAGGACCTCCACGAAGGGGGAGTCCTGGCCGACTAAGAGTCCGGATTGAGTCGATTAGTGTATATTACACATACTTAGCCTGAATTAAGGGTAATTAGTGGTATGCGTGATATAATTAGCCCCATTTAGGGTCGTTTAACTTATTTGTGCATATGATTAGCGTGGATTAGGGGTAATTAGTGAATTGCACGTACTAATTAGTCCTGATTAAGATCAATTAGCCCCGATTAGGACAGATTAGCCTCGATTAAGGCCAATTAGTGTACTCTGGCTTAAAATTAGGCTATCTTAATCCTAATTAACAGCTTGTAAATAGAAATTAGCTCCGTTTAAGGTCGATTAGCGACGATTAGGGTATAAATAAACTTGACGAAGGTTAACGGGTGATAAACGCTCATTTTTTAGTCTCGATTAGGACTATTTAGTGTCAATCACTATTCAATTAGTCTGTGTAAAGGCCCTAAGTGTGTATACTCACACTAAAAAGTATAAGTCATTGTAAACGTGTAGATCGCTCCACACTTTTTGATAAAATGACGATACCCATGAAGGGCTGATACCCATGAAGGGCCGATACCCGAAAAGGGCCGAAAGTACCCCGAGTCGCGAATAGACCATTATAAATTTCACCAAAACTCGAGTAATCTTTCAGGAAGTTGGGGGGGGAAATGATATGGATAGAAAATACATCTTAAAGACACATTAAATATCGCATTAATTACACTTGAAATTCTTGTCCAAAACCCAATAAAAATTAGGTTGATCAAGGTCTGCTACAAAATAAAGACGACACAAGTCGTCAAGGCCCACGAGCCGAGGTCGTCAAGTTTCACGATCACAAGCTGTCCACGGACTAAGCCCGATACGGCTGAAAGACCAAGGACATGACATCCAATATGGACCTTAACTCCTACAAGGAAGGATCTAGAATCTCTCGTCTTACAGGAGTCCTAATTAACATCCAAGTTGGAGACTTAAATGACTCTACCCCTCAACCTAAAACTACGTTTTTGCTTGATTCTCTACAACACAGAAATACATAGGTATCTTACGAGGACAGTCAGTCCACGACCGCAAGCGCAACCATTAAAGATCGAAACTCACAAATTCTAACATTAAATATGAATGTACCCTAATTTTTATTCCACAATACTGTCCAAATTATTTATATTCGTATCGGAGAAAAATTGGATATTTTTCATATGTGAATCCGATAATTTTAAATATGAATACGGATATCCAAATTATCTGTTTGGATTTGAAGTCAGTATTTAGAAGGAGAAAACATAAGATAGCAAGTGACC
This sequence comes from Apium graveolens, assembly GCF_009905375.1. Lineage (NCBI taxonomy): Eukaryota > Viridiplantae > Streptophyta > Magnoliopsida > Apiales > Apiaceae > Apium > Apium graveolens. The sequence goes on along the minus strand of NC_133652.1, from coordinate 76,151,986 downwards.
GTGTCTGGGTCGTGACTGTCACGTGTTAAACTAGGCCCTATGTTTTGTTGAGCGCAAGGGGGCAATTCCCAAAGTGGGGTTGGGCGTTTGCAAAATGGCGTACCTGAGGCATAATAAAATCTCAATTGTCTCCCGTTGATGTAACTCCTTATTGAGTCGATTAATTGGATTAATCCATCAACTACATATTGAAATTTCCATATATTAATTTATAGCGGGCACACTTGAAACAGTAGTTGAAGAAGTACAGTAAGAGTATTCAGTGTGCTTAAATTCACAGTTCAAACTCATTGTCAAATTCACTGTAACACTTAAGTTTCTGTATAACTGCTGGATGGTATAGTAGTGGACTGTATTTTTCTCAGTTTGATTAACTGTAGTGCACTATTTTTCCTTACCTGCAAAGTTAAAAACATACATACATAAATTTGACCAATCCATCAACTGCCTGGGTAGGGGACCATCCCATTCCCCTCTCTATATATGTCAACTTTTGTCTTGCAATCAACCGGGGGTGGAATATTATACGACCTCAAATAAAATATTCTTTTATTAAGATTAGTTGATTAGTCAAGACTCCACGCAGATGAGTTGAGAGGAGTCGAACTAACAAAGCCTGATCACCTCAAGGGATATCTGGATTATTCACAAATGGCTATAATTTCGTGTTGATATATATATATATATATATATATAACAAGAATTTTATGTAGCCGCCAAGCTCCGTCGCCAAGATTTCGAAGTCTCGCGGTATAATATTAGTTGGTAGCTTAATATATCAAGGTCCGTGGATTTTGGTCTTGAAAATATCTACCATGACTTGCTAACAACATTAATGAACCCCGTTTAAAAACCCTAAATGTGAGACAGATGGGGACTCACCTTGCAGACAAACACATCACATATGCTTGACGCTTGTCCAGGGACAATGAAACTTCAATTCTTACCACATTTTTATTATAATTTTATTCACCTGATAACACAGCTGGAGGATTATTAGTCAAAATATTTCCATCTCAGTCAGTACTCAGTAGCAACCCATCTCTCTCTCTCTCTCTCTCTCTCTAAAAGAGTAAGATTCTCTCCAAGGTTATGGCCGACCAGTTATTGGAAGAATGATGGCACGTGCAACTAGCACAATGAAAGTTGGCAAAGATAAGAATGAAAACTAGATACTAGTATTATTAAGGAAAAGAAAGATACATTCCAATCTATAATTTGATGAGTGAGTGTAGGTTTTATTATTCTTACATAAAATAAGCTTAGAAGTTGTAAAAACTACTAGTTTCTGTACTCGCTCACTCTGAGTACGCTTGCCACTGCTATTTAAAAGCCACTAAGCCAGAAGCCTTCTGCATTATAATTAGCTCTTCCTACTGATTCTCTCTCAAGCTAGCTGTCAAACATATATACAAAGATAACAAACAAATTGCTAGCTATATATCAACCGATCTATGTACATCATGAACCAGAATGACGGAAGGGTGGTAAAGTCGACTGCAACGACAACGACGACAAAGAAAAGGCTACAATGCAAAGGCCTGGGAAGGTTTGTGAAACAAGAAAGAGCAAGGATCTACATCATTAGAACATGTGTAGTTACATTACTTTGTTGGCATGACTAGCTCTAGTCTCATTGCTTACTCCTTTATTTAATTAGTTGTAATTAAATGAGTGTAATAAGATACCTTTTCTAACTAAGATTTACAAGTGCACCTCTTTTTATTCGTGTCATCACTTGATCTGGTAGTTAAGCACACACTTCTTTTTTGGTTAAATTAATCACATGTAAACCTTTGATGAGGGTAGCTGAAAAGATATTAAGATTCATTTCTATAACTGTATTATATCTAATATGACTCCTCAACTAAGCTGCGATGTAAAACTGTGGAGCCAGTAGATCATCAGTTCTACATTATTATGAGTCTTTAAATCTTGGCTTCGCCTGTCCGGCTTATCACTGAAGCTAATATAAATTTTCCATTATAACTGGACTATATACAACGGATTTAGCACAAAGAATCCGGCGAAAATTCCAAAGGGTTAGAGTGTATCTGTCATCTGTGTAGAGTAATTCTTGTTTTCATGTATTAATGAAATGAAGATGTTAAACAGTTCATGATGATAATCTTCTCACATTTAACGATTAATCTTATATAGTATTCATTTCTTATTACTAATAAAAGTTTAATGATCCATTACAAGAAGAATGATAATATTCACAATAATTACAGTATATGTTCAATTACAGAAGTAACAGAACAGTTCTTAGTCAAACCTTCAACGTAAAGTATATGTTTTTTTTTTAGTCAGCACAACAATTAAATATAATATGATTTCATTATTTAATACTTTTAAAAGTTTAGAAAGTATGGCAGTAGTACGCTACGGCCTACAGATACAACTGGGTGAGTAAGATCAAAGATGCGTGCGTGCATATCAGTGTAGGGGGGACAGGGTATGAATAGTTGAATACGATTAAACGAGAGATATTATTTATGTTTTGTTTTTATGTAATAATTATTGTGTTCGTATCCAGAAGTTGTGCACGTTCAGCAGCAGCAAGTGCTAATTGAGCAGAGATAAACATACCAGTCAGAATCCAACAACAGTACTACTTCAATCTCTTTTGGAATTTTCGCCACCCAGCAATCGGGCGTTTAGGTTTGGGCTCTGTTTTTTTCAGTAGAGAACCAATAAAAATAACAAAAATAAATGGTATAGTTGTGTTCAAAATATTAAATCGGGTAATGGCCAAAAATATTGTTTTAAAAAAAATATAACAAAAATATCACTTTTTCAAGTATATGGCCAAAAATACTCATCTAATACGCATTTGTGAAATGGGTAACTCTAATACGCATTTGAGAAATGGATATTAGATAAAAAAATAAAACAAAAAACAAAACACAAGACACACATTTCTGAAATGTGTATCACCAAAAGTCATCCCCAATTGCCGGAGATAAAAGATTAATAAAGGGTGATACGCATTTCCGAAATACGTATCTCCTTTATATATATTTTTTATTTTATTTAAACATTTTTTACACAAATTACCCGTTTGTTAAATGCGTATTAGTGATACCCAACTTAGAAATGCGTATTAGAGAGATATTTTTGACCAAAATTTTCAAAAGAGGTATTATTGTCACAAACTCTTAAAAAGAGGTATATTTGTCATTTTCTCTATTAAATTTAGTATAGCTGTATCTTTTTTTTATCGTAGAAAACTGCAGCCGCTACTCTCGCATTTAAGCGACAAACTCTGATTCAGGAGGCATCTAAACTATGCTATAATAACCGAAATAAGGTATAATTTGTAGTTTGATTAACCTTTCATTTTGGTTATCCCTTTTCATCTCGATCGTCGGATCCTCTTCATCAAATAATCAGAGCCGTTAGATTCAAATACAAAAAAATACACTTCATAAGTTTTCAGGTTCGAATCTCGTCAACAACAAACATTTATATTATTATTTATAAAGATACATATATGTTTTCAGTTTCGAATTTCATCAGTAACAAACATTTACATTATTATTTATGAATAAATTCTCATCAATCATATAATATTTATATCATTTGAACTTAACTTGAAATTATACAAAAAGAAATTATAATTATACAATCATTATTTGGTATTTAATTATTTATATAAAAAATTATTAAAACTATAAAAATAAAAATGGAAATATATAAATATTAATTAAGACCCGTGCATCGCACGGGCCTGTAAGCTAGTAATCACAAATCCTCCTTCCGTGAAATTCGAACATGTGACCAACTCGATAGTTATCCCCTCTTTTGTGACCAACTCGATAGTTATCCCCTCTTTAACCAACTGAGGCAACCCTTCTGGGTATCTTTTTTGTGTCCTATGGCTAGGGCATTAATAATGATATTTCATTAATAGTTTTCCTTCCTTTAACTTGTAAAAATGTTATAATTTCGATAGTTCGAGTTCCGTTTTCGGGAGGTTAAAAAATGTGATTAGATTGGTAATTATGTTAATTAATTATTGGGTTTTAATATATTATTGTTCTAATTTGAAACAAACCGGAAAAAGTGAAATTATAATATTTTAAATATTATCATTTTTAGCTCCGAAAATAGTTGAAGGGGACAAATTTTTTTAAAAGTAGTTCACGAAGGCATATTGAGGAGCATATTAAATACGTTTTTTCTGAAACCCGTATTAAAATACTTGTGTCCTACTTTGATACAAGTCAGAAAATATGAAAATCCGATATGCATAATTATGGAAATTTGTGCAAAGAAAACAGTTGTTGAACATTAATTATGTATCATTTCAATGATTGCACTAAAGATAGTATATGATAAAATCTGATTGCATCTTATTCACATTGGGTTACTACTTTTAGAACCATTTGTTCGGATTTTCATTTTATCCTCTAAGATCATAGTATCATAATTTTCAACCACATGTTTTGGATTTCCTTCTACCCTCATGTTCTTATAATTATCATTTCATTGAATTCGTATTTCACACACCATCTCAAACACCTTTCACTTTAACAAACACTATATACTCTTCAAAAATCAAATCTTCATGGAAATGGCAGGCGTTGGTAGTGTGAACATGTTATGGGGGAGAAGTATCATTAAAATAGATAATGATATCAACTATTCTTCCAATTCCAAAATAATACACTACATATCTTTGGGAACAACATTTGAAGAACTGCTCAAAATTGTATACGAAGTGATGAACATAAGTTCTGCTCAGTATAACGTAAAACTGAGCTTCAAGTATCCACAACTTCGGATCGATAATATTATGAGGAAATACTACATGGGACATATTACTTGCGATTCAGACGTGAATAGGATGTTGAGAGTTCCTGGGACAATGCTCAGTAGGATGGGTGATGTTTTCATGTATATCGCCGTGAAAAAAAATCAAGGGGGGCTCATCTTCTTATGAGTCTAATACTTAGTTTGAATACACCCGTGATTTTTTCAAAAGTTTGTGGGAGGAACAGTCAGTACGGGAGTTTTAAAAACTATTATCCAGAGGAGGATCCATCACCCATGATTTTGGTGGCAGTCGAGTAGCATGCAGATGCATTTTGAAGAAGGTAATAATTTCCACGATGAACCATCTCAAAGACTCTCGTCGTGGGCAGGGAGAGATTTAGCTCCCAGTCATGAAGATAATGAAGAGGTCGATGACGGATCGAGCAAGGAGGATAAAGAAGACTTAAGATATGATGGAAATTAAACTTTCGATGAAGAGGATGAACAAGAAACAAATTCTATCGTGATCCATGGTAAACAACATATTCCAAGGGCACCTTGGTTTCAGGAGGAGGAATATATAGAGGCTATAGTGAACAACCAATTTGGCAGTAGTATTGCTTTCAATCATGAAAGTGTTGACCTATGTGCCAAACAGATGTATCAGACAAGAAGAGTTAACTGATAAAGACTGTCTTGTTTATATTACTTTCAATCCGAAACACAACGTTTACAGAAGTAATCCAGAACAACTGATTGTGAAATATGTCGACCTGACTTGTTCATTTCGTATGTGAGGTGGGTTTCGAAAGAAGCATGAGAGGTGGGAAATATCCATATATATCGAGCATGATTGCCCCGCCGAAGGGGCCTCGTATGATCACATGGAAATATCAGTAAAGTTTATAGCAAAACTGGTGAAACCCCATATGAGTAAAATTTTAGCATTTTGAAAATTACATGATCGACAATTTTATGAACGGAAGCTTATCAATTTTTTATAACTACATGTGATAGAGAGCCCTAAAGTTCTTGTGAAAATATTATCCATGTGATTAATGATCAATATAGGCATCGTGTTACTTACTACAAAGCGTCGAGAGGGAAGCCGTTGGTCATGGGGGAGATATGTGAGAAGTGGAGTATTATATATGGTGAATTGCCGATAATTATGGCTGCCATTTTATGTTCAAACCCAGAAAGTGCTATTGTCATAGATGTTGTTCCTCATCGACACCCGGCGTACAGTTTGATTTTAAAACGTGTATTCTGGTGCTTGAAAATAATAATGGAAGGATGGAAGTATGTGAGGCATGTCATATCAATTGATGGTACATTTCTTAAGGGGAAGTACAATGAGAAGTTATTGATTGCGATGGGTGTCGGTGGAAATAATCGATTTGTACTATAATGTGACGGTTTTTAAGGATTATGCTTTTTGAGAAATAGAGGGATTGGACTTGTGCAGTGTCTCGATTTGTCTTATTGTGTTTAATCCCTATGCCAAGATGCATGCGTACCAATTTATTGGATCAAGCCTACGCATTTCTGTGAAATTTGGGCATATCCTTAAGAGACTTTAGGGACAAGCTTTGTTAATGTGATTAAATACCAATTTTATCTGATTTAATCTTGGCGTTGTGATATATTCTTTGATTTGAAAGATATCGTTTCGAAATAATATTTTGTGATTTACTTTTTAATATTGTTTCTTTCCTCGTTTTAGGGAGAGGATAAAACTTGGGAATTAAGTTATAGTTATTAAATGAGAATTGATAATTAATAGATAACTAAACAATGCCAAAACGTCACATAAAAAGTTTTATTCGTCAATAATGTTAATGCTTTTCTTGATTGTGACATTCGTTGTACATGTGATTTTTCATAAGGTTGGGTCAAACGAATATTTCAATTAAGAATTTATATTTTTTATAAACCGAGAATATTGGATTGTGTCGCTTTTTACTTAAAATCTCATTGACCCAACTAGTATTTATCCATAATTAGAATCAGTATTGTTACTTTTCAAAATAGTAGCAGAGGATAAAATGTTGATGACGACTGTTAGATAATGAATCACACACAGAGGGGGGTGAATGTGTTTTTCTGATTTTAGGCTTTTCTTGAGAGTTAATGGTTGAACAAAGTAAATTAAATCTTGTATAGAAAAGTGTTCATGCAGAATTTAAACTTGTAAAAACTAAAGAACACAGATCCTCAAAACTCACTTAATTTTATATTAAAATTAAGACTGTTTTGATACAAAATTTCTAAGCTCTTTGATGTCAAAGAGCTCAGCTTCTTCTTGAGAGTGTTACAAGAATTTTGATCTAAATTGTTACTTCTAACTAGAGGACCAGTGTTAACTTTATAACTCGGTTAACTGCTAGTTTACACAGTGGATAATAAACATGCTATTAGCTTTTCTAAACTGTCACTTGTCATTTCTATTTATAGAAAAGCAAATCTTCCATTTCTGGCTTAGCATATCTTTAGCATCCCGTGTTCACTTTAATCTTCCTCTGTCAGTTAATCTTTGCCATTGATCTTGCACACTCTTCAAGTTGCTTTTTATAGACTTGTCAATCTAGTTGTTGGATTGTTAGTTGATTATTTATCTTGGATATTGAAGTGATCTGCAATTCTGTACGTTGAGACTGTACCTCGAGATCTTCAGTTTGAATTAATAGAACACTTAACACCTCGATAAGTACATAGGCTTATCGAGATCTCTAGCACTCCATATTGAGTTTGGCTTGTAGAGGTCTTCAGCTTGTCGAAATCTCTAGTCTTCACATCTTCACTTTGACTTATCGATAACTCAGAGTTCTCTACTGAATGTTGACTTGTCGATAACTCTAAGTTCTCTAGTGAAGGAATGACTTGTCGATATCTCCAATCTTCAGTTCTTCAATTTTGCTTGTCGATATCTTTTTGAGTTCTCTAGTAGCTTTCTTGACTTCTCCACTCTAAATTCATTCATTTCTTCTATCCCTATGGATATTGCTCATCCGTCGAGTAGTGATTGTATCCCGACGGATGTGCCTAACAGCAGTCATCCGTCATCTAGCCAAACTACTATCTCGATGGATGTTCCTCATCCGTCGGTACTCTTTGCAACTTGAATGACTTCTCGATAAGCCATTCTGGAGTTCTCGAATGACTTCTCTATAACGTTAAATCTGTGACTTGAAGAGATCTTGACTTAGAGTATGTTAGGTCACACACACTGTAGAGGGGGTGAATACAGTGTAAAGTACAATCAAATCGAACTTTAATATCTCAAGTAACAGAAAACAAACTTTATTGAAATAATAAACTATGTTACAGTATGGAACTGTTACCTCTCAGTGATGAACAAATATCACGAGAGCTGCTAGGGTTATAATGAATAATCTTCTCGAATATGATAACACTTATAGTGTAAACCCTATGTCTGTGTTTATATACTACACAGTTACAAGATAATCGCTAATTGATATGGAATATAATTGTGCTTCCTAAAATATATCAATCAGATATCTTTCCTTCCAAGTATTCTATTCTTAATAGAATTCCTTCTTCATGCATATCTCTTCTTATGTTTATCTCGATCTTCTTTCCTTTAATCAGCTACTGTCCTTATCTGAACATCCTTCAGCACTTAAGTTCTAATATCCATCTTCTGATGATTATCTCCTGATAATATAAGTACTGATATTCTTAAGTCCTGACTTCCAGTAAGTACTGATTTATCCTGTTTAAGTAAGATCTGAAAACTAAACATAAATCATATTAACCATGACATTATCAAATATATCTAACAATCTCCCCCAACTTGTAAATTAGCATAATATACAAGTTTAACAAATATTTGATGATGTCAAAAACATTAAGTACAAATGCATGAGAATTAGACTAGATAACTACAACTTACAGTCCTTAAAGCTTTACCAATATTTAACTTCTGATAACAGCTTCAGTCTGTACAAATATCTGAATTTAATCAGTTATAGATCTTGACTTGGCGTCATCTTCTGATCTCTCTGATGTCAGGAGTTGTTCTGAGATAGTTCTTCAACAAACATTTCTCAGCATATCTAAGTTCATCAATCATCCTCCTTTTAGCATCTTTAAGCTCTGCATTATCTTCACCAATTTGAAAGATTGCAGCCCTAAGATCATTAATCTTTGCTTTTCTTATATCCTGATCCAGTCTGATCAAATAAGCTTTATCAGACTCAAGATTGAATTCCACAGCCCTGTAACCCAGAAAGGTAGTTATAATCTTAGCAGTATTGGGCTTCATTTCAACTATATCACCCTTGTGATCTCTGTACTTTGGAACATATGTGTTGTCAGACTTAACAGAATAAAGCCTTTTACGTCTCTGAATCTGATCCTTCAAATAGTTTGCAGTACTTCCTGTCAATCTGTCATCCACTTGAAGTAAAAATAGTACATGCTCCAATTCTTCAAAATACTTCAATGGAATGGCATTTTTCCTTATATGATAAACCCTACCATCTGTCATGAAGTACAACAAGATGTGTTCTTTCAAGTAGTTATGGTAAACCATTTGTACAGATTCCAGTTGATTCAATCTCTCAGGAGTTGCTCCAATACCTGGTTCACTCAAGGAAGTTGGATCATTGGTAGTGTTCTGTATTCTTCTTTCATCAGCACTTCCCAATCCAGTTTTATCTCTTGCTTCCTTTCCAGTAACTACTCTTGCTTCAAAACCACTTGCAGCAGTCTTCAAAGGTTGAGTCTGTTTTATTTTAGTGAATCCTGGTAGGAGTGTCTTTGGTCTATCTTCTGATATCAAGTTAACTTGAGCTATGTCAGAGGTTACTTGCTTCTTTGGAATATCAGAACTTACTGTCTCTTGACTCTGAACAACTTGAGCCATGTCAGAGGTTGTTTTAAGAACTTTTCTTGAAGTCAGAGCAAGATCATCCTTTTCATCAGTGATTTCTTCATTCTCAGGAGGCACATAAACCTTGATAGGTTCACCAACCTTTTCTTTACCCTTGGATCTTGGATCTATCTGTGGTTGTGATTTAACCAATGTTGCTTCAGTATTTGTCCTTTCTTTTATCACAATGCCTTTGAGTTTTGGAAGTGTCTTTTTACCAGAAGCTTCAGATTTAGATGTGACTTTTTCTGATTTAAGTCTGGCTTCTTCTTCCATTAAACTCTCCAAGTCCATTCCTGGATTTTCCTGAAAAAATAACTGTCTTGACATTTCTTCATCAAGATCTAAAAGTTCATCAGAACTTATCCTTTTACCAGTAGCAGAACTAATTCTTTTTCCAGTATCAGAACTTGTCCTGTGACTAGTGAATTCAGCTTTTCTTGATGAGAAACCTCTACCTTGACTATGACCTCTACCCATTCCAGAGTTTCCTTGATCATCCTTTTCATCATCCTTCCCTTTCAGTGTCTTGTCAGTCTTGCATTTGGACTTAATTACTTTCTCCCCCTTTTTGGCATCAGCAGGTAGTAGAAGAGAGACAAGCAATTCCACTGAGGCTTGGATTTCAGTAAGTTGAGATTGCTGAGATGCTTGATTTTGCAGAATATTATCAATCTGAGCTTGTTGTTTCTCTTGAGTCTTCTCAATATAAGCAATCCTGTCAAAGGTAGGTTGGAAGAACTTTTTCTTGTCAATTTTCTGAATTTGGTCCTGTTTGATAAATTCTTCCTGAATCTTGTGTAGCTCTGCATGAGTAGTTGAATGGAGACCTTGTAGATGTTTAGTACTCAATGCAGTGACTCTAAGCTGGGTTTTGAAATCATCAGAATTTAACATTTCATCAGCTTTTGTCAAGTGCTCAGCCAGATGCTTTGCAGATGGAACACATGAAACTGAGTTTCATTCCTTAGTCCACTCCTGTCCTGCAGGAGTTTCACTCCAAGGCACTGGTGCTTCTCTGGTAACAAACTTCTTAACAAGTTCAGATTTAAGAACAGTTTGTTGAGGGGCATGTCCTGAAGGACCTGCTTCATCAGCATCTGTATTTGGAGCAGCATCACCAGTATCTCCAACATTTGCAGCATCAGAACTTACAGAATTAGTATCTTCTGATAAAACAACAGTGTGAGTAGCAATGGAGGCTTCACCATCCTCTAATTGCTGATTTGGTTCCAAGTTCTGATCAACAGCCATATCCTGATGCTCACCTATATTCTGATCATCAGCATCTAGATGCAGAGAAGGTGTAGTAGATAATTCTGGAGTTTGAGCAGCATCAGAAACAGGTGTTGTTGATGGATTAGTTGCTGTTGGAGCTTCTAAGCAAAGGACCTCAGGCACAACCAAGGTCTGGATATTTATATCAGCACTTGTGCCAATATTAACAGGAGATACAGACTTTTGAACAGAAGACACAGATGGTGTGTTGGCCTTTTCAGTAACAGCTTCCTGAGATGGAGTTGATGGAGAAGTAGTGACTTTAGCAGATTCCTTTTCTTGTGAGATCAGAGATTCCTGATCTCCTTCCTTAGCTGCTGCTTCTTCATCATCTGAAACTGGCCTTTTTTCCCTCTGTTTCTTGTATCTTTTTGAAGATATGGATTCCTTGGGAGTTTCAGCAACAGTCATTCTTCAAAGCATTTTGAGAAGCTTAGATCCCCCAATTTCAGAATCCTTCTGAGAAGAAACTTTCTCAGCTGCTTTGACAACAGGTTCAGATGTAGAAACCTGTTCCTCACTGTCTGACTCATCTCTCAAAGCAATCCTCCTTCTCTTTTGAGGTGTTTGAGGAACAGTCTTTGTCCTCTTAGGCTTGGAAGATGAAGGCTTCACAGTAGGTGCTGAGGATGAGGGTTGAACTGTCTGTGAAGTGGAGAGATAGGATTTGATATATTGCCTGAGGGTTGGTTGGGTAGTATGAGTGGTATGTTCTGATGGTTGTTATGGTATTTGGGAGGTGGTTGTTGGTTGAACATCAGGATAAACTGTAAGTCATATGTCATAGCCTATTTGTATATTCGAGGATTCAACTCAACTCAAATAAGAATGTAATAAGTAAATAGTGGATCTACCGTCAGAGAGATCTCGCAAAGTAACATCTGTCAGAGGATTCAGAAACAAGGTTCATCTACAGACTAGAGGAGTTAATTCACTGGAAGAAGTTCAAGAAATTGATCAAGCCTCAGTGATATAAATCAAGATCGTGGATTTAATCAAGTGACAGACATCTTATCAGAGTATCAATTAATTACAAGGATTTAATCTGAAGAAAATCAAAGTGTCAAAGTCAAGACATGAAGAAACGTCACGGAAGTTAGTCACTCATGAACCAAACAGTACATCGAGTGTCAACATTGAAGTGGTGGAATTGATTCATATATTTCAGTGATTTTCAGAAGATATACAGAAGAATAGATGCTGCTCAAGATTAGTATTAATTCTCTATTAATTAATTAAGTCATATAATTTAATTAAGAAAATAAATTATATCTGCAAAAGATTAATTTATTTGATTAATTAAATTAATTGATTAATTAATTCTAAATTAATATTAAGAATTTTCAGAATTTAAATTGGTTTAAAAATCTGTTTTAATTCAACAAGACAACTGATTGTATTAGTATGACAATCGGTATGACAATCAATAGTCATACCGAAAGTCATGCTAATTCAAAAGGATTGTCTTACCAGAATTTTTATAGGATTTAAATCTATTTATTTTCAGCAAAAATAATCTGTTTGAACTACTATGACAATCGGTATGACAATTGATTGTCATACCGAAAGTCTTGCTAGTTCATTCTGATTGTCTTGCTAGTTCTAAGGATAGTCCTACCGATTGTCTTGCTGAGCTCAGGATTGTCTTGCCAGTTCAATTCTATTCAGTTGATTGATTAAAAGAAGCAGAAGCAGTTCATTCAATTAATCATCCACAACACAGAACTCGAGAACAAAAGAAAAAGAAGCAGACACAATATTTCATCCTTCATCTGCAGAAATTCAAGATCAAAATTCTAGTTTGTAAAGTTAAATCCAAACCACTAGAATTATTTATCTTGTTCTTGTGTAACAATCTAGCGGATCAAAATCCCTAGAACTTAATCTCAAATCGCGTTTAGCATTTGATTCTAATTATTGCAAAAATAGAAAAAGTTTATGTCGAATTTATTCTAAATTTGTGATAATTAATTTGAGGTTAATTCCTTGTAATCGATACAGTTGTTGTAACACCTTTCAAGTTTAATAATATTTTTATTTAACTTGAATTTTGTTTCACATTTTTTATTCCGCATTCAATTCGATTATTCGGTAATGTTTGTATTCAACCCCCCTTCTACAAACACATTGGGACCTAACAATTGGTATCAGAGCCTTCTGATTAACTAACAAATCAAGATCCTAGAGTTTTGTGATTTTTCAACTCCTTGAATTTTTATTTATTCAAAAATTCATAATGACTTCACAAAAAGTTGGAACCGTTAAAATTCCACTATTTGATAAAGAAAATTATATCATGTGGAAGAAGAAGATGCTATTATTTTTACAAGTTGCAAATCCCAAATATCTGAACTTGTTAAAGAAGGGTCTAAAAACTCCGATGGTTATTGAACCAGAGGTGATAGTAGATGATGTTGTGATTACCAAAGCTAAAACCTATCCAAAAGAGCCTGAAGATTTTACTCCTGCTGAGAAGGAAGAAGCCTCCTTGGATGCCAGCCTTCAATTAATATTAATTGATTCCCTTGATCCCTTGATGAACAGACATGTGATGAACTGTAAAAATTCCAAACACATGTGGGAAACTATTGAGGTGATTAATGAAGGTACATAGGAAGTTAGGGAGAACAAGTTGGAGATCCTAACCTCTGAGTATGAATATTTTAAATCAAATCCAGGAGAAGGAATTACTGAAGTGTTTGAGAGGTACAATGCGTTGATCAACAACCTGAACATAAATGGGAAATATTATTCAATCAGGGAGGTCAATAAAAAGTTCTTTTTAACACTGCCAACTCATCTTGAACATAGAATCACTGCCATTAGAGAAGCTAGATATCTGAGTGAGATTTCTTTGGACAGGCTCTATGGAGTGTTAAAAACCTATGAGTTGGAGCAGATTCAACAGAAGGAAGTCTACGGGAAGGATAGAATGGTCAGCACATCTACTGCACTTGTAGCTGAAGGTCAACAACAACAGCAATCTCAACAATTGGAGAGAATGGTTCAGTGTTCCAAGGCTGAGGAAAATATATTAGTAGCAGAATATGATCCTCCTACTACAAATCAATCAAATGATGATTTTTATTCCTTGGAAGAGCTGGAGCAATTGGAAGACGAGTCAATGGCCCAAATTTTCAAGAGATTCTCCCATGTCAGATTCAAGAGGAATCCCAAGCTTAAGTACAAGTCCAACTACAACAAATTCCAGAAAGGTGGATCTTCATCCTCTAACACCAGCAGTGGTGGATACAAAACAGGGATGGTTGATCGGAGCACCATCAGATGCTATAACTGCAATGAGTTGGGACACTTTGCCACAGAATGTAGGAAGCCAAAGCAAGTAAGAAAGAACTCTGAAAGGGCTTATCTGGCAAAGGGAAGAAGCTGGGATGATACTGACAGTGAAGATGAAGATGAAGGAAATCTTGCTCTTATGGCTATTGATGGAAAAGCTTCATCGTCAAGAATAGAGGTAAAACTTTCTGATGCTGAAATGGTTTATCATCTAAGAGGTAACTTAGATTGTGCACGTCATGATAATGAACTGTTAAGTTTACAGATCACAGACCTTGAGAAAGAGGTCAATGAATTAAGACTTGTGCACATTAATCAAGACAAATTAAAAGAACAAGTATCTTTTCTAGAGAATAGAGTTGACTGTTATAGAAAACTCGAAACTATTCTCAAAGACAAGATCACCTGTCTTGAGACTAAGGTTAGAGCCTACTTCAATTCTTGTTCGAAGGCTAAAGAGTTCTACAGTAAGCAATCTGTTAATCAAACATCTGGAATAGGTTATGAGTACAATGTTGCTATTGGAGAATTAGGCATAAACTCCCCTCCTCGTGTCTGTGCTAAAGGGAGGGAAGTACCACATGTGCTTAAGGGTGTTGATGAACCCCTCTATAAACCATCAATTGTTGAACCATTTGATGCGACCTCTTCTATTATTCAGGAAGACGTACGTGCTGAAGATCATGCTAATGAGAAGGTTGTTTCCAAGTCAAGTGTGTCGAAAGTTCCAGTCAAAGTTGTGAAAGCAACTGAGACTAACTCAGACACACATGAGTTGGATAACAAAAATGCCATGTCTGCCATGCATAAATTGCCTACTATTAATCACTCTCATAAAGCATGTGGTGTTTCTAATTGTATGTCTTGTGCTTTTAATATGATGTATGCTTATTTTAATGGTAAGCATATTTCTAATGATAAGACTACTCCTCGTCAGCATGTGAATAACAAGAAGCATGATAGGTCTAAGACTGCTAGTCCTTCTAAGGCTAGAAAGGAGACATTTGTGCCTAAGCTTAAACAGAAATTTGTTAAGGCTGTTTACAAGGTCAAATGTTCAGTCATTGAGAAAGTTGAGGCAATTAAAATTAAAAATGTTGTTTTGCCTGACAAAGGACAGTTTTACAAGTATGCCGGGCCCAACCAAGTTTGGGTTCCGAAGAAGGTCTAATCCATTTGTAGTGCAGGGCATTAAACAGGTGTAACCGGTAGTGTGGATTCTTGACAGTGGATCATCAAGACATATGACCGGAGATAGAGCCCTGCTATCAAATGTGGATTGAGAAAGTTGGCCCCCTGGTTACCTTTGGAGATAACAGCAAAGGTTTATCTGAGGGATATGGTTGTTCGTAAGCTGGGAATGTTATCATTGTAAATTTGTATATTGTGCTAGGTTATTATCAGGAAGCAGTATCTAACATATAGCACCAGTGACGAGACTTGAGAATATTACGACATATCAGGCACCTGCTGCACCTTACACTTGGAATTGGACTCTAGTAAGATGTGTACAAGTGTTCTCCTGGTTGGTGAGTCAAAAGAGGAAGTCAGTGCAGCACAGTTCATGGACTTTGCAGCTGCAGATCTATTGGACTATGCAATCTCTTCTTCATAATCTCACTTCAGGTTGGTATGAACTAGTGTACTGCTCAAGCAATCGTCATATTTATAACTCTCTAATCACTAGGCACAATCATATTGTTTAATATGTGCAGTGAGTTTTAAGAGTAAATCAAACTTCTTTCTACATTAGTGATTTCTTATTTCATGTAAAATCCTTTGAAATCACTATTGTACATCATCTCTCTCAAAAGATTAAATGTATAATTTTCATTCATTATAAATCTTAAATACATTTTATCTCTATAGTGCCATATATTATGTGTTACAGGTTCAGTCTCCAATGACTTTCTTTCATTGACAGTCATGAGGTTGAAAACCCACAACGTCTATCCCAGACTGTAAAGACAAACACAAAAACAGAACCAACCAACACTCTCTTACCACTAAATGCAGTATGAATGAGCGTGAGGGAGATAGTGCCTTAGTGCACCACATAAGGAAGGTTCTGAAGTCAACCCAGTAGCTCTGTCTCCTACATAGATGAGTAGTATTTAAACCGAGACAACTGCTAACCCCCATACATCTTCTCAAAAAGATGTAATGGCTGAAAAGGCACAAAAATAGTTACTAGATTCATTCTCTCAACAGGGTGCGTCTATTAAAATTTGCCTGTCGGCCAAGGCATCCGATGTAGTGTCACCCCTTCAAATATAAACAATTCTTGATGCACAAGGAAATGGTACACACACAAAGGATGAGTTGACGGAAACAAGAGTTTCGACCATTTTAAGGTCAGATTCGATTGTTCAAGGTTCGTTAATGGACCAATTGCCTTTACAGGTGTTAGGAGAGGATACTGATCCAAAAGCCATATGTCAGTGGTCAGTGTCTACCTCCCCAGGCTTAAATCCCCTGGATGCATCTGCGGATAGTGGATCTGACATAGGTGCAAATCGGCAACTTGTTGACAATGATTCAGATATTACCTGATGAGTCACAAGGAAATGTCTTCACAGACATTAAAAGGGAACTTTGATCTTTATGCTAAATTCGTTGGATCATTGTTTACCTTCCCAGAATTCAAATCTGGAACCTTAAAAGGGAAACTAGCAACTTGTAGATTATGACTCAGATTCATCTGACGAGTTTAACAAGGATGGGGATTTGTGAACTCCCATTGCACCACCTGTGACCTCCTTAAGGATGGCTAAGGTGATTTTCCTTGCAGGTATAGCTGGATTATGGAGCTATGAGAGAAGAGTGATACGCTTGTGAGAATGAGTGTAAACACGAGTGGAGAGAAGAGTGAAACACATGTGAGGTACACTAAACAAAATCACACACTCACAGTGAGGAAGAAAGAGAAACTTCTTGTTATTTCTTTTCCAACCAAGTGAAATATGAGAACTCCTTCAGACGACGGCATACATTCCTTCTTTAAGGGGGAGATAAAAGCTTAAGTAATAGTTTGGAGGATTCCTCAACTAAGGGGGAGAAATAGCAGGGAGGAAGAAAAAGATCATTTGTACACTACACCACACCATTGTTGTTTGTAACTACGGATCCTATTATACGGGAGAGGTGGTAAACACAAGGTGATTTTCTAGTAAGGGAAGAAGCTGTTTTCAAAAGGGGAGTACCATTGGTTTTTATCTGCGGATCCTATTGTACGGGAGAGGTGGTAAACGAAGGTGATCTTCTTTAATCAGTTGATTCTCATAGGGGGAGAAGCAAGAGAGATATGTGCTTCTCAACAGGAAATGTGGTTGTACAAATGAAGATGGAACTACCTGAAGATATGTTCAGTCTAGAGGAACATCTACTTGGAATCTGGAAAATGTTAAATCTAGTCCAGAACTATTCTACTATTTACTTTGCATTTCTTTTTATATCTTTTTCTTATTTGTTAGTTGAGTTATCCTCTAGGTATTTGTGTGTTATTTTCTAACAAACAAATAGGGGGAGATTGTAAGTCATATGTCATAGCCTATTTGTATATTCGAGGATTCAACTCAACTCAAATAAGAATGTAATAAGTAAATAGTGGATCTACCGTCAGAGAGATCTCGCAAAGTAACATCTGTCAGAGGATTCAGAAACAAGGTTCATCTACAGACTAGAGGAGTTAATTCACTGGAAGAAGTTCAAGAAATTGATCAAGCCTCAGTGATATAAATCAAGATCGTGGATTTAATCAAGTGACAGACATCTTATCAGAGTATCAATTAATTACAAGGATTTAATCTGAAGAAAATCAAAGTGTCAAAGTCAAGACATGAAGAAACGTCACGGAAGTTAGTCACTCATGAACCAAACAGTACATCGAGTGTCAACATTGAAGTGGTGGAATTGATTCATATATTTCAGTGATTTTCAGAAGATATACAGAAGAATAGATGCTGCTCAAGATTAGTATTAATTCTCTATTAATTAATTAAGTCATATAATTTAATTAAGAAAATAAATTATATCTGCAAAAGATTAATTTATTTGATTAATTAAATTAATTGATTAATTAATTCTAAATTAATATTAAGAATTTTCAGAATTTAAATTGGTTTAAAAATCTGTTTTAATTCAACAAGACAACTGATTGTATTAGTATGACAATCGGTATGACAATCAATAGTCATACCGAAAGTCATGCTAATTCAAAAGGATTGTCTTACCAGAATTTTTATAGGATTTAAATCTATTTATTTTCAGCAAAAATAATCTGTTTGAACTACTATGACAATCGGTATGACAATTGATTGTCATACCGAAAGTCTTGCTAGTTCATTCTGATTGTCTTGCTAGTTCTAAGGATAGTCCTACCGATTGTCTTGCTGAGCTCAGGATTGTCTTGCCAGTTCAATTCTATTCAGTTGATTGATTAAAAGAAGCAGAAGCAGTTCATTCAATTAATCATCCACAACACAGAACTCGAGAACAAAAGAAAAAGAAGCAGACACAATATTTCATCCTTCATCTGCAGAAATTCAAGATCAAAATTCTAGTTTGTAAAGTTAAATCCAAACCACTAGAATTATTTATCTTGTTCTTGTGTAACAATCTAGCGGATCAAAATCCCTAGAACTTAATCTCAAATCACGTTTAGCATTTGATTCTAATTATTGCAAAAATAGAAAAAGTTCATGTCGAATTTATTCTAAATTTGTGATAATTAATTTGAGGTTAATTCCTTGTAATCGATACAGTTGTTGTAACACCTTTCAAGTTTAATAATATTTTTATTTAACTTGAATTTTGTTTTACATTTTTTATTCCGCATTTAATTCGATTATTCGGTACTGTTTGTATTTAACCCCCCCTTCTGCAAACACATTGGGACCTAACATAAACAGATCTATAGGAATCAGGATCATCATTTACTAAGATCTGTTTTACAGACTGAGGAATCTGTAAAGGTCTAATCACTTGTTTCTTAGTGTCAGCATTTACCAGGTCATTAAAGTAACGTTTTACAACTTTGAAAGGTGGAGTTAAGGTACTGGTTAGTCGAGGTTCATCAGTACAAAAAGTATATATAAGTTCACAGAATCTAGCAAAGTAGACAACATTCCTATCCTCTGTTATCCTATCCCCAATAAAACCTATTATAGCAGTTGCAAAATCAAAATGAGTTTGGTTTATAATGGCATACCCGATTTCACTGTGTGCAAGAAGATCTTGCACAAAATGCAATTCAGACGGAGCTTCAGCATTATCAAGAATTGCAGCATAGTTGTTTGGAACAAATTTAGCTCCATCAATGATTAAATCCTTAGGTGCCATGAAATTAATTGAGATTTATAAGTGCCTGTTAGGTGTTTGATAGAATGTCTATATGAAAAACCAATGTTAGAAGAAGAAAGAGAGTAAAAGCAAATAGAGAGAAAAAGTATGAAAGGAAATAAAAGATTAAAAAATCCTCTCTATGTCTTACTTATACTTTTGAAAAAAAAATGTAACTGTTGGACACCTGTCAGATATGCAGTAAAAACGAATAGTTAATGGGCACGAGAAAACAGTAATCATTATTTACCCACTTGCAGTTTTTCAAGAAAAAACCGTTCCACTTACCCAGTTATTCCATTAATCAAGGTGAATCAGTTTTAATTCAAAATTGAAACTGTTCCCACTTATTTAATTATTTTTCACTGCAACATCAGTATTCTGAAAAAAAATTCGAGTGAAAATGACCATAATAAATCAGATGAGCAAGTACTGATAAAGTAAAATCAGAACTTAAGTTAAAACAGAATTTATATGGTCATCAAAATATGAATATGTACCAGGATTTATCAATGCATAACAAAATATCTCAGAGACAAGATCTTGAAACAAAAACAAATTTCATTAATATATCAAGAGAATACTTTTATGAAATTTAAATTACATCAGAACTTTTTACAAGATTGCCCTAAGCTGCTAAACCTAACGTCAACAGCCTTTGTCCTAGCTCAAGAAGCAGGGCAAGGCTGATGATGAAGAAAAACAGGAAGAAGAAAATAAATTATTTCTTCTTCCTACTCTCAACAAACAGAATAGCGAGTCGAATGATTCACTCTTGCTGGCGGAGAGCTTCCAGCCTTTCCTCCTCCAATCGCTCCAGATGGAGATGGTAGTCCATGTAGAAGAACAGGAGGTGGGTGAGTACCTCCTGGGGAACTGAGTCCCATATCTCATCAGGAATGGCAGTGACGTGCCATTCCTGCTGCCAATCGGCACAACTCAGCTCCATGTTGAATGTTTCGTAGTTCAAAAACATATTGTAATTGACCAAGGTGTTTTGATATAAAGATTATGAAGGTGAGTTTGTGATAAAAGATTTGATGGGAAGGCTGATGTGAAGTGGTTACTTATATAGGCAAGAGAATGCCAGGAGACGCAAAGAAATTTAATGCTGACAGGTAGAATTAATTCTACCTCGTCTACCCGGACTTGGAAAAAGAAAAACATTCATTGGAAAGGGAAAACATGGTTTAATGCGCACAAGAAACAAGTAAAAGTTGACTGTTCATGTACGAGTACCACTATCCCTAAATATAGTGACTGTTAATCTTCCACTTCAACATATTCTGGTTTAAACTGAGACTGTTTTCAAATTTTATCCACAAATAAGTCAAGTAAAGAATCAGACTTTAATATCAGAACTTAGACTTATATAAGAACTTAACGGTCATCAGAACATAATTTCTTAACTCGAAAAATGAATGCCTATCTTAGTAAGTCCTCACACAAATTCTGATTTATATTCTTCAGAACTTAATCATCAGAACATGCAATCACAACTTGTCCTCAGAATTTGTGCAATGTGACACAATGACTGTTCATCTAAAATAACATAGATCACCACAGTGATATTCATCATTCATATGGAGTGTTTAGTGTGTGCATTAAGCTAAATATCAGATAAGGAGTAAAGTCTAATTCACTTCAGTACATCTTAGAAATAAGGCATAACTAAAATTTTACTAAAAACCTGTCATTATTCTGAAACCTTCTATTGAATGAATTCATGCCTGAGTCCACCTCAACTATTTTGTGCTAATTTTATGCATCTTTTTAAATTCCAGTTTACAGTGGCTTCTCAGTGTAAGTGAGTCACGACTGCTTATCAGAATTTATGCTATTATCAGAGTATTTCTCCAGTAATCATAGAGTGTGAAAAGTCACCAAGAAAATATTTTGCTTTTCTGATGCATATTTACTTAATGCCAGCAATGCACTTGGGTCGTTCCTTCCACATTTGTACTCTAGATCTCAAAGGAGTACCTGAATTTTAATCCTTGATTCTTTTGCTTTTTCTTTTGATAAGTGAGGTTTATCAGCACTTAGTATATTCAACAGATTTACTAGCATCAGAACTTAACAGATGAGAAGCAATATTCTAGTTTGTGACTTAGGAATAAGATAGACAAAGTAAACTCAACTAAGCTCAATTATCAGAATTTGCTTGTGTCAATAGATTTCCACGGAAATAATAACTTCTTACATGGGATCCCTTGTTTATTGAAGACTACTAGGTCAGCATCTAGCACAATTATCCTCATAGGATTGAATAGTTACACAAACAGACATATCATTTTTAGAGTTTAGAAACATATATCAGACAACAGTCAGTACTTAAGCACATTTTTCAATTAAGCACAAAATACACAAGGAGAGTACTCTGTAAATACTGATCATAAAGTCTGATGCATCAGAACAAAACTAAGAAGATTTAGAGAAAGAACCTGAAACCATTCCAAGTTCATATACCAATCTTGTAAAAGTAGCTTCACACAATGGTTTTGTGAAGATATCTGCTAGTTGTTGATTTGTTGGAACAAAGTACAATTCCACTGTACCTTCATCCACATGTTCCCTGATGAAGTGGTACCTGATGCTGATGTGCTTTGTCATAGAGTGTTGAACTGGATTACCTGTCATAGCAATAGCACTTTGATTATCACAGTAAATAGGGATTTTGAAATATGTTAACCCATAGTCCAGTAACTGATTCTTCATCCAAAGAATCTGTGCACAACAGCTTCCTGCAGCAATATACTCTGCTTCTGCAGTTGATGTGGAAATTGACTTTTGTTTCTTGCTAAACCAAGAAACCAATATGCCTCCAAGAAATTGGCAGCTTCCACTTGTGCTTTTCCTATCAATTTTGCAACCTGCAAAATCTGCATCTGAGTAACCTATTAGTTTAAAATCTGATTCTCTGGGATACCACAATCCCAGATCAGCTGTTCCCTTAAGATACTTGAAAATTCTTTTCACAGCTGTTAAGTGAGGTTCTCTTGGATCTGCTTGAAATCTTGCACAAAGACAGGTAGCATACATGATATCAGGTCTACTAGCAGTTAGATAGAGTAGATAGCCAATCATACCTCTGTAATCAGTAATATCTACTGATTTACCAGTATCCTTATCCAGTTTTGTTGCAGTAGCCATGGGAGTGGATGCACTTGAACAATCTTGCATTCCAAATTTCTTCAGCAAGTTTCTGGTGTAGTTAGTTTGACAAATAAAAGTGCCTTCTTCATTCTGCTTGACTTGAAGGCCCAGAAAATAGCTAAGTTCCCCCATCATACTCATCTGATACCTTGACTGCATCAGTTTGGCAAACTTCTTGCAAAGTCTGTCATTTGTAGACCCAAAAATGATATCATCAACATAAATCTGGACCAGAAGTAAGTCTTTTCCATGGTTGAGGTAGAACAATGTTTTGTCTATAGTTCCTCTGTTAAATCCACTTTCCAGAAGAAACTGAGCTAAAGTCTCATACCATGCTCTAGGAGCTTGCTTAAGTCCATAAAGTGCTTTATCAAGCCTGTAGACATAATCTGGATGTTTGGAATCTACAAAGCCTGGAGGTTGTTCAACATATACTTCCTCTTCCAATTCTCCATTGAGAAAAGCACTTTTCACATCCATTTGAAAGACAGTAAACTTTTTGTGAGCAGCATAAGCCAAAAATATCCTTATGGCTTCTAACCTAGCAACTGGTGCAAATGTTTCATCATAATCAATTCCCTCATGTTGAGAATATCCTTTTGCAACCAGCCTTGCCTTATTCCTTGTAATTATGCCATCACTGTCAGTTTTTTTTCAGAATACCCACTTTGTACCAACAACAGATCTATTCTTTGGTCTTGGCACTAGGGTCCAGACTTTGTTTCTTTCAAATTCATTTAACTCTTCCTGCATTGCTTGCACCCAATCAGCATCTTGAAGAGCTTCTTCCACTTTCTTTGGCTCAGTCTGAGAAAGAAAAGAATTGTAAAGACATTCGTTTGAAGTACCTGTTCTAGTTCTGACACCTGCATCAGGATTTCCAATTACAAAATCAGGTGTATGTGATTTAGTCCACTTCCTTGCAGATGGAAGGTTTTCTCTAGAACTGGATGCTCCCCCATGATCCATGCTGTCTTCAACTTCATTTTCTGATGCTCCCCCTGAAACTATGCTCTCTGAGTTGGATTTTTCAGAATTTAGATTTTCAGAACTATCAGAACTTGGCTTATCAGAACTTGACGAATCAGAACTTGAAGAGCCAGATGTATGTTCTGATGCTTCTTGAGATGTGGTAAGATCTTGAATATGCTCCCCCTGCATAGGTGCATCTTTCTTTGACGTAGTCACCACAGTTTCAATAACATCAGAGTTTAATCCATCAGAGTTGGCATTATCAGGACTTAGATTGTCAGGATTTTTAGTATCAGAATTTGAGTCTTCATTTTTAAATCTCAGCTGATCATGATCAATAAAATCTTCAAGTCCAGTAATCTTCTTGTCATCAAAGGAGACATTGATAGATTCCATGACCAATCTTGTTCTCAAATTATAGACTCTGAAGGCTTTTGTGGAAATTGGATATCCAACAAAAATTCCTTCATCAGCTTTTAGATCAAATTTGGATAACTGTTCAGGATGAGTCTTAAGAATAAAACACTTGCATCCAAATACATGAAAGTACTTTAGATTTGGCTTCTTTTTATTCACCATCTCATATGGTGTTTTTCCTTGCTTGTTAATGAGTGTTGCATTTTGAGTAAAACAAGCAGTCTGCACAGCTTAAGCCCAGAAATAGGTTGGAAGCTTTGCTTCTTCAAGCATTGTACGTGCAGCTTCAATGAGAGTCTTATTCTTCCTTTCAACAACTCCATTTTGCTGTGGAGTTCTAGGAGCAGAAAATTCCTGCTTAATTCCATGGTTTTTGCAGAACTCTTCCATTATCAAATTCTTGAACTCAGTGCCATTATCACTCCTTATGGTTTTCACAGAATCTTTGACCAATTTATCCAGATGTTTGATATGATCAATCAAGATAGATGCGGTTTCACTTTTTGTGTGCAAGAAATACACCCATGTGTATCTGGTGAACTCATCCACTATGACCAACGCATATTTCTTCTTTGCAATAGACATGACATTCACTGGACCAAATAGATCAACATGTAGTAGATGATAAGGCTCAAGAATTGATGATTCAGTCTTTCTCTTGAATGAAGATTTTCTTTGTTTGGCCTTCTGACAAGAATCACAAAGGCCATCAGGAGCAAATACTGACTTTGGCAGTCCTCTCACAAGATCTTTCTTGACTAGTTCATTTATATTGTTGAAATTTAAATGAGAGAGTTTCTTGTGTCAATTCCAGCTTTCTTCAATTGATGCTCTACTCATCAGACAGATTGCAGAACCATCAGTACTTGTTGAAAGCTTACCTTCATAAATGTTACCACGCCTGTATCCTTTCAGAACAACTTTGCCTTTACATTTACTCACAACTTCACAGTGTTCTTCAAAGAAATCAACATGATAACCTTTGTTACAGATTTGACTTATACTCGGCAGATTGTGTTTAAGTCCTGAGACCAGAGCTACTTCATTAATGATGACATTCCCAAGATTGATATTGTCATATCCCAATGTTTTTCCAATGTTGCCATCTCCATAAGAAACACTTGGGCCAGCTTTCTCCACAAAGTCTGATAACAGGGCTTTATTTCCAGTCATATGTCCTGAACATCCACTGTCCAGGACTAGGATATTTTTCCTGTTGCCCTGCAATCACAAAAACCACTAATGATTAGTTTTAAGGACCCAGACTTGCTTGGATCCTTTGGCCTTATCAAGTTTGTTAACATTTGCAGTGGATTTAGCATCAGAGTTTATGTTAACATTTTTCTTATCAGAATTTACACTATCAGACTTTGAATCAGAATTTACACTAGAAGGAACAATGGAAACTTTCTTTAAAAATGTTTTATTTGATAATAATCATAGTACAAACTATGATATTCCTTACAAGTATAAATGGAATGCCATAAACTACCACAATGAAAACAAGGATATTGTGGCTTATATCTAACAGACTGACTCTTAACCCCTGACTTTGAAGGTAAGGAGTTTATGTTCTTATTCTTCCTGCAAAAAGAAGCCAGATGGTTAGAACTTCCACAGTTATGACACGTTTTCCTAGGAGCATCAGGAACAGGCTTATAATCATTGTTTTTATTCACACCTTCCTTTCCATTCCTATTTTTCCTAGGTGATTTTACCTTGTTTGCATTCTTAACATCTTTCAGCTTATGCTTAAGCTGCTTCTTTGTCATTAAGCCTATGTTTACTTCAGCTGTCTTTTCCTGTTTTAGTTTGTCAGAAGTTAATCCCTCTTTAACTTCTAATTGCTCATTATCAGACTTTACAGTTACAAACTTAACAGGTTTTAACTTTGGTTTTTGCTTAACAACAACAGGCTTAATTTCTACAGTTCCTTTATCATTCTTATCCTCTCCACAACCTAAGCCCTCTTTCCAATTTTCACTACTTAGGAAATTTTGAGTTGTTCTGCCAGAGTTAGTCCAAGTCCTGATAATCTCTCTTTCCTTTTCTAACTCAGTTTTTAGAGATTCATTCATTTTTAGCACTTCATCTCTAACATAAAAAGAATCATCTCTATCCTTTTGAGTTTGATGGAACATAACTAACTCTTTTTCTAAGAAATCATTTCTTTTCTTAAAAGCAAGATTTTCAGAAGTTAATCTTTCACATGTTAAAGTTTGATCTCTATAACTAACAAACATGGTTTTAAGATATCTTCTCAACTCATTAATGTCATCAGTATGAAAAGCATTAGTAGTCTGAGGTACCTTTGTTTCAGCAGCTTCAGAACTGCTCTCAGCACTTTCTTTATCATCATTTGCCATCAAAGCATAGTTCTCCTCACTTTCAGAGTCTGAGGTGTCTGTCCAGCTTTTCTTCTTTGTGATAAGAGCCTTGCCTTTGTCACCCTTCACTTTCTTACAATCAGGAGATATGTGGCCTTTCTCACCACAGTTATAGCATTTGACATTGGTATAATCTCCTCTATCAGACTTTCCTCCTCTGCCCTCAGATCTTCTGAAATTCTTCTTATCAGAACTTGTGCCTTTCCTGGAAAACTTCTTTCTCTTCCTGAACTTCCTGTATGCAATCTTTGTGATCCCTTTCACCATAAGAGCACACAGCTTCATCATCTCCTCATCAGCATCAGTCTCAGGCAAGCTTTCAGAATCTGAGTTATCATCACTTTCAGAACTTGATGACTCAGTATCAGACTTTGTGAAAAGAGCTTTACCCTTGTCTTTCCTTGAGGTAGCTGCCTTGGGGGATTCTTCTTCAACCTTAAGAGCAACTGTCCTTGACTTTCCTCCTTTCCTCTTGCTTCTTTGTTCCATCTCAAG
Organism: Apium graveolens; assembly: GCF_009905375.1. Lineage (NCBI taxonomy): Eukaryota > Viridiplantae > Streptophyta > Magnoliopsida > Apiales > Apiaceae > Apium > Apium graveolens. Next base: position 76,124,986 of record NC_133652.1, on the reverse strand, counting down.
TTCATGAGTCTTGAGCATTCCATAAATTTCATCAAGAGTTGTTTCATCAAGATTGTAGTTGTCTCTTATTGTTGTTGCCTTCAAATCCCAGCATTCAGGAAGAGCTAACAGGAATTTAAGGTTTGAATCTTCAAGATCATACTCCTTATCAACCAATAACAAATTATTCAAGAGTTTGACAAATCTATCATATAAATCAGTCAATGACTCATTTGCCTTTGAGTCAAAGTGTTCATACTCTTGAGTGAGTATTGTCTTCCTGTTCTTCTTAATTGTACCAGTTCCCTGACACCTTGTTTCTAGAGCATCCCATATCTCCTTAGCAGTCTTGCAGTTAATTACCATGTTTGACATTACATTATCAATGGCACTATGCAATAAGTGTCGTACCTTAGCATCCTTAGCAATTGATGCGATATCTTCAGCAGTATAATCACTCTTCTCCTTTGGTACGGTCATTGTTGCTTTACCTGCAACTGCAACTGCGAGCTTGGTTGGTTTGTGAGGCCCTTCCTTGACTCTATCAAGATATTCTGGATCTGTTGCTTCCAGGAACATGGTCATCCTCACCTTCCATATGGGATATTCAGATGGTCTCAGTATGGGAACTCTGATGGTCTCACACCGACTTTGAATTTGTGTCTTTGGTGGTTCTTCAGTTTTGGTAGGTGTTATGGATAAAAAACTAAGGTTATTATTTGCTGTATTTATTACTAAGATTCGGGAGCTCAAGGCCTTTAATGGCTGCTCTCATGTTTCGTGGCTCGATCTGCCTTTACGAGATGCCTACGTATCTCTGTGAATTAGAGAATCAAGCCAAAAAACGTAGTTCTGATTTGTGGGGTGAGGCCCCTTATATAGATGTTGGGAGTCCTTGAATTGGACTTGGTATAGGAGACTTGGTGGGCAAGTCTCATAATTAGAATGGACTTTGGAGTCCTAGATAGTAGGAAACTGATTCCTTATCCTTTTAGGTCCCCTTGAGGCTAATCTCTAAGGATTTATATCCTTATCGGGACTCTTCTCAACATCTGATTTTTCCCTTATTAATTAATTACAAAATTAATTAATAATCAGGGCTATTGGGCCTTTTTTATTCCATCAGGCCTGATCTGGTCCATCAGGCTTAACCTTTCTGGTCTAAGTATCATATATCTTTTTATTGGGCCTAGCAGTCCACAGCTTGTACAATTAATGCAGTATTTAATTATACAATCATAATTTATTTATCCCTATCATTTGCCCCCCAACTTTTGGGAAACATTGATTAGGTTTCGCAGAAGTTAAGTCTATTCGTTCCCTTACAGGGTTTCGTTTTTCCGTAAAGTGTGGAGCGACCTACACATTTACAATGAATTTTCCTTTTATTCAGGAATTATCTTAATTTCCAGGAATTTTTCCCTTATTTCCGGGATTTTTCCCTAATTTTCTGGATTTTTCCCTAATTTTCTGGGATTTTCCCTAATTTTCTAGGATTTTTCCCTAATTTTCTGGGATTTTTCCTAATTTTCTGGGATTTTCCCTAATTTTCTGGGATTTTTCCCTAATTTTCTGGGATTTTCCCTAATTTTCTGGGATTTTTCCCTAATTTTCTGGGATTTTCCCTAATTTTCTGGATTTTTCAGATTTCCAGCCCTTTTTCGACCAGGATCCTAGTCGAAATTTCGACCTGGATCCTAGTCGAAAATAGGGGTCAGCCTTGTCATCCTGGTCGAAGGATTTCGACTAGGATTCACGACCTGGATTTCGACCAGGATCCTAGTCGAAATTTCGATCTGGATCTAGGTCGTCAATTCCCCACTTTTAGCTTCTGATCTTGAGCCCATCGACTAGGATTTCGACCAGGATCCTAGTCGAAATTTCGACCTGAATCCTGGTCGAAAATTCTTTGGTTTTCTTGATTCCTGGTCGAAGGATTTCGACTAGGATCCACGACCTGGATTTCGACCAGGATCCTAGTCGAAATTCGACCTGGGTTTTTAATCTTTATTCCTGAAAGATGCTTTGCTAATTCGACCTCATTCCTGGTCGAAATTTCGACTTCAATTTAATCCTATTTTTTCCGTTGTTTTCGTGAGCCTAGTCGAAAAATTTCGGGCAGGGATCACGACCTGGATTTAGACCTGAATCCTGGTCTTTTTTGCCCGTTATTTTCGGGTGCCTGCTCGAAAGTTTTCGAGCAGGATTCACGACCTGGATTTCGACCTGAATTCTGGTCTTTTTCTAGCCTTCTCCATTGGTCCTTACATTTTTAGGGCTAAAATTGAATTTTCCAAATCCTAATTGGATTTGGGTCTGGCTTTTTCTATTGGGCTTTTCAAATATTACTGGGCCTCTTTATTGGGCTTTTCAAATTTTACTGGGCCTCTTTATTGGGCTTTTCAAATATTATTGGGCCTCTTTATCGGGCTTTACCAAATATTACTGGGCTTAATACACCCTGTTTTAGAATGCTCTAGAATTCCTAGGAATATTCTGGAATATTCCTTTTTCTGGGCCTTTTCTTATGGGCCTTTGTTCTCAATGGGCTTTTCGTCCCTTCAACTTCCTTTTCCTCTTATATAAAGGAATGAGGAAAGGTATTACTCCTCACTTTCTCATTTCTTAGTTTTCTTCTTTATCTTCCTGCTAAGATTCTCAGAGCAATAACAGCAAGTCGGAGCTCAAAGCCTTTTTCAGGAGCGCTTCTTCAGGTAAGATTCCTCTCTTTGCTTTTCGTGTCTATTTTTCCATTGTGTGCCATTTTAAGATAGCCTATTTACGTGCCCCTTACTTTTTTCAGATGGCTGACAAAAGAATGACTCGCTTGGCCAAGATGAACGTGGCTAGAAAGTCCAACGATTTTCCTATTCGATCGAGGTATACTTCCTTAATCGACATGATCAACACTCGAGGGGACGAGTACCCGTCTGATGCGCATCTGGACGCGCATGATCATATTAGTGCTTTACGGGATCCCAAGGAGCTGGAAAAGTTGAGCAGCTGCTTCAAAATCAAGGAGCCTTTTAAGCTGGTTCTTGCGGGTCCGGCCGACAGGGCCTGTCAGTGGAAGAAGGATGCGCTATGCGTCTATAGGGATACTCTAAGGGCAGGTATTAGACTCCCTTTTCATCCATTCATTCCTTTGCTACTGGCTGATATGGGCATCAGCCCTTGCCAACTTCCCCCTAATTCCTGGAGGTTGATTCTGTGCTATCTGTCGCAATGCGCCAAGCACAACGTCCCCACATCTGTTGCTGTCTTCAGGAAGATTTTTCAGTTCAAAAACAGCCCTGATAAAAGTCCGGGTTGGGTTTCTATCAACCAGCGCCCCACTATCCCCCATATCGTGAATGGGAAGTTCATCCCTGACAACAACTTGGGGTGGAAGAAAGATTTTTTGTTTGTTATTTGGGAAGGTGGAGATTGGGGCTCCCTGTTTCGATCATCCTTTGGGCTGGCCGTGGACGGGAGCCCAAATGACATAACTTTGTCTGAGGAGGAGGCTAGAGGTTTCAACCTCCTTACGCAAGACAACGGTACTTCCCATTCTTGGGACCTTATCCGGGAGACCGTCCTGGTAGAACGCGGCCTTTCGCCCGTTCATAAGAAAAGTAAGTTCCCTTTCTTACCTCCTTTATTTCCTGCACTTTTATTTCATTGGTTTTCAACTGACTTTGTTTGTTGCAGAGGCTGAGAAGATTGAGGAGGCTACCGAGCCGAAGGACCTGGAGACAACCAGGATGAAGAGGGCCGGGAAGATCTTTAAAGACCCTCGACTGGGTGACCGCTTCCCCGAGTTCCTTCTTCAGACAACGGAGCCAGATGAGGAAGGCCCCAGCCAAGTTCTGCGCACCAAGCAGAGGCCAGGGGCCTATTTTCAACCTGCTTGGGGGATCCGGGGCAAGGACTCAATTGTGGGCAGCACGACGCTGTCCAAGGAATGGTCTAAGCATTCCATCTCCCCGGTGGATTATCAAGATTTTTTCCTTCAACAGGACTTAGAGGGGAATGAGCTATTTGGAGCCCAGGCTCTGGCGACGGTACGTCCTTTACTTATGCCCTTCGTACTTATCTTTCCATGTTTCTTTTCTAAACTTTCGTTGTTTCTCTTGCAGGCTAACGCCCATTTCCAAGGGGCAATTCACCAAGCTAAGGCTTGGAAGGTTGGCCTGGAAGATGCCAACAAGAAGTTGGAGGAGGCCAACCAAAAAATAGAGGCCCTTGAAGCTCAACTGGCCTCTTCCACTTCTGACCTGGAGACGGCCCGGGCCGAAAATGTCATTCTGAAGGCGCAGAAGGACAAAGCCTTTGATGGATGGATGGACACCCAAGAATTCAAGGACTTGATGGTGGAGCATGATGCCCTTCTTCACCCAGTTAGCTATAAAGAGGGCTGGGATGCTGCTGTGGAGGCCATCCAGGATGAGTTTCCAGAGGTCCTTGAGCAGTCCCCCTTTCCTTGCCCTGTGCGGGTTCCAGAGCTTGGAGGTGTTACTGAGAAGCTTGCTGTTATGATCAAGGACGGAGAGGAGGAAGATTCTTCCGAAGAGGAGTTTGAGCCTGTCGCTAAGAAGGCCAGGGTGGAAGAGCCTCCAAAAGCAGCGCCTCAACAGCCAGCATCTCCTGCAGAGGGAACTTCTACAGGGACTTCGGAGGGGACAACCGAGACGTCCGAAGGAACGACTGAGACTTCCGAGGAGACTTCGGATAGTGGTTCTGAGGAATCTCAGCCTTCCAAGGCCTAACTTTTTGTATATCTTCTTTTTGAACTTTATTCATATCTAAACTTGTTACCCTTCGGGGTTATATTTCATATGTTGCTTTTCTTGCCTCTTTCTGTTTTAACTTTACAATCTTAATACGCATTTGAACTTTAAACATCCTTAGATAGAAATAATTTCAAACTCTTTAATATGAAGTCTAGTTTTCCAAAACCTTACACAGCATGGGTTCGACCCTAATCAACAATAACTAGACAATGTAAATTCTACTGGAATATAAAATCCTACGCAAGCAAAGCTTCAAGGTGCTTTTAAACCTACTTGTCACAATGACAAGTGAGAATCGTACTTCGCCTATCTTACACGTAGTAAACCTTCAGGTTTTGTGCGTGCCAGGTCCTCGGGACTTCAAAACCTTCCATAGTTTCCAGCTTGTAGGTTCCTCTACCCTGAACGCTCTTGACTCTGTACGGCCCTTCCCAATTCGGGGCAAGCTTTCCTTTCTGTCCGATACCAGAAGCCTCTATTTTTCTCAAGACTAGGTCACCTTGTTTGAAAAACCTCTCTTTAACCCTTAGGTTGTAGTAGAATGAAGCCTTTTTCTGATATTCTACTATCTTTGCATGTGCTTTATCTCGCACTTCATCGATTAAATCCAGGGCTAACCTCTGCCTTTCCTCATTTTCTTTTGCATTGAAAGCCTGAATCCTTGGAGAGGAATGTGATATCTCTACTGGAACTACTGCTTCTGCCCCATATGCCAACATGAAGGGAGTTGCTCCTGTCGTGACTCTACAGGTAGTCCTGTAGGCCCATAATATTGGAAGTATCTCATCCACCCAATTATTTCTTGACTTCTCGATCCTCTTCTTTAGTCCATCCAGGATTATCCGATTTGCTACCTCTGCTTGCCCATTGGCTTGCGGGTGAGCCACAGAGGTGAATCGTAACTCAATTTCATTTTCTTCACAATACTTCTTGAATTCCTCATTGTTGAATTGTGTTCCATTGTCAGTGATGAGGATACGGGGAATTCCATATCGGCACATAATGTTTTCCCACAGGAATTGTGCAACCTGCTTAGTTGTGATTTTGGCCAAGGGTTTGGCTTCAATCCACTTGGTGAAATAATCAATGGCTACAATCAGAAATTTCCTTTGTGTCGTGGCCATAGGAAAAGGCCCTAGAATATCCATCCCCCACATGGCAAAGGGAATAGGTGAGTTGATAGAGGTCAGCATCTTGGGGGGTTGTCTAACAACTGGTGCATGCTTCTGACAGCGATCACACTTCTTCACATATTCTTTGGCATCAGCCATCATTTCTGGCCAATAGAAGCCTAAACGGGGTATCTTATGAGCCAAGGCCCTGCCCCCCAAGTGTTGCCCCCAAATACCTTCATGCACTTCCTCAAGAGACAAGCGTGCCTCGTCGGGCCTGAGACACCTCAAGTAAGGAACCGCGAAAGATCTCTTATACAGAATTCCATCTATCAAGGAGTACCTTAGTGCTCGAATAGTTAACTTCCGTGCCTCAGTTGCGTCGCTTGGCAACCAACCGGTCTGAATGTGAGCCTTGATGGGATCAATACATGACATCCCCAAGCCTATGGGAGCCACAAGCTTAACATCTATGCTTCGTGTCTTCAAAACACGAAAGTACACACTTCCTGAACTTTCTTCAATCTCAGATGAAGCAAACTTTGATAGTGCATCTGCTTTAGCATTTTCTTCCCTTGGAATGTGTTCAACATGGCATTCATTAAATTGGGTCATCACAGCCCTTACTAGGCGAACATACTTAGCCATCATATCATCCCTTGCCTCAAATTCTCCCTTTACCTGGGATATGATCAGCTTCGAGTCTCCACGGACCTTTAAGTTTTTTACTCTAAGTGTCCCAGCTAGACCAAGGCCAGCAATCAGGGCTTCATACTCTGCCTCATTGTTTGTGGTTTGGAAGTCTAGCTTCATAGCATACTCAATTAAGAATCCATCAGGGCTTTACAAAACCAACCCTGCTCCACTGGAATTTGTTTTTGATGCTCCATCAAAATAGAGAACCCAATATTCTTTCTCCTTATCATCCTTCTCCCTGTCCCCATTGTCGACTCCCTTGTCTTGAGGTATGGTATCTTCCTGCCCCCCGACTTCTTGGTTGGGTATGGTACATTCCACCACGAAGTCAGCTAGTGCCTGGGCTTTTATAGCCGTACGTGGCTTATACTTGAGATCGAACTCTCCCAACTCTATTGCCCACTTAATCAGTCTCCCACTTGCCTTGGGACTGTGAATGATATTTCTCAGTGGCTGATTTGTTAGCACTTCAATCTGGTGAGCTTGAAAATAAGGACGCAGCTTTCTTGAAGCCATTACCAAGGCTAAAGCGAATTTCTCAATAGTTGAATAATTCAACTCAGCACCATGCAAAATTTTGCTGACATAGTATACGGGTTTCTGGACTTTCAGTTCTTCCTTAACCAACACCGCGCTCAAGGCGCTCTCTGAAACAGCCAAGTACAAGAATAAAATTTCACTCAGAACTGGCTTGGCCAACAACGGGGCCTGGGCCATATACTTCTTTAACTCTTCAAATGCCTTCTGGTTTTCCTCACTCCATACAAAGTCTTTGATGCTCTTTAGTGATTTGAAGAATGACAAACACTTGTCCCCCGACTTGGAGATGAATCGTCCTAGCGCAGCAACCCTTCCTGTAAGCTTCTGAACATCCTTAACAGTTTTTGGTGGTTCCATGTCCAGGATCGCCTTTATTTTATCCGGGTTAGCCTCAATTCCCCTCTTTGAGACCATCAGTCCTAAGAATTTTCCAGATCCTACTCCGAAAGCACACTTCGTAGGATTCAACATCATCTTGTGGTACCTCAGGACCTCAAAAGCTTCCCTTAAATGGGCTATATGATCAGTCTTTACTAGACTCTTGACTAACATGTCATCAACATAGACTTCCATAGTCTTACCAATAAGATCCTTAAAAATTCTATTCACCAACCTTTGATAGGTGGCTCCTGCATTCTTCAGACCAAATGCCATAACAAGATAACAATAAACACCAAAGTCAGTGATAAATGATACCTTTGGAATGTCATCCTTATACATTTTGATCTGGTTGTATCCGCTAAATCCATCCATGAAACTCAGCATCTCATGTCCAGCAGTGGCATCAATCAAAGTATCAATTCTAGGCAGCGGAAAACAGTCTTTGGGGCATGCATCATTCAGATCAGTGAAGTCTATACACATCCTCCACTTTCCATTAGCCTTCTTCACCATTACAGGGTTTGCTAACCACTCCGGAAATTGAATCTCCTCAATAAAACCAGCCTCTAAGAGCTTTTTTACTTCCTGTTTTATAGCCTCTTGTCTTTCCGGGGCAAAATTTCTTTTCTTTTGTTTCACTGTCTTCCGGCTTGGATCCACGTTTAGCTTGTGAGTAATTAACTCCGGGTCTATGCCTGGCATATCAGCTGCTGACCATGCAAACACATCACTATTTTTTTGCAAAAATTTCACTAACTTCCCTCTAAGGGGCTCCTCTAATGTGGCTCCAATGAAAGTCATCCTCTCAGGATTCTTGGGGTCTAAAGGAACCGAAACCAATTCTTCTGCTGGCCTTCCTCTATTCTCATCATTTTCTCGAATATCCATATCTTCAATAGGAAGAACCTGCCCCCCGACTCCATCTGCCCTCAAAGAGGCCACATAACAGCTTCTAGCCATTTTTTGATCTCCTCTCTCGTCTCCAATCCCGTTTCGGGTGGGAAACTTCATGACTAAATGGTAGGAAGAGGGGACTGCCTTGAAGGCATGTATCCCTGTTCTCCCCATTGTAGCATTATAAGTTGAACTAGCCTTTACCACCATGAAATCCAGCATCTGCGTTGCTTTCCTTGGTTCCGTACCTATGGTGGTCGGCAATTTGATTATCCCTTCTACAGGACATTCTACTCCAGCAAATCCATATATCGGCATGTCGGTTGGTGTCAACTGGGAGTCGTTATACCCTATTCTTAGAAAGGTATCATGGAGCAAGATATCCACAGAAGCACCATTATCCACAAGGACCCTCTTAACCGGGCTATTTCCTATTATCGGTGTTATGACCAGCGGGTCGTCATGGGGAAACTTCACACCCTCTAGGTCGGAATCATCAAAAGCCAATGTTACTTCTGTCCTGGCCCTCTTCGGGGCTTCTCCAACAATATGCATAGCCTCCCTAGTATATGCCTTTCTGGAATTTTTGGACAATCCAGCAGCAGTTGGACCTCCAAAGATCGTGTTTATCACAGGCCCTCGAGGGCGTCGCGGTCCTCCAAAAATTGCATTTATAACCGGCCCTCTAGGTTGGGGATTCCGCCCCTGATCGTCTTGGTCCCTCCTACGATCTTCAAAGTTCTTCCTTCCATTATTATTTCTGTCCCCTCCATCTCCAGTATACTTGTTCAATCTTCCTTTTCGAATCAAAAACTCAATTTTATCTTTCAATTGCCTACACTCATCGGTGTCATGGCCAACATCTTTGTAAAACCTGCAATACTTGCCCTTATCTAGCTTGGCGGGATCAGCCTTCAAGGGCTTAGGCCAGCGAATATCTCTGTCTTTCTCAATCTCCATCAAAATCTGACTTCTCGGAGCATTCAGCTTAGCGTATTCAGTGAACTTTTGCCCAGGTCCTCCCCTCTTGGGGGTTGAATCAGGGTTTTATTCGGTTCTAGGATATTTGTCTTTTGTAATATATTCTAAATCAGTTTTCCGCTTCTTGCCTCCAGTGGGCTCATTACTTACTACGGTCTTCCTCATGCTTTCTTCAACTTTGATATACTTCCCTGCCCTCTCCTGGAGCTGCAACAAGCTTTCAGGGGGGCGTTTGGCCAAGGACATCTTAAAAAACTCATCCCTAGTGCCTTGTTGCAGTGCTATCATGGCTACCTTATCATCAAGGTCCGGGACTTTTAAAGCCTCCTTTGTCAAACGATTCAGGTAATCTCTCAAGGATTCCTTAGCTCCCTGCACAAGACTCATAAGAGATGCTGAACTTTTCTCATGGACTCTTCCACTGATGAATTGCTTAATAAAAGCCTGACTTAATTCTCTGAACGATCCAATAGAATTTGGGGGCAGACGACTGTACCATCTTTGAGCCATACCCGACAGGGTTTGAGGGAAGGCCCGACACTTTATAGCATCATTCACGGGTTGCAGCAGCAGTGCATTAGAGAATGTCCTAACATGATTAGCGGGGTCTCCCGTGCCATCATAGGCTTTGATAGTGGGCATCTTGAATTTCCTTGAGATATGGGCATTCATTATCTCTTCTGTGAAGGGTGGAGTTGGATCATCAGGATCTCCAAGGGGAAGGAGATTGCTTGGATCAGTTCTTGGGACAGCAGCCCTTCTTCGTACTGGACCATCCAGGTCTATGACAGGAGGAGGATTTCTCCTCCTAGGAGGTATCTGGGGTCTGGTGGCCTGGTGAGCCTCCAAATCACGCCTCAGCCTTTGGATTTCAGCCTCATGAGCCCTGATCCTTTCCTGCACTTCTTGGGGATTCGCCCCTGGGGTGCTTTGGGGGCGTTGCCTTCCATCGGCCATTGGCTCTTTTCCAGGATGCCTCCTTCTCGGGGCCACTTCATCATCCGAAGATTTGGAGTCTCTCTCAGTGTAAGGACCAGAAAATTCCCGATCCTCAGGGATATGACCCAAACCTCGTATATAGGGGGGCGACTGCCCTCGTGCTTCGCTTCGCCCAGCATATCCGCTTCCTCCAACCTCAGGGTGAAGGGGCATCCCATAAGGGGGGTTAGTAGTAACAATAGTTGAATATTCATACCCGACGGGTCGAGAATTCACAGGTATATGTACTTGTTGAACTTGAGGATTCGTACCTTGAATAGTCGGGGGAGTTGTCCCTTGTGGCTGAGGTTGAGTTGCCCCTGTCTGGGCTTCCCCTTGAGCAGATGCATAAGTTGAGTGGGGAGGAATCTCCACGGTTAACGAAATCACCTGAGTTGTCCCTGATAGTGTTCCTTCCTCTAGAGCTCTAATTGTTCTCCGTGTTCTCGCCATGGTTGTTGTTGTGCTTCCCACAGACGGCGCCAAATGTTATGGATAAAAAACTAAGGTTATTATTTGCTGTATTTATTACTAAGATTCGGGAGCTCAAGGCCTTTAATGGCTGCTCTCGTATTTCGTGGCTCGATCTGCCTTTACGAGATGCCTACGTATCTCTGTGAATTAGAGAATCAAGCCAAAAAATGTAGTTCTGATTTGTGGGGTGAGGCCCCTTATATAGATGTTGGGAGTCCTTGAATTGGACTTGGTATAGGAGACTTGGTGGGCAAGTCTCATAATTAGAATGGACTTTGGAGTCCTAGATAGTAGGAAACTGATTCCTTATCCTTTTAGGTCCCCTTGAGGCTAATCTCTAAGGATTTATATCCTTATCGGGACTCTTCTCAACATCTGATTTTTCCCTTATTAATTAATTACGAAATTAATTAATAATCAGGGCTTTTGGGCCTTTTTTATTCCATCAGGCCTGATCTGGTCCATCAGACTTAACCTTTCTGGTCTAAGTATCATATATCTTTTTATTGGGCCTAGCAGTCCACAGCTTGTACAATTAATACAGTATTTAATTATACAATCATAATTTATTTATCCCTATCAGTAGGCTTAGTTGGAGTTTCTGTGTCAGACATGATTGTGTTTGGATCTTAAACTGTATATGCCTTAACAGATCGGCTCTGATACCACTTGTTAGGTCACATACACTGTAGAGGGGGTGAATACAGTGTAAAGTACAATCAAATCGAACTTTAATATCTCAAGTAACAGAAAATAAACTTTATTGAAATAATAAACTCTGTTACAGTATGGAACTGTTACCTCTCAGTGATGAACAAATATCACGAGAGCTGCTAGGGTTACAATGAATAATCTTCTCGAATATGATAACACTTATAGTGTAAACCCTATGTCTGTGTTTATATACTACACAATTACAAGATAATCGCTAATTGATATGGAATATAATTCTGCTTCGTAAAATATATCAATCAGATATCTTTTCTTCCAAGTATTCTATTCTTCATAGAATTCCTTCTTCATGCATATCTCTTCTTATGTTTATCTCGATCTTCTTTCCTTTAATCAGCTACTGTCCTTATCTGAACATCCTTCAGCACTTAAGTTCTAATATCCATCTTCTGATGATTATCTCCTGATAATATAAGTACTGATATCCTTAAGTACTGACTTCCAGTAAGTACTGATTTATCCTGTTTAAGTAAGATCTGAAAACTGAACATAAATCATATTAACCATGACATTATCAAATATATCTAACAGAGTATTTTTCTCCAAATAGATTTATTCAACTCCAAGCTTCTTCAGAATTCTTCTGAGGCATGATCTTCTTGATCTTCTTCCAGATAGAATCCTTATGCTTGATACTATTTTAGGAAAAAGACTGTAGTCTGCTTCTTTGCATTTTAACAGACTTTAAGTGTTACAAGTACAAAATAAAAATTTAGATAACAATATAACTTACTCAGGGTTGACCCCAAGCTTAACTGATTACTAAAAATAATTGTTCATTAATCTTCTACTCAGATCAGATGTCTATTTGACTTGCTTCATACTTTGATCAGGGATGCTAATGACATTGTTATCTCCAGTAATCTTTGACATCATCAATTATATATTACAATCTCCCCCAACTTGTTCATTATGAAATTATGCACAAGTTCTGATTGATGATGTTATAACTTTAACTAAATGCAGAAACCAATCTCCCCTTATGGTCTTCTTTTGTTGAGTTGCATTTAGATTTATTCTTCTCCCCTTATGAAGAATAGAATATTTTATTATCTGGCAACATCCATCAGCTGTTTTGGCAAGCATTTAGATATATTCTCCCCCTTTTTGACATTATCTCCAGGTAGAAAGATCCAGCTAGATGCACATTTTTCAAGCTACTGTCATTGTCCATTTAGAACATTGTCTGCAACTTCAAGCTTCAGTGAGATTTGTGGTGACGTTTATCAAATAGAATAGAGGTTTTACTTAGATTTGCAGAAAAAGTCTGTCAGTAAAAAAAATCCTAAGCTCTCTGTTCTTTTGAATAAGTAGTCTCACTACTTCTCACTATACTAGTCTCATGACTTTTGAGAGTTAGAGTTCCCTCACAAGGATTACTAAATCCATACACTCATCTACCTCTCCTTTTTCCAGGAAGTATCCTGCCTCTCTTATTTTCTATTTTTCTCTCAATCTTTTATCTTATTCTCACATGAAAGGCTCAGTTGTGTTTGACTTACAGAAATAAGAGGTGGCTAGGTGGCTGAGAAGAGTTGTCTGTGATCATATGATTAGGGGTAATTTATATAGGTCTAATCATACTCATTTCATCAGAAAAGAGAATATTAGCTTGAAATTGTGAGGTGAATGAATCATTAAGAACACCTGTGACTAGGGTCACAGTTTGACTTACAGATTGCTCTGTGGTTTTGATAGTGTATTGTTCCTCACTTGTAGTGGGAACCTCCAACTGAATTAGAGGGGATTTGTCTAGGTTACTATCATGTACACCAGCCTCAAACCCTTGTGTGTCTTGCAACACACTGGCACATAAATGTGCTATACTTGCCCTTCTTATGACATTGTCATAGGCAATTGTATTTCTAGCTTTGACTGCTAAGGCAGCTTGTGCTATAGTTATGAAGGGAGTTGTTCCTTTTTGAGGAACCTCCAATTGAATTGGAGAGGATTTAGATAGCTTCCCCTCAGGAATACTACCCTCAAACCTTTTAGTCTGTGAAGACTGTTTTTCACATGAAGGTGTATTAGGAATACTCATGGGATATTCAGTAAAAACTGATAAATTTTCCATATTTGTGGTAGTTTTTCTTCTCAAACAACAAAATAATCTGAAGGACATTATGAAATTGTTGTCCTTTTGTAAAACAGGTTTCTTTTATGAGTCACCTGAGGGGGATTGTGTTTGAGTTTGTGTTTGTGTTGTTGTATCTGGGAGAACTGCAGTTTGGTTTAGAGATGTTTTAGCTGCATTTTAACACAAATACATGTTGATTGAAAATTGAATTTCCTGTTGTTGTCTGAGTGAATTGTGTTGAACATGTAATGCATTGAACATATCTGGAGTTTTAATTAGGAATAAGCATTGAGACATACAATTGCAAGCATTATGACAAGAAAACTAATAATTAATTAATTTGTAAACACAAGGCAATCATGACATAAACAATCAAGCAACAAAAACAAATTGATAAAGAATAAGAGAATTTTTATTAATATTAAACATATAGTACATTAAGATTCAGATTATATCAAGTAAATCCTAATCATAACTACTCTAATTTGGGCTCCTTCTCGGCCTCCAACCTCCTTGCCCTGCGCTGGTAAACTTTGGACATGGAGTGTGCAAGAGAGATGATCTTCTCCTGCAACTCCAGAGCAGCAAGGCGTTGCTGCTCAGCTACACTTGCATGTCTCTCCTGCTCCAGAGAGACTTCCATCTCAAAGAAAAGAATGCTGAGTTGATCATCCCACAAGAGTTCGTCAAAGATCTCTCGTGGAATACCAAAGGGGCTGCAAACAACCCCCCTGAGACGGACACGAAGTCCGAAAGGATCAAAGTAAATTTGTGATAAGTGGCATTTTATACCACTTAGAACGTCTTATAATGGCTTGAATTGATGTTTTGAAATCAAGTATTTTGTGTATTTGATGCCCTTTTCTAGTGTTTTTACATTTCAGGGTATAACTTGCGTATGTAGGAAAAATTCATCATAATAAGCCTAGGAAAGTACTTGGAATTGGTTGTGGGAAGTTAGGAGCAGAATGCAGCAAAATCAGGAGCAGAATGCAGGATTTTTCCAGAAAGTGCTGGGGCGCCCGCCCGGGAAGTTGGGGCGGCCGTCTGGGATCTGGGGCGCCCGCCCGGGAAGCTGGGGCGGCCGCCCGTAGTCGAAAAATTAAATTCTGATTTTTTATAATCCTTATTCTAATGGACTTCTCAGACGGCTGATTCTTGTGGGCTCTATATAAGTAATCTTCAGAGACGTTTCACACACGAAGTATTCATCAAGTAAGGAGCAAGGAGAGAAGAAAAGAAGACCGTTTTAGCACACCGCAACGAAGAAGAGGAAGCATACGTTTTTTGTGATCCTTTTATTCGTTGTAACAGTGGATGCTAGTTTTCTTTACTTTGAACCTATTTACTCTTGTGACGTACTCCGGTTTTAATAAGTATTTTTATTAGTTTATCTTGTGTGTTTTTATCATGTTTTCATCTAAACCCATGATGACGAAGAGTTCTATCATGGGCTAATCGTGATCATGGGGTCGTAGCGGATTTACTATGGAATTCTTTAGTTAATTGTTTAATACCTTGGTGTGTGATGATTGTATGATATCTAGTATAGGTTGTGCTTATTCGTCTTATGTGCGTCGCAAACATATAAGATAGCCTGTTAATCTTTTGTGAAGCGACAGTGAATCTTGAGATTTAGAACTTGCCATGCTGGCATAAGTTCATGTATTGTATGCATGATTAGTGGGTAACTCTAACCGTTTTACTTGCCATGTGTAATCATAATGAATAATGCGCTTAAATTGTTATGTTGTCAAATTCTGTAGACATATAGAGTCTCAACGTAATTGATGCCTATGCAACTTTTATCTTAATTGTGGATGTTTGGTAGAATGATACTAGTACAACGAAAGTTGGCTTTTATCAATTTAGTGTTGTTCGATTAATATCATCACCGTTACATGCTAAGGATAATAACAATGATTATTGAATGAAGTAGTAATGAAGTTATGATCTCATGTGTGTTTATTATTGTTAATTCAAGCACTAATTTAAGTGTTTTATTCTCGTAGTTAATTGTAGTTAATAATTAGTTAATCAACCTTAAGTGTTATTATCTTGACATTGAGAAGTAATCATACATTGGTGAGTGAGTGTTAATTAAATATAATTAGTCTGAGTCTCTATGGGAACGAACTAGAAATCATTCTATATTACTTGCGAACGTGTATACTTGCGTGAATTATTAGCACGTGTTTTGTGTCTAACAATTTGGTCTTCAGCCAGATGATGGACAGGCTGGTAAACTCCATTAATAAGTCTGTAAAAGACTGGGGCATCCATTTGAGAGAGAGAGAGATGAACATGAGGTGAGTTTTGAAATTAGATGTTTGTTGAGAATACGAGTAGAGATGAATGATAAAGAGTGAAGCGTTTTAATTTATAGAGGGAGTAAAGATAGAAACCAAGAGACTCTTGAGTTGCCCGGATAATAAGAGTAATAATCACATAAGCATACTTGACAGTTAGAAATGACTAGTTACTATTTCCCATGCAAGTACTCAAGAATCTTAGTTCACTATTTAGGATAACTATTCCCCATGCAAATAAACAAGTACTCCCTACATAAAAAGTAACTCCTCCTATCAGCATACAGTCAAATAAATTTAACCATTATCAGCTTTCTCAAAACATCAGATATAATGTACTGGTCTACTTACATTAGACTAACATATTTCCACATTAAAAAAATAGCACATAAGCACGTAAATGTGTCAATAAGTCAGAGTAATTATAGACAAAGTATGTCAAAAGTATTTTGCTGAACATAATTTATGAATTAAATTATTTTAGTTTTTCATACTTTTTGCTTCTTTTGATCTTTTATTTATTAACTTCATATAGTTAGAATATGAATTAATAAATATTCAGTTTGCTTAGAATTTTGAGAAATTCCAAGTTAAAATATTCGAAAAGTCTGGGTATTTATAATAAAAGTAGATGACTTGTCGAGAACTCAAAAATAAACATTTGGAGTTTGTCTATCGAGAAGTCATTTTGAGAAGTGAAGTACATGTCGAGAAGTCATTTTAAATAACTCTTATAGAGAACCCAAACTTGACTTGACGAAGTGTCAAATAAATACCCAGTTTGTCCAAAAAGTGGACTGAATTGATTCTAACTTTTATTTGAATAAATTCAAAATAAAATTAGAATAAATTTTCCAAAAGTATTTTACCAAAATAATTTATCAATTTAAATTATCTCAGTTCTAAGTTATTGATAAGTCAAAGATTGTACTTGTAGAGAACCTTATGAAAGAACACTACTAGAGAACTCTACAAGGACTTATCGATAAGTCATTTTAAGCCTATTGAGAAGTCACTCGAGAAGTCAGTAAATTGACTTATCGAGGACTCACTCGAGAAGTCCTAAAATGACTTGTCAAGAAGTCAATTTATACTTATCGAGAACTCAGTTCTCTAAATACTTTTGGTTAATGCAATTCTGTCTTGTGTTAATTTTACATATTAAGGATGTAAATTAACAACTAAGCAGTTTACTTAGAATTTGAAAAATTCCAAGTTAATTGAATTTGAAAAACAAATATGCAGAGATTTCTGAAATATTTATAATTCATATTTCAGTTAATTTCCAATTTAATCAAAATAATTTTGATTTACAAGAGATTAATCTGCTGCAAAATATTAGCTAAGTTCTTGCCTTAGGATGAAGAGTTAAGCATTCCAATTTCACCTACAAGTCTAGTGAAAGTTGCTTCATCCAAAGGTTTAGTAAAAATGTCAGCTAATTGTTTTTCTGTTGGTACAAAAATGAGCTCAATGGTACCATTAGTAGCATGTTCTCTAATAAAGTGGTACCTCACATCAATGTGCTTTGTCCTAGAATGATTAACTGGATTAGCTACTATAGATATAGCACTAGTATTGTCACACATGATAGGAATTTTGTGTAACACTAGGCCATAATCAATTAGCTGATTTCTAATCCAAAGCACTTGAGCACAACAACTTCCTGCAGCTATGTATTCAGCTTCACCTGTAGAAGTTGATACAGGTTGTTGTTTCTTGCTGTACCAGGATACAAGTCTTTGTCCAAGAAATTGACAGCTTCCACTGGTACTTTTTCTGTCAACCCTGTATCCAGCAAAATCTGCATCTGTGTAGCCAACAGCTTCAAAACCAGTTCCCTTAGGATACCATAATCCCAAGTTGGAGTCCCCTTCAAGTATCCGAAAATCCTCTTTATAGTCATCAAATGTGATTCTTTTGGATTGGTTTGAAATCTTGCACATATACATGTTGCAAACATGATGTCTGGTCTATTTGCTGTTAAGTAAAGCAATGATCCAATCATCCCTCTGTAGCTTGAGATATCTACACTCTTGCCCTTTTTATCTTCATCCAACTTTGTTGCAGTAGACATAGATGTAGATGCAGGTGAATAATCAACCATTCTAAATTTTTTCAATAGATTCTTGACATATTTAGTTTGGCTGATGAAGATACCATCACTTCTTTGGCTGACTTGAAGTCCAATGAAGTAACTCAGTTCCCCCATCATACTCATTTCATATTCACTTTACATAAGCTTGGAGAATCTTTGGCACAGCTTCTCATTAGTAGAACCATAAATGATATCATCCACATAGATCTGAACTAGGATCATATCATCATCATGTTTCTTGTAGAAGAAAGTCTTGTCTATGGTTCCTCTAGTAAAACCATACTTCAATAGAAAATCTGATAGTGTGTCATACCAAGCTCTAGGTGCCTGTTTTCGTCCATATAGAGCCTTGAGTAACTTATACACAAAATTTGGAAATTTTGGATCCTCAAAGCCAGGAGGTTGTTGCACATAAACTTCTTCTTCTAGCTCACCATTCAGAAAGGCACTTTTGACATCCATTTGATAAACTTTAAAATTTGAATATACAGCAAATGCTAGAAAAATTCTTATAGCTTCAAGTCTTGCAACAGGAGCAAAAATTTCATCCTAATCAATTCCTTCTTATTGTGAGTAGTCTTTTGCAACCAACTTTGCTTTGTTTCTGGTAACTATACCATTTTCATCCATTTTGTTCCTGAACACCCATTTTGTTCCAATAATTCTTCTATTCTTTGGTGCAGGAACTAACTTCCATACTTTGCTTCTTTCAAACTGATTCAGCTCTTCCTGCATGACAGATATCCAGTCAGGATCCAGTAGAGCTTCATCAATTTTCTTAGGCTCTACTTGAGACAGAAAGCATGCATGTAGGCACTCATTAGCAGTTGCACTTCTAGTCCTCACACCAGCAGTAGGATCACCAACAATTGCTTCTCAAGAGTGACTTCTATCCTACTTCCTTATGTGAGTTTGTTGACTTGCGCCTTCATCATTTTCTCCATTATTGATATGAATGGTAGATCCTTCTTCTCTTTCTCCCCCTGAGTTTGTGTTATCAAATTCAGGTGTTTGAGATGAGCTTCCATTCCCATGATTTTCCTGTTCAGTAGTCTCTTCATTCATCAACTGTTGTGCATTAACTTCATCTTCTCTATCAGAATCACTATCAATGTTGAGGTTTTCAAATGCAAGGGCTTCAGCTTCATTACCATCAAGGCATTCCAGGCCTGGATACTTGTCATCATCAAAGGTCACATTTGTGTTTTCCATGATCTTCTTTTGTTCTTTCCAGTGAATATCCCAGAAAAATTGCTTCAAAAACCTTTGAGTCAAATTTTCCCATATATTCAGAGTTGTCTTTCAAAATGTAACACTTGCTTCCAAACACATGAAGATGTTTTACAGTAGGCTTTCTCTTAGACATGATTGAGTAGGGTGACTTGCCATGTGCCTTGTTAATGAGATATTTGTTCTGAGTATAACATGCAATATTGACAGCCTCTTCCCAGAAACTTGTTGGCAACTTGGCATCTTGCAGTATTTTTCTAGCAGCTTCAACCAATGTTCTGTTCTTTCTCTCAACTACTCCATTTTGTTGAGGTGTTCTGGCAGCTGAGAATTCTTGAACAATGCATTTGGCTTTGCAGAATTCACTTAATGTAACATTCTTGAATTCTGTTCCATTGTCACTTCTCAACCTTTTCACACAATTGTAATCTTCAGCCTATCTTTTTATCTTTTTGATGTGCTCAATTATGATATGTGGAGTTTCATCTTTAGAGTACATGAACTCTACCCAAGTGTATCTTGAGAAATCATCCACCATCACAAGTGCATATCTGTTCCTTGAAATTGATAAGACATTCATTGACCCAAACAAGTCCATGTGAATAAGTTGCAAGGGTGCACTAATAGAATTCACAGTTTTTGACTTGTGACTAGATCTTTTCATCTTTCCTTTCTGACAAGCTTCACAGACTTCAACTTGAGCACACTCCAGCTTGGGCATATCTCTCACTAACTCCTTTTTGACTAAGTTGTTAATTGCCTTGAAATTCAAGCGAGACAGCTTCTTATGCCATCGCTTGCTTTGTTCTCTAGATGCCTTGGTGTAGAAGCATCAAATACCATCCTTATTTATTGAGTCCTAGTCTGCAACAAACAAGCTTCCTTTCCTTTCTCCTTTCAGAGCAATTTCACCAGTTTTCTTGCTGATAAAGGTACATTCTTCTTTGTTGAATAACACTTCAAAGCCTTTGTCTGCAAATTGGCTAACACTGAGAAGATTCACTTCAAGACCAGCTACTAGTGCTACATCATCAATGACAACATTTTCAGAAATAATCTTGCCATATCCCATTGTGAATCCTTTGCCGTTGTCTCCAAAGGTCACCAGTGGGTCAGCTTTCTCCTCAAAATATGATAGCAGGGCCTTATCACCTGTCATATGTCTGGAACATCCACTGTTAATGATCCATATGACTTTCTTCACTTTGCACTGCATACAATGAGATTCAGGTGTGTTTAGTGACCCAAGCAGTGTTGGGTACTTTCTTCTTGTTAACTGATTTAGCAGAATTAGAGTGATTTGTTTCAGATAAAATAGAATTTAATGATTGTTGTGCACTATCCCTTTCTGATGTAGACTCAATTTTTGATTCTTTAAGGTCTACTCTTAGTTTGTGGAAACTCTTCATCACTTTCAAGTTACAAGGGATGCAGTCAAAATTATCACAGAATGAGTAGGGATCATTTAAATCTGCTTCATTGTATTTGCAGGCTCCTTCAGTTAGTTTACCAACACCCTTTTTACAAAGGTAAGTTAGATGATTTGCAGAGCCATATTTTTCGCACTTCTTTCCAGGAACATCTGCAACATAGGTCAGATTATTGCTCTTGTTTATCCCTATTCTTCCATTTCTATTTTTCTTCTTCTTTCTTGCATCTTCAATCTTGGTTTCTTTGACAGGATTCTTGGTACTTTGATTGTCCATAAGATTGTCTTCAGCCTTGAAAGATTGAATTGAATTGGTATTTCTCTTTTCATTATCCTCATCTGTAATTTCTTGCTTGATAATCAATTCTTCTTCACTGAAGTTTACCTCACAAGTCTTAAACACAGGTGACCCAACATTTTTCAGCATTGGTGGAACATTTTCACTCTTTGTTGCTTTTCCTCTGTCACCAGTGTTTTTCTTCTTGCTGCTTAAGGTATCATAATCAAGACCAATAGCAATATTTGTACATGATTTGTTTTTCTCATGGTACTGACCAACCAATTCAGATGCATTCTTGAAGGACTTCAACTTTACTTCACTTTTCTCCAGTTTTTCTCTTAGCATAGCCTCAATCTCATTTGCACACTTGAACTTGTTTTTCAGATAACCATTTTCTTGTTTCAAGGCTTCAAGCTTCACTGTCAATAATTCAACTTCTTGTTTTTCACTTTCAAGATTCTCATTTAACTTTGTTAATCTGTTAACTTCTTCATTAGCAGCAACCATGCTTGTATGAATGTGAAACATTTCTGTGCTCATCTTTTCAACAGTTTCCTTATATTGATTCACATTTAAATCAGTGGAGGTAAGAGTTGGTACCTGTGATTTAGATGAGGATGACTCTCCTTGCTCCAAGGCCATGAGTGCATAGTTTCCTATTTCTTCATCTTCATCATTTTCAGAGTCATCCCACTTTTACCTTCTGCAATATAAGCTTTACTTTGCTGTTTCTTTAGAAGAGCTTCATACTTTGCTTCAAGCTCAAGACAAGCTTTGTCTTTATTTGCCTTCTTAGGTTTCCTGCATTCTGTAGCAAAGTGACCTAGTTCATCACAATTGAAGCACCTTATATTAGATCTGTCAACAGATCCAGTTTTGTAACCACTCTTGCTATCAGAAGTGTATTTCCCTTTCTCTTTCCAGCTGTTGTCTTTGTTGAAGGATTGTCCTTTACTCCAGAGGTACCTTGGCTTCTTTACTCTAATATTAGAAAATTTTCTAGCTAAATAGGCCATAGACTGATCTAGCTCATCCATTTCTTCAAGAGCGTAGAACTCATCCTTTTCCAACTCTAGTATGACTTGCTCTTGTGAATTATTTGTTCTTTACTCACTTGTTGAGGCAACTGGAGTATGAGACCTTGGTTCATCATTAGATGTTTGACCTTCATTTACTATTAAAGTACTTGAGCCATCTATAATATGTCCTTGGCCAGATCTCAATTATTTGCCTTTGAATCATCTCTAGTTTATATGTTTAGAGAATTCCATATAGAACTTCCAGAGTTATTCTGCTCAAGTCTCTCCCTTCCCTGATTGCTGAGATTTTCTGTTCCAAATGATCACGAAGAGTAAGCAAGAACTTTAGATTCACCTCTTCAGCTTCATAGTATTTGTCATGAAGTTGCAAGTCATTTATCAGCTTATTGAATCTTTCAAACACATCAATAATGTTTTCCTTAGGCTTAGCCATGAAACCCTTATACTGTGAAATCAATATCCTTCTTTGATTAGATCTAACCTCCTCAGTTCCTTCACAGAGTATTTCAATCTTCCCTCATATTTGCTTGGCAGTGTCACATTTGACAATATTGTTGTACATCACATTGTTAAGTGACTCAATCAATATCAATTGCAAGCTGCTATCCAGGGAGACTTTCTCCTTTTCAGGGTCAGAATACTGAGCTGGGTCTTTTGGAGCATAATGAGCTGGTATGACCATGTCTCCATCTGTATATTCATCAACTCTTACCATAGGAATGAAGGGTCCATTCTTGAGGATCTGAATATAGAATGGATTGGCCATCTTGATAAACAACATCATTTTCTTTTTCCAAAGAGTGTAGTTAGCTTTGTCAAAGGTAGGAATTTTGATGCTACTGATTTTCTGTGTATTCATTCTTCCAAGATCTTGAATCTGTTTATTTTCAGATTTTGCTATGATACCACTTGTTAGATAATGAATCACACACAGAGGGGGGGTGAATGTGTTTTTATGATTTTAGGTTTTTCTTGAGAGTTAATGGTTGAACAAAGTAAATTAAATCTTGTATAGAAAAGTGTTCATGCAGAATTTAAACTTGTAAAAACTAAAGAATACAGATCTTCAAAACTCACTTAATTTTATATTAAAATTAAGACTGTTTTGCTACAAAATTTCTAAGCTCTTTGATGTTAAAGAGCTCAGCTTCTTCTTGAGAGTGTTACAAGAATTTTGATCTAAATTATTACTTCTAACTAGAGGACCAGTGTTAACTTTATAACTCAGTTAACTGCTGGTTTACACAGTGGATAATAAACATGCTATTAGCTTTTCTAACCTGTCACTTGTCATTTCTATTTACAGAAAAGCCAATCTTCCATTTCTATCTTAGCATATCTTTAGCATCCCATGTTCACTTTAATCTTCCTCTATTAGTTAATCTTTGTCATTGATCTTGCACATTCTTCAAGCTGCTTTTTGTAGACTTGTCAATCCAGCTGTTGGATTGTTTGTTGATTGTTTATCTTGGATATTGAAGTGATCTGCAATTCTGTACTTTGAGACTGTACCTCGAGATCTCCAGTTTGAATTAATAGAACACTTGACATCTCGATAAGTACATAGGCTTATTGAGATATCTAGCACTTCATATTGAGTTTGGCTTTAGAGGTCTTCAGCTTGTCGAAATCTCTAGTCTTCACATCTTCACTTTGACTTATCGATAACTCAGAATTCTCTACTGAATGTAGACTTGTCGATAACTCTAAGTTCTCTAGTGAAGGAATGACTTGTTGATATCTCCAATCTTCAGTTCTTCAATTTTGCTAGTCGATATCTTCCTGAGTTCTCTATTAGCTTTCTTGACTTCTCCACTCTGAATTCATTCATTTCTTCTATCCCGGAGAATATTGCTCATCCGTCGAGTAGTGATTGTATCCCGACGGATGTGCTTAACAGTAGTCATCCGTCGGCTAGCCAAACTACTATCTCGATGGATGTTCCTCATCCGTCGGTACTCTCTGCAACTTGAATGACTTCTCGATAAGCCATTCTGGAGTTCTCGAATGACTACTCTACAACATTAAATATGTGACTTGTAGAGATTTTGACTTAAAGTATTTTTCTCCAAACAGGTTTATTCAACTCCAAACTTCTTCAAAATTCTTCTGAGCCATGATTTTCTTGATCTTCTTCCAGATAGGATCCTTAGGCTTGATACTGTTTTAGGAAAAAGACTCCAGTCTGCTCCTTTGCATTTTAATAGACTTTAAGTGTTACAAGTACAAAATACAAATTTAGATAACAATACAACTTAATCAGGGTTGACCCCAAGCTTAACTGATTACTGAAAATATCTGTTCATTAATCTTCTACTCAAATCAGATGTCCATTTGACTTGCTTCATACTTTGATCAGAGATGTTAATGACATTGTTATCAACAGTAATCTTTGACATCATCAATTATATATTACAATGAACTTTACAAAAAAATTCATATATTTACGAATCAATTTCAAAACTTCTGTATCTTCATTCCCGCATGGTCCTTGAAAAGTCATTAATTAACGAGAATTTGTTACGCGCGATTTAAAAATTGGGGTTCCCCATATTTCTTCACGCTAAACGTATGATCTTTTTTCCTACACTTATCAATTTTCCTGTTTTTTTAGTATTTGCAGGTAACATGGTCAAATCTGTATGTCAAAAAAGTAGGGTTAACTGCACTTTGCACACACATATTTTGTTTCAAAAACAAATATGTACCAAGAATATTGGAAACTCAGTTTGCATCTCTCGACTTCAACCAATCAATTCAAAACGCACCCTTTCGACCATTATAACTAAAACGATAAGGGGTAAAATGAGAAATTCAGTAAAAAAATAAATAATCTAAATTTCTTAATTTCTATATTATGTTAAATATTGAATTTTATTATTACTGTGATAAAAAACTAACTTTAAAATTTTTAAATAATACTATTTAGTTAAGTTTCGAAATTTAGTTTATAATATTAATGCCAAAATTATATATTTCTACTAAAATAAAATTCAAAATATCTTTTTATATTTTTTTAATTATATAATTAATTTAAATATTATTGTTTCATTTTTAATTCTTTGACGTCATATTTATTTTAATGTGCATTTAATGAAAATACTTTAGTTAATATAATATTTAAAGTAAAAGAATTCAATTTTTATAAAAAATTTAACTTATGTTTGGAATTCAAACTAAAATTTATTTATATTTTAAAATGAGGTTCGTATTTTACCCCTTAATATTTTAATTATAATCATCAAAACGGTGCATAATGACTTAATAAATTAAAGTTAAGGGTGTAAGTTGTATTTTATAAAGTTCTGGTACAAATCTATTTTTTGAAAAAAGTATGGGGGTAGAAAGTGCATTTAACTTAAAAAAAGTATAAATAAGATTTGGTAAAATAAAATGAAAAGCAAAAAAAATATAAATAAGTTTTAGGTAGTGTATTCAATTCAGATTTTAGAGGATTTATAACAATCTATTGATTTTGATTGATTGTTGTTGATTTTAGCTCATTTTAATTGTACACAGATTTTGAGTGAAGTTGTTGAATAAATCTCGTAGAATCTTACTGATTTGAGTAGTAATTTCCACAAATTTATCAAAATCTCTTGGATTTTGCTAAAATTTCTGAAAATATAAAATATACTAGTAAATCTATCAAAATCTACAATTTTATAAAATATAAAAAATTCATACATTTTTTAATACCACCAAATTTTAATTAAAAATTCAAATTAAATATCACCAAATTTTAATAAATATTTTAAAATTTAAATTAAATATCCCATGATTTTTAAAAAAAATCTCAATTCAAATTGAATATCGTAGAATTTTCAAAATCTAAAAAATTATTTAAAATTCCAATTGAATATACCGTTTTAGTAACAAGAACCAGAAAGGGCTAGAGAAGATTTTGGATTGGACCTCGTGTTTAGATAAATAGACAGCAAAAATGGCCCAGATGAATAAAAGGGCCTCCGTACGCAGGCCCCCTAAAATTCTACACTCCAGTAACCCATTTCCTTTCGTGTTCAACAATTTAGAGGTGTCCGAGAGAGAGAGAGAGAGAGAGGAGAGTAATGGAAGGCACAAAGGCGACGATTGAGCAAGAAATCGGAGGGCTCAAGAACGATGCGCTCCGTTTTGGACTTCAAGGCGTCAAGAGTGACATTGTCAGATCTCATCGTCTGGAATCTTCTTATCATTCTGTTAGCTCTCTCTCTCTCTCTCTATGTATGTGTATTTTCCTGTTTAATTTACAATTGAATCTTATTTATGTTTATAATATGATCAGGCTAGCATAAGAGAGGAGAAGATAAAGAGAAAAATACTAGCTAATACTTATGGTTCTGCTTTTCCACTCAAAATGGAGCTTGATCGAAAGATACTTTCTAGGTTTCTAATTATTCTATCCTTTCTTATGTTTTTATAAACATTTTTTTTTCTTTTATGATTATGTTAGTGAGTGTTTGTTTTTACGCAAGTTTAATTACGGTTTTGACTTGCATTAGAATTAGGGATTTTCATTTTGGAAATTTATTTTGGGTTGAGCTTTAAGTTTTTTGAATCTTGTTAAGACCCTAGCAACTTGCAATTGGGTAAATTTTCTATTTCGTGCAACTTGGTTGGGCTGTTTTTTTATAGGAGGCGAGGTGTTTGATAATAGTTCATCGAGAAATGTAATGATAATTCATGAGCATGCTGCATTTTATATTGGGATAGAGGTAAGGTGGGTGAATGAGTTGGATTTTGAGGCTTTGATAGCAATTAATGGTTGATAGGTTTGTAAAGGCCAAATGATAGACATAATAAGGGTTTTGGAGGTTTAGGAAGTCCTATGCATTGCTAAAATTTGGAACCAAATGCAAAAATTCACCACCTCAAAGCAATTGTATACTTGAATGCATAGTTGGTTCCAAATTTGCAACTATGGATGCACCACATCATTAATTAACTATAATTGGAAGGTAAGTTGGTTTACTTTTTGAAATTTGGAATAGATAGATAAATTGTGCGCTAAATTTGAAATTATTTGGTTGAAAAATGCAACTAGCATCGGAGTGCAAATCCTATTTTAGCACAAAAAAACATTACTTGGTGCCATGTTATTCCAATGGCTATATTTACTTTGCATTTAGCATTGGACTTGATCACCCCTACTTAAGAGCAAGTCCAATGCTAATTGCATAGTAGTTATAGTCATTACCATAATATGGTAAGAAAAAGTGATTTTTCATACTAAAAGAAGACTTGCCCTCCAACATTAGCCGGTTAGTTGGATTTTGGAGCCTAAAAACTTTGGTTAATCTAAGTTTTTATCTAAACTTCCAGCTTTCATTTAAAATAAACCATCCTGCTTGATGATTTGATAAGGATGCATATCCATATCTGGTTGCAAATTTGGAACCTGTTATGCATATATGCATGCAATTACTCGGAGTGGTGATTTTTTGCATGTGGTTGCAAATTATAGCAATGCGACCAAATTTACATGCAAATTATATCAATGCTATAGGTCAGAAACTCAATAGTTCGTGGAAAATGCAACCAAGTATATCTTTGCATTGGGCTTACTTTTACTTCTAATATTGCAACAAAGATAGATATATGCAACCAAAGATGAATATATTTGTACTTGCCACATCATCAATCAAGTACAATGACACATCATCGATTAAGTACAAATGGATGGGAAATGAATAATAATACCATGTACATCACCAAATATGGAACACAAGTTCTATTTTAGAATCAAAATTTGTTTTTTGGTGCCATATCAAAACAATGGCTATAAGTGAAAGTTAATTAAGATAACAAATAACTTGATTTAGCAAAAAAACATATTTACTAAATATTCACTTGTTTCTTCATTCCTCATTGCATATCAATCTTATAAATTAAATGGTCTATGTTTCATCGACTTCAAATATCTACCATGTAATTAATACATCAATAATTTTTAACTGTTTAGCGGTTCAGGAGATAGTTGTCAAAAGTTTCAGTGCAGAGCATGAAGCATTTTAACAATATTCAGTGTAAACTATAACAGATAGAGGGGTTGATCTTTTGTACAGCCACATTCCTGAAGCAGTTTTGGATTATTTTTTTTTGTTGTAAAATATCTCTTCATAGTTGTTACATTAATAGGAAACAAGCTAAAATGAAGCTTTCTAATAAATGTTGCAGGTTTCAGAGGCCCCCGGGGCCAATACCATCTTCCATGCTGGGTTTGGAATCTATGACTGGAGCCCTGGAGAACTTTGGTGTTGAAGATTACCTCAATGGTACCGTTTTCTTCAATTATAATGTTTATTAACCCGTACCAGACCATTTGTAATTCCTAGTTCTTTACCTGTCCGATTGTCTAGCTATATAACATGATTATATTTCCGTAGACCGAGACCCTGATGTTCTACTTTGTGTTTTTTGTAGATCCACGTGACTCGGAGACACTACGACCTGCTGACATGCATCATGGACTGGAAGTTCGTCTTGGCCTCTCGAAGGGGCCTGTCTGCCCTAGTTTTATGTAATGGGTTATGTTGGAATTTGCAAGTGTGATTAACAGGCACCAAGTTGCTTGATTTGTACCTCTTTATTTTTGTTATTGGATTTATCAATTAAATGGTCTGACAGAAGAGAAATTACTTTCACAGAATCACAAATGATCAGTTATCGATATTGGTATTGTTAGTTTATAAACTAAAAAAAGAAAAACAATTGTTCTTAAAACGTAAATCAACTGTTTATTGAGAGTGCAAGAAACCAAATGCTCACTAAACCTGGCCAACAAAAAATTAAAGAAAATTTAAGGAAAAAAATTAAAAAGCGCCGCTGCCGGGGATCGAACCCGGGTCACCCGCGTGACAGGCGGGAATACCTACCACTATACTACAACGACTGTTGATGATAAGATTTAAAAACGTAAATATTTTAATGTAATATTATCCAACACACTGTACATTCTCAAGTTCATCACTTTCAAACAGGTAACTAAAACATAAAAAATAAAATAGAAAATTTGCTTATATCATACTCCCATATTTATTTTTTGGAAAGACCCATGTTTTCTTAATATTTCTGATCATACCAATTCTAGAATATTTGGAAACGTACAATTTTAATTACGAATATACCTCCAATTTTGGGTCATGAATCAGACACCTAAACCACTGGGTCCACACTATAATCATTAATACTTTGTTTTAGAAAATGTAACATATCAGTGGACCTTTCGCATGAAAAATACTCAGAAATACAAAAGTTATTTGTACTGGGGGGCATCTTTTTATTTTGTCTGATATAAATAATCAACACAGAAATGCAATTTAAGAGTTCTCACATTTGTATGTGATGACGATGCACTGCCTATATGTTAAGATATATTTGGATATTAAAAAAACACAATATTAGCCTTAGAGGAACAGACAACATAAGTGAATAATTTAAAAATAGAAAGAAAATGCACGAGAGATCCGCATTGAGCTACGAAGGTGGTGGTGCAGAAAAACTTTGACAAAAATCCAAACTTCTCATTTTCACAGCATTTATTTGCTGGAATTTAGGTGCCAGAGTTCATTTTCGGCTGTACTAGATAATGATGGTGAAGCATTAGAGAAACAGAGTTATAATGTGCTTCGTGATAAAGAATGCATTAATGTTTCGTCACAGGAAGATAATGATCAAATCATGATGAACACGAGGCAGAAATTATCTGAGCTTGAAAACGAGGTTAGGCAGAAAGTGCATGATCTTTTTTTTATGTTCAGCGTTGGATATGATTATGATAATTGATGTTTTTTTTAAAATTTAATATGGCGGGAGATTTACGTGATTAATTTGCATTGTGAACAGCTTTATGATTACCAGCATCAGATGGGCCTTCTTTTGATTGAGAAAAAGGAGTGGTTTTTGAATTACGAAAAATTTCAGCACGCATTTGCCGAAACCAAAGACACCCTTAACCGGAAGCAAGCAGCGATATCTGATATGGAGAAGCGAGAAGAAGATTTGAGGAGAGCATTGGGTGTCGAGAAGCAGTGCGTTATTGAAGTATGATATGTCTTTCTTTTGACTTCCATTTCAGATTTATTAACACATAGACCTTAATTCCATAATGTACAGGGGGGGGGGCATATGAAGTAGCACTAATTTGGAATGCTATTGGGTTGTTGCAGTTGGAGAAGGCTTTGCATAAAATGCGCTCACAGCATGCTGAAATCAAATTTACATCTGATTTGAAGTTGGTTGAAGCAAATGCTCTGGTTACTGGTATCAGGGATAAATCTTTTGAGGCAGAATCCAAGTTGCGTGCTGCTGATGCCAAGGATGCTGATTTGAGCAGCAAGAATTTAGAGATCGAAGGGAAATTGAACGAGGTGGACATTAAAGAGAATGCACTAGCTCCTCTTTGCATTTAAAATTGCAGGAGGGTGAACAGAGGCTGGAGGAAGTTCAGCAGTCACTCAACCGAAGAGAGAAGCTAGCAGATGAAAATGATAGGATACGTAGATGGGAACATATCGACCTGGAAGGTGCACAAGAAAACATCGAGACAGCTAATTCATCGCTAAAGACAAAAGAAGATGATTTGAAAAGGAGAGTTCAAAACTTAAGTTTCAAAGAGAAGGCAAGTTGGGTATGAGTACTATAATCTTTTGGAATTTCTGTGTTTGAGTTTGAGGTTTACATTTGTTTTCCTTAATGTAGAAATCTGATGCTATGAGAAAAGGTCTGGAGACAAAAG
The DNA here is from genome assembly GCF_009905375.1 of Apium graveolens. Taxonomy (NCBI): domain Eukaryota; kingdom Viridiplantae; phylum Streptophyta; class Magnoliopsida; order Apiales; family Apiaceae; genus Apium; species Apium graveolens. The sequence goes on along the minus strand of NC_133652.1, from coordinate 76,094,247 downwards.
AGAAGGAATTACTTGAACTAGAGGAAAAGCTTAATGTTAGAGAACAAGCAAGTCCTTATACCTCTTCTATTTGTATCATATGTTGTTCTCCTATCAAGTTGTTAATGTAAGAAATTATAATTATATTTCTACATAATTTCTTCCTCATAAAATGGTCTATAGGAAACTCAAGAGTTAAAAATACCTCACTTAATTAATTCTGATGGATAATTAATTAAGAGGTAAGATATTGAGGTGAGATGGATGGTCCTCTCTCTCTATATATACATCCACCTTTTCCATCAAAAGTGTGGTATCAAGAACCAAAAGAACACATAAAATAAATGTATATAGAAAAGAGAGAGATATTCATTCTTCTCCATTGAAGCACCGACGTACAAGACCTTGTTGCTATCAACTAATCGTCGCCATGTCGGGAGGTATGTTTCTACTTATATGTGATGATCATATAGTTCAAGATCCGTGAGTTTATGTGATTGTACTGTTCTCTCGGAACCTCTGTTTTGGATTCTTGTAAGTGTACAGTTTACTGTTATTTTCAGATTCCATGTTAATGTATTTACATGTGGCATCAGAGCCATGGTTACCGGACATATGATTATTCCTATTAGTATTAGTAGCATCCTTATATGAGTACTATGTTGTCTCTGGGATAATGATCTTCATTGATTGTTTTGTATGATATGTATTGATCGGACTATTGCCTCGAGAACTTATATCATCTTGTCTCTGGATTATGATTATAGACTTACATGATAATGTTTTGACACATGTATTATGTTGTTATGCATATTGACACCTTTAGTTACAGAATCATGTTTATGCTATCGACTTCCGATTTTCCTGCTATCATAATTTTTATGATTATGTTTGGTCATCGTGTTGTAAAACTTGGTTCGTGTCTTATGCTGAATACAGTTTTATGAAGTTTTTCAGTTTCTTTTTTATGATGATGCTTTACATAAGAAGATGATGTTAAAATGACCAACAATTATACTGATGACAAAGTTAGATTCTACCCACAGGAGAACCTGATCTTTTTCATTAGTTATTATGATTTGTTGGACCTTATAGATATTTTGAGTACTACCCACAGGAGTACTTGGAATCTTAAAATTGATGAATATATTCCACATGAGTATTTAAACTTATGGAGAATTTTGAAAACTACCCACAGGAGTGTTCAAAATTCTTAACTAAAAGATTCATTTTATGTGTTCTTTTGATTAAATTTGTGTATCTCTATTTGCAGTTCATGCACCTTCTGCTCTTAATTCTTACGCTACATCTGTTGTTAAGCTCAATGGAACCAACTACTCAGAATGGAAAGAGCAAGTTGAGTTCTCGTTGGGAGTACTTGAATTGGACATGGCTCTCATGAAAGATAAGCCAAGTCCACTTACTGACTCAAGCACTCCCGAAGAAAGAAAGTTCCATGATGATTGGGAAAGATCCAACAGATTGAGCATAATGTTTATGCGGATGGTGATTGACACCAACATTAAGTCATCACTTCCCGCTGCTGAAAATGCTAAGGAATATTTAAAGAACATTGAAGAAAGGTTCAAGACAGCTGACAAGTCCCTTGCGGGAAAGCTGATGACAGATCTTGTAACCATGAAGTTCGATGGTTCTCGCACCATGAGTGCTCATGTCATTGAGATGATTAACCTTGCTGCCAAACTTAAGAATTTGGGATTGAAAATGGATGATGCTTTCCTCGTTCAATTTATCCTGACTAGTTTGCCTCCGCAATATGAACCATTCAAAATTCATTACAACACTATTACGGAAAAGTGGAGTTTGAATGAATTGACTAATAAATTGGTTCAGGAGGAATCTAGACAGGGATCACAAGGTATTAAGGCCGCTCATTTCACTCAAGGAACTACTAAGCAAGCTGGGAAAAAGAACAAAAGGTCACCATTTAAGTCTGATGAGTCTGATCAACCAATAAAGAAGAAAAGGAAGGATAATGTTTGTAAATTCTGTAAGAAACCTGGACATTTTCAGGTGGATTGCAATAAACGTAAGGCTTGGTTCAAAAAGAAAGGTAACCCGATGGGTTTTGTAAGTTATTTCGAATCAAAGCTAACTAATGTTCCTTCCTCTACTTGGTGGATAGACACTGGTGCTAATGTTCATGTTTCGAATTCCATGCAGGGATTCAGTACGATCCAAACTACAAATCTAAGTGATCAGGATTATATTTTTATGGGAAATAAAGATAAAGCTCTGGTGAAAGCTATTGGAACTTATCGTCTTAATTTAAGTAGTGATCATGTGTTGGACTTGTGTCAAACACTTTATGTACCGTCTATTTCCAGTAATCTTATTTCTGTTAGTGCACTGGATAAGTTTGGATATTCATTTGAGTTTGGCAATGGAAATTTCAGCTTATTTAAAAATTCTAGTTGTATTGGTTCTGGAATTTTGATTGATGGTTTTTACAAGCTGAAACTTAAAACTCCAAATGCCGAAATTAATTTCACCCTGCATGATAAAGAAAGAAAACGTAAGTCATCTAAAGATGACACTTACTTCGTGTGGCATAAAAGGCGGGGACACATATCCGTTGAAAGAATCAAACGATTAATTAAGGATGGAATTCTTCCTCAATTGGATCTTAATAATGTTCCAGCATGTGTTGATTGTATAAAAGGAAAAACAACAAAAAACACAAAGAAATGAGCCACAAGAAGTACCCAGCTTCTTGAAATCATACATACAGACATTTGTGGACCTTTCGATGTTCCAACTTTTGGAGGTGAAAAATATTTCATCACATTTATCGACGATTATTCACGCTATTGTTATGTCTTTCTATTGCATGAGAAATCTCAATCGGTGGATGTTGTACAAGTGTTCATCGCTGAGGCAGAAAGACAGACAAAAGAAAAGGTGAAAATCATCAGGTCAGATAGAGGTGGTGAATTTTATGGGAGGTATGATGAAACAGGACAACATCCTGGACCATTTGCTAAACTTCTCCAGAAACTTGGAATTATTGCTCAGTACACAACGCCTGGATCTCCATGGTAGAATGGTGTAGCTGAAAGAAGAAATCGTACGTATATAGAGATGGTTAGATCCATGATGGGTCACGCTAATTTGCCAATGTTCTTGTGGATGGAAGCCTTACGTACAGCCGTTTACATCTTAAATAGAGTTCCAAGCAAAGCAGTTCCAAAAACACCATTTGAACTGTGGAAAGGCTGGAAACTTAGTTTAAGTCATCTCCAAATTTGGGGTTGTCCGGCTGAGGCTAGAATATACAATCCACAAGAAAAGAAGTTGGATTTTAGGACGATGAGTGGATATTTTATTGGATATCCAGAAAAAACAAAAGGATATCGAATTTACTGTCCTAACCATAGTACGAGAATAGTTGAAACTGGTAATACTAAGTTCTATGAGAATGGTGGGACCAGTGGGAGCATAAAGCAAGATGATGTGATCATTCAAGAAGTAAGGGTGCAGGTTCCTTTACCCACTATTTCGAAAGATTTTGGGAACTCCTCTGTAAACACACATCAGAACACTGAGGAGAACCCAATGAATGATCAGCTCCATGATGAGGATCTCACGAATGATAGTGTTGACAGAGAGTCATCAGAAACACCATTAAGAAGATCTCAAAGACAAAAGAGATCGGCCATTTCTGATAATTTCTTGCTTTATCTCATAGAATCTGATGAACATAAAGATCCATTTTCGTATGCTCAAGCCATCAAGGGCCCTGATTCTAACAAATGGGTTGATGCAATGATGGATGAATTAAAATCTATGAGTGATAATCAAGTCTGGGAAATCGTTCAACTCCCACCAGGTCATAAAGCGATTGGTTGTAAATGGGTATATAAAACCAAACAAGATTCTAAAGGCGATGTTGAACGATATAAAGCTAGACTCGTGTTTAAAGATTTTAATCAGAAAGAAGGCATCGATTATTTCGAGACTTTTTCTCCGGTTTCCAGAAAAGATTCTTTAAGAATCATCATGGCTTTGGTGGCTCATTATGATCTCGAGCTACACCAAATGGACGTGAAAACCGCGTTCCTGAATGGAGACTTGCAAGAGGAAATTTATATGCGTCAACCCGAGGGCTTCATAATTGAAGGGCAGGAGCATATGGTCTGCAAACTTAAGAAATCAATATATGGACTAAGGCAAGCTTCCAGAGATTGGTATCTAAAATTTCATGAAACCATAACGAATTTCGGTTTCGTTGAAAATGTCGTTGATACTTGCATATACCTTAAGTTTAGTGGGAGCAAATTCATATTTTTTATTCTGTATGTTGATGACATATTATTGGCTTGTAGTGATCTTGATTTGTTGCGAGAGACAAAAGAATATCTCTCAAAGAACTTTGAAATGAAAGATATGGGAGAGGCTTCCTATGTTCTAGGCATAGAAATCTTTCGTGATAGAAGCCAAGGAACTTTAGGCTTGTCTCAGAAGGCCTATATCGATAAAGTTCTTAAGAGATTTAACATGTTGTCTTGTTCCGCTAGTCCTGTTATATTACATAAAGGAGACAAACTTGTTCTTAAGCAATGTCCTAGGACACCTATGGAACGAGAAGAAATGCAGAAGTATCCTTATGCATCTCTCGTGGGGAGCCTGATGTATGCACAGGTCTGTACCAGGCCTGACATTAGCCACGCCGTTGGCATGTTGGGAAGATTTCAGAGTGACCCAGGGATCGCTCATGGGAAGGCTGCAAAGAAAGTATTGAGATACCTAAAGGGAACCAAAAATCATATGCTTACGTACAGAAAGTCAAGTCATCCACAGATGATTGGCTATTCTGATTCGGATTTTGCTGGATGTCCTGATACAAGGCTCTGCACTCTTGGATATACATATCTTTTATGTGGAGGTGTTGTTTCATGGAAAAGTCAAAAATCTGAAATAATTTTCGGATCCACTATGATGGCTGAATTTGTGGCCTGTTATGAAGCTTCCATTCAAGGATCATGGCTGCGCAATTTTGTTTCACAGTTTGGAGCCTTAAATTTCATCTCTAAACCATTATCGGTCTACTGTGACAATCAAGCTGCGACATTCTTTTCTAAGCATGACAGGATTACAGACGGTTCAAAACACATGGACCTAAAATACTTGTTATTAAAGTAAGATGTTAAACTAAAGAAAATTGTCATTGAGTCCATATGCACTGATTTGCAAGTGGCAGACATACTCACGAAATGACTGCCAATTAAGACCTTCGAAAGGCATGCTGAAAGTTTGGGTCTCTTGGACAGTTCCTGAATCATAGATTATGTCACTTGTTTTATGCATGTTTATGTGAAAGACAATTAACTGAGCTCTTTATATATATAACATCTGAAGTTTTCTGTTTCTTTCATCATAAAGGTGTACACACTTATGTTTGAGGTGAATGAAACATTATGTGACCATTAAGCCATTCTCATAATGACCTGGTTGTGAAAATTGCAGATGTTGTGGTACATGGAAATAAACGTGTTGTGCAATAACACAGGCACGCCATGACTCATACATTTGTCAATTTATCAACTAAGAACTTAGAGTAAAACTGATGTACTTGTGCACATTCATGGCTTATTTCCTATAAGATCAAGTGGGAGACTGTAAGAAATTATAATTATATTTCTACATAATTTCTTCCTCATAAAATGGTCTATAGGAAACTCAAGAGTTAAAAATACCTCACTTAATTAATTCTGATGGATAATTAATTAAGAGGTAAAATATTGAGGTGAGATGGATGGTCCTCTCTCTGTCTATATATACATCCACCTTTTTGATCAAAAGTGTGGTATCAAGAACCAAAAGAACACATAAAATAAATGTATATAGAAAAGAGAGAGATATTCATTCTTCTCCATTGAAGCACCGACGTACAAGACCTTGTTGCAATCAACTAATCGTCGCCATGTCGGGAGGTATGTTTCTACTTATATGTGATGATCATATAGTTCAAGATCCGTAGGTTTATGTGATTGTATTGTTCTCTCGGAACTTCTGTTTTGGATTCTTGTAAGTGTACAGTTTACTGTTCTTTTCAGAATCCATGTTAATGTATTTACGGTTAACGTATAATATGCCCCTCGGCACTTCTCTACTTCTAAGATTTACATACATCACACACTCGCCACACATGTGAAAACTTCAATATACTGAGTCGGTTAACGTAACCCTTCTATTTAACTAGTCACCTTATCAGGCAGGAGCAAACAAGGAATACTAGACTGAATATTCAGAACCCTACTTAAAATGCCATAATTTAACACACAATTTTTAACTTTTACAGTTTGAAGTTCAGAGACTTCGTGATGAACACACCATTGTCCTGAAGTCGAAGAATGATGATTTGGAGTTTGAAATGCAACAAAAGAGGAAGTCCATGGAGGATGATTTGAGAAGCAAGGTAATCGAAGTGGAGAAGAAGGTAGATATTGTGAGTGTCATGGAGGAGAAGGTTTTAAAACACGAACAGGAACTCGAGAGAAAAAATGCCAGGTTGAAGGAAAGAGAGAAGGTTTTTGAAGCTAAGTTTAAGGACATAGAGAAAAGTGAGAGTTCTCTTAGTATTGAGAAGAAAAGGATGGTAGACAAAAAGAAAAAAACTATCGTTGAAGGAGAAGAAATTATTAAGTCTTAAAGCTCAAATTGTAAAATCTATGGAAGACATTGAAGAAGAGCGACAAAGGATAAAAAATGAGAGTGAAATTCTTAAATTAACAGAAGAAGAGAGGGTTGGCCATTCACTCTTGCAGTTGGAACTTAAACAAGAGATTGATAGATGCAGATCTCAGAGGGAACAACTTTCTAAGGAACGAGAAGATTTGAAGCACGAAAAGCATAGGTTTGAGAAAGAGTGGGAAGATCTAGATGAGAAAATAAGGTTATCTGCTCAAGAAAGAGACAGAGAAATCAAAGAAATAAATTTTTTGAAGGAAGCAGTTGGCAAAGAAATGGAAGAAATTAGATTGGAGAGTTCAAGAATAGAAAAAGAGAAACACGAGATTCTAACCAGTCAGAAGTATCTGGACGAACAGCAGCTCGAAATGAGGAGAAACAATGATGAGCTTGTTAATTTAAGTAACAAGCTCAAGGAACTACGTGAACAATTCTTCAAAGAAAAAGAGCATTTTCTTACATTCGTTGAGAAGCATAAGAGCTGCAACAATTGTGGGAACCCGTTGCCGGAATTTGTTCACTCAAATCTTCAATCTACAGCTTCTCTGGATGACATAAAAACCCTTCCACTGCCACACTTCAAGGACCTCTATTCAAAAGGTCACAGGAGCATTCATGACGGGCCAGTTAGCGAGGCAACCTCAAGAGCGATTGATTTAGGATCTCCAGCTTCTACTGGAACCATGTCCTGGCTTCAGAAATGCACTTCAAAGATCTTTAATTTATCATCTGGCAAGAAGAATGATCCTGCTTATACAAATCAAAATTTTTCAATAAAGCATGTTCATATAGAATCACCACAAGTGAGATTATTTAGCACTAATGATGATTCAGAGCTGCAGTTTGGGATTGCAGAGGACAATCTTGATCTTAAGAATATGTAATCTAACAACAGCAGTAGGGAGGTTGGAAATGGCTTAAATCCAGCTGTTAATGAACAAAGCAAATGCAACCGCTAAGCACATAATGTTGTTGATGGTTCTCAGCATTCTAATCAGAAGTTAGACCCTCCTAAACGAAGAAAAAGAGGCAGGGGTAAAGCTAATGTAAGAAGCACTGTAAAGACAAATGTTACGGATGTCAAACGTAAGGGCGGGAATGCTCCTGAGCTCGGCAAGAATGAGCGCAATAGATTGAATCAGGCTGGTAAGGATATGCAAAGGAAGCGGAGAAAATCATGCACTCCTCGGAGAAAAAGAAGTGACAGTGACTACAAGTACAGTGGAGGAGATTCTGATAGTGAGATTTCTGGAGGACGTCGAAAGAGGAGACATAAATTTGTTCCACCTGTACACGCTACAAGGGAACAACGTTACAATTTCCGGCAGCGTTAGACGTGGGTTTTTCCGGCTTTTTACATAGTAGTGTCCTTAACTCGCTAACTAATGATTTGCATCTATTCAACTAAGTTAATAGCACAGACTATTGAAACTATGAAAAAAAAAGTTGATTTTGATAAAATTGTAGACTATGCTTTCGCCTGTGCCTGGGATTGCTTTTTAAAAATTATTCCTCTGTCACTTTTATACACGGCACAAGTTATTGATACATCTTTTATCCAAAAAAAAAATCTACTGAACATGCACTATCATCTCTAATCTTTTTTATTCTTTTTTTTTTGGTCTGATTCTCCTCTCATCTTTGTTTCTCAATGAAGCCAAGTCTGACCCAAATGCTGCAAAGTAGAAAGAAATTAACAAATGTACTGGCAAGGAAGACACTGTTGGCAATGCAGAGGATGTCAAGAAGTTCTCTTTACCTGGGGATATATTGTCACTAATTCGTGCTGGCACTGAACTCGCGACAAATCTTCTTCTTATGCAAGGATTGGTACTGTGGAATATATATAGCATTTTAGTTTCACTTACCTTCCTGATAAAAAAAAAGATACTTTTTCCAGACCAAAGTTGCAGCAGTAAAGAGTTATGACTGAGATGCCAAGATGGAGTTGAACAAGGAAGTAGATTGGACACAGAAAGGACACAAGGCAGGGTAAATAACCAAGACAAGAGGAAATGCTTTGGTGAAAGTCGAAGCTGATAATAAGACTCACGCGGAAGCTGCTGCTGATGATACTCATAAATGGAGCAAACATCACGCGGAAGACTCCTCTATAAGCAAGAAATTATGGATTTCAACACAACTTAGTGTGACCTGGCAACCGGCTGGATTCTTCAAGTTTATAATTTATATAGACATGATACTCTTTGATTCTTGTTGCAGGTCATTCTTTGAATCCAATTGCACACAGACTGCATATTTAAATTCAAAAAACATTATACAGAAACATTATTTTATACACTAAAGCATATATTATCAACAATTGACATCTCTTGTCTACATCTCTTGTCTACATCTCTATCATATATACGGCTCCTAAATTGTACACAGGTGACACTATTTATGTTAATAGCAAACATAACATTACATGTCCACGCTATCTGAATTGTAAAGATGGTACAAAATCATCATTGAGGAATGCTTGGCTCGCCTAAGTGTATCAAATTGATAATGGTTTCTCTGACAGAAGCTCAAAAATGTATCTTTACTTGCAAAGATAGTATTATCCACAGTAACGTCATTGTCCTCGGTATCACATGGAACATCATTTACAACCATCTGAAAATGAAAACAGATAAGATTTAAAACAAGAAACTATGCTTGACAGACAGTGAACATTGGAGCTTGAGATATACCTCAGAAAGTATGTGCCTTTCACCACTATTTGACAAGTGTATCTTATTGTCATCAAGGCTCTGCTCCTTATCCAAGCATCTGCAGCACAAATTAAGTTAATAACCATTACAACAACTATGATCATGACAACATCAGTTCTTGTCGTTTCTTTTCTCACTGCTGAAACTTAATAATCTCCACAAAAATACTACACCCCTAACATAATAATATCACATTTCACATAAACCATAAATTTGGAAGTATGCCGGTAACGACTATTTTTATATTTAAACTTCTGCCAATAAAACAGTAACTCTCGACTTCTCTAACAAATGGTTAAAAGATGAAGATGCTAGTTCTGTGATCTTAAGAGGACCAGAAAGACAATTCTGGGCGAACTACAGCGATACTTGGCCAACTTACAAAAAGTAACGCAATAGATAATAGTAAGCAAAGCCACCAGCAGGTTTGCTGGGTACTATTTATCAACAAGGAGCCACATTCAATACTGCATATATATTTTATTTCGGAAGAAGATCAGAAGCAAGTACTTTACCTTGAACAAATGTTAAACTTCTTGCATTTGTTGCAATACCACCGAACTCCAGAAAATATTGCTTCATTGCACCGTATGCAACTGTATTGCAAATTTACAATCATAAACTTTTTCTTGTCTTGTGAGATTTGGTCCCCTAGCTAATTTCAAAAAGAACATCCAGGTAACAAAAAGTTAGAACAAATAAGCATTATAACCCGTTTTATAATTTCAGGATGGTTCTCAAAGCTAACAATTACAAAAACTTTCTAAGAGTTGGTTGTTAGGAATTCATGTACTTTGTTGACAAGACCATCATATTAATTGTTCATCTATCTCCGCAAATATTCATCTAAACAGTGACTCATGTGAACTTTGAACTACATATTTTCCATTACTTTAATAACATGTTAAGTTATTTGTTTTCCCTCGGCCCAATTTTCAGTTTCGTCAATCATGGTAATTCCACCTAGAACGTTTTCTATCTGGCCGATAACAGGAATGCTTTAGTGTTTAAGCATTATTTATAAAATCTAATAATTGGAAACATGAAAAAGTGCAACTAAAAAATCAAATCAGATTGTATGGTGGTAAGAAATAGATGTCAAAAGAAAAGCTTAAGTACATGCCTTTTCCATCACCACCACATCTTTTCTGGATGCATCACTTGGTGAAGTGTTGTGGCCCATGGCCTTCAAGGCTGCTTTTGTTAATTTGGGTTCTTTACCATCTTGTTCGATCGTGCCAACTATAGATTCAGCAGTACTTGACCAATAAGCACCTTCAAAATATGGCAAACAAGCTGCAGTTTTTGTGGTGTATCCTCCAGAAGAAAGAAAGAAGTGATCATAGAAATTTGTGCAATCTACTGCTATGTTCTCCTTCACAGCCTTTTTAAACATTAGCTCGTACCTGTGGAAATGCAACAAACTACTTCATCAATACTCAATATACAATCATATCTGAGAGTGGACCTATAATAAATTCTGAGTCTGTTAAACATCTGGGAAAGAAACTAGTGGCATGGCTGTCAAATACCCACATTCCCTTGTAAACATGTACTATGCAATATATTTACGTGCAAACAGTTTGCAAAATAAAGAAAAAAATTACCACTGTTGCAGCTTATCAGCTTTTGGTATCCTCTGACTCTCTGGATGACAATAGAAAATGTAATCATCGCCTTTCAAAGGTGGACATGCCCATATATAGCAGGTTGAAAATCCCCGTTTCTTGCAGTAGTCAAGATATCCTATCTGTTGAAGAGAATTAAAAAAAAGAAGGAAAAAACGACAGTCTCAGTGTACATGATGATTAGACATGTTCTAAATGCACATCAAGTTGTGGAAATAGACATGCATTAAAGATAAGTATATATACCAATATTTCATGGTACACTACGGTACGTAGAGCTTCGCCGGTCACAATTTTCATCTCGGGCCTCAAGTACTTGATGGAATCAATATATGAGATGTAGACACAACGCTGATTAGGTTGATCACAATTTGATCCGAACTCCTGGACATTCATACCAAAAATGCAAACATCCACCCCTTCTATTCTTTGGAACAGAAGTATCATCTGATTACAAGGTGAAAAAGAAAGCCTGATGAGTCACATGAAATTGAGTTAACATTATAGAAAAAGTGAGTTTAGTCGCATGAAGATAAGGGAACTACATAAAAGATAAAACACAGGAAAAATGTCTCCACAATCTCAGACATGCAAACAAATATGGCTTACCTTTGATCTGTAAGGAAACTTTTCTGGATAATTACTTTCATGGAAGATATCCAAAAATTTCTTATTCACTTCCAATTCTTTGTCAATTGATAATACGACTCTAACAGAAAAGTCTGCCTCTTCAGGTACCTTGTATAGATAAACAGTTAGATATAATAAATCAGCTATATAACAACTAAATAAAAAGTAAGGTAAATTAGGCTGACACTAATTGATGAACCAATTAAAAGCTTTTTTTTTTATCACATTTCAATAGTTTTTACACAATTACAAAGAAAATGAGGATTATTTAACCAGATAGTGATGTGTTTTCTGCAAAAAAAATGCACAGTTATTCTTTTAGACCATACATAACCAAATTATTTCAGCTAGTAAAATGTAATCAAATCTTCAAAAACCTGTGCAATTAAGAAAAACGAAAAGAAACTTTTTAAATATTATTTCTTCTTACCTCGCCAAGATTCTTGCTTAAATCCTTTGATATCTCTTCTCTTTCTTTTCTCAGACGCTTGAACAGTCTTTCCTCAATGTGATCACTAAGCATACTACGGGGGAGATCTTTTGCATATAAAGAAGCAGTTTTTGACAAGGGCTGACCCTCTTTGGCTTTTAATTCTTGTAGCCGGCATTTTGGACAAATATAAGCTGCTTTACCACCAGGATCTCTTTTATCATTGTACAATGCACATATCTGGTGCTGCCAACCTTCACATTTATCACATTGTACCCACTAGAGAACACAACATTTAAAAGGTATAAGAGTTCAACCACAACAAAGCTTCAACAAAATAGATAACTATGCTTACCGATTCTTCAGTTTTTAGATTGTTCTTCTCCTTCTGCAACTTGGTCTTAGGGAATGAAAGAATAGTCTTGCGAGACAATCGGTGGCAAGTACTGCAAAAGCAATGCTTTGCACCTAATTCGTCAATCACCTGATAATAAATTAAATCATGCCTAATTGGAGATCTGCAACACAAACAATACATAGGTGCAGGTGCAAATTCAAGCTTATCCATAGCACATAACTGGCATTTGTTTGGGCATAAAGAATGATCGGGTCGTACTTCCTGCACAGACACATGTAAATTAATAAGTTGCATAAAAATTATATAAATAGAGAACTAACTTTTGTGCAATAAAACTAGTAAAGTGACATCAAAGATACAAATTCTAATATGCATAATTTAATGTTTATATTTATACACATCATAAGTTTAATCCTCAGGTTATTAGTTCAATTTTTCCTTTTTATTAATCATCTTCAACAATAAAATGTTTACACACATACTTACTTAAAAGGAAACAATTAAGGAAATTTTCAAACTAGAAGTAGTCCAGTACAATTTGTTTTGGGTGACACATATGAGTTAAAAGGACATAGTAAATATAAACAGGGATTTTAGAAGTTGTCATGACAAAAGACGAACCTCGATCTTTGATTAAACAATAACCTCCTGACAACCAACTTAGTAACGCTTAAAAGATAAATTATTTGGATATATAGAACAAAGTACACAAACCTGACCGATCCATTGTCCAAAGCTGCGAAGATGTTCTTCCAGTTCTCCAACTGTGAAAAAATCAGTCAAAGACACCCCTTGTATCTTGTGCCCCTTCATCTTCATCTTTGACTCGTGGTTCTGGTCATCTGTGTTACTTAAAAGCTCTTTCACAGGAAATAGAGGAGATCCAAGAGGTATATTCCTTGTAGTTTTATCACTCGCCAAATTGGAATTTTCTAGCTTTTGACATTTAGAAGGCCGCAGAGTTTGGTTAGATTCATCAGTGACAGTGCCATTTGATTCCATATTCCTGAAGGCGCTGGCATTAGCATTCTTTCGCTTACTAGATTCTTTACGAACTTCAGAATTATCACATAGTTTTCGCACTTCAACACATAGCCGACAGTTAGAATGTGCACACTTGTCATAATGCGAAATTATCCTAGAATACAGTTCACATTTACATTGACTAACACAAAGTTTTTCATGCACAATACTTAAGAAGGATGCTTTGTTGTTAGGCATATCCACATATTTAATCTTGTACGAGTGATAGCGTTGAAGAAAATTCTGCCACATTGTTAAATTTGAGGAAATTGCAGTAGTCTTCGGCACAACACTTTCCAGGCCAGAATTTTGTTTAGGCAGATTCACGCTCGCTATCTGATTACAAAGTTCAATTTCATTTGATTCGAGAGGACGAGAGTTATTGGCTTCAGTAGTTAATGAACCTGAAAAATTTAACAAATTGAATCTTCAATCTTAACAACCAAGAAGGCACTGGTGCTTTCTCGTAAAATAGAGAAGAGATGTTGCTAATGTTACACTACTAAAACAAAGACTATATATGCACACATAAAATCAGTGACTCTTGTTGTTATCAAGAAGAAAACTTAATATAGAATCAATTATTTTTTTTAGGGTGTAAACTTAAATACCAGCAAGAATTTACTTCCAATCTCAGTAACCACTTATACCTAAATATTAATGATTTTGGGTAATCTGGAACAGTAATAGAAAAATAGCAATGGTAAAAGCTTGTCTTCCGTGAAGCATTCAGAATATTGCTTTAGCATCCGACAAATTAGGGATGTACAGATAATACCTTATGATGATAACATATCAAAACTGGTATAAAAAAGCACTAAAACTGTACCATGATTAATCGTTGGTATTTTAGTATGATGCTCTGGAGACGGCTGAACGATACACTGTGAGCTACTCTGAAGAATGGAACCACTGTAAGAACTTTTTTTCGCAGAGCAGGCATCTTCATTAGAACAAATCGTGATGCTTGATGCTTGTTCAGGAGATGAATTTATATTGCTGACAACTTGCTCTATACCCTGCATGTTCCTATTAATTGGTGTGATTCTTGAGGCAACTTCCTGTCTGTATCCCTTAAAAAGAGATCCTACACGGGCATTATTGATATACATTATTAATATATAAATTGACCAATGAGCTATGAAAATCGCTAAGTGCAAACGATCTATTATCTACAACATACCATCATGGAAACCAGAGCCACTGTTAACATTTGGCGTAGATGTATGCAAATTGCTGTGAGAAGCCTCCATATAATTGACACGGGGATCTATTGAATTATAAGCAGAAAAACCAGGTGGAATTTCCCGAGATGATGTTGGCTGGGACAAAGATGTCATCATATTGGCTTGTTTTGCAATGTGCCACATTTCTTGCAGGATCACCTTCTTTGCATAAGGACCTGCCCTTTTAAGGTTAATGTACTCCTCCTACAACCATTGATTACATTTAAAATCAATAAAATGTACAGTACTTATTGGCATGTTCTACAGAGTCAGTCCAAAAACATTTTCCATATATTTCCTCACATTAATGAAAAACAAAGAAGCTATTGCATCATAACTCCCAATAAGATTCACAAATCATTAACCTCGTTATTACAAGCAATGCGTGATTGATAAATAAATATAATCCCACTATTCGACAAAAAAACTGGAATCACGTCAATAAATGTGCCACTTACACACGGCTGATCAATATATAAAAAACTGGAATCATGTCAATAAATGTGCCACTTACACGGATAATCAATGTATATATAGTTCATACATTTAAAAATAGATGTTCTCAAATTCAGCATCAAATCACATTATCGCAAGACTATCAATCATTTACCCAATGAAAGCACAGGTGTCTATTAAAAAATTAACAAAATCAAGAAATTAAGTAGCTTTGGGAAATATAACAAACCCTAGAACCCATATTAGCCATGGTCCATAAATTCCGTTTTCGCGCTGCAACGACATCAGACCACCCTCTTCGAACACCATCATCTCCACTAGCACAGAAAAAAGCAACACAAAATTAAACCCTAACCACTCAATCAAGACACCTAAAAAGAATTAAACAATTGATCAAAAACACAAAACTCACGTATTATTCAATCGGAATCGATTAGCACGATCAATGCTGCTACTATTCTGGATCCTCCTATCGTAATTCCCGTTGTTAGAGATAAACCTCACCGAATTATTATCCATTCTAATTTACAACAATAATTAGAATAATATAATAATAATAAATATTAGTATAGCTCTATAAACAGCAACATGAGAAGCGAGAAATCAATCGGGAATTAAGGAGGGCATGGGATTGAGGAATTAGGGTTTGTAAAAAGGATGATTACGGGTAAAGATAAAAAGTGGGGGCTGTTAGAATTAGGGTTTTAGAGGATTGGGATTTAATACGAGAAGAGCTGACTAGCGAACTTATATGTTCCGGTTGCGAGCGCACGGTGCAACAATACGAGCCAGTTTTTGATGATCACTCGGAATGGAACTACTACTTACTTGCATGGCTCAATTTGATGTATTATGCCTTTAAAGATTTAATTTAAAAATTTTAAAAGATTTTTGTTGATTTTAATTATTTGCGGATTTTAACATAGTAAATTTATTAATTATTTTATGATTTTTTCATAAATTTTTCAAAATCTCATACAGATTTCAAAGTATTAAATTATACTAGCAAATTTATCAAAATCCACCAATTTATTAAATAAAATAAAAATTAAAGAGATTTTTGAATACTATCTAACTTCAATGGTTTCTTTTAAATCCAAATTGAATAGTACAATATTTTAATTAATTTTTTAAAATCTAAATGGAATACTATAAGATTTTAATGAATTTTTTATAATCCAAATTAAATACTCCAAATTTAAAAAAATCAAAATTAAATCCTCAAATATTTTGAAAATTAAAAAAAATCTTAAAAGTTTTGATTGAATACACTTATATTAGTCATTTTGTGAAGTTAATTTTTTTATTGGAATGGTTATTATGTTCAAGAATAAATTCACTTATATCGAGTTTGTGAAGTTAATTTTTCATCACTCAAATTATAATAAACTTTTGAAAAACGTACAATTTTTTTTTTCAAAAATAATATACAATTTTTTTTGTAGAGAAGGTACATTTTTTGTTAAGAATTATTTAGAGGACTCATTTATAAAAGAATGAATTATTAAATTTACTACACACTAGTTTAGGACCCGTGTGATGCGATATTTTTTTTTAATTTCCATAAATTATTAAATATATCTTGAATTACAACTTTTAATATGTGGAATCTGTTTATTCATTTTTTATATGAAATAGTTTGATAATAGTTATACATATAGTATATTGGCAAAAAGATCTCATGGATTCATAACTAACAAAAAATTTGATAAGATATAATTAGATATTTTTATTTAGAAGTATTTAAAATAGAAAACAAAAATAATATTACTAATTGAAACATATATTATTTTTGTCATTTCTATTTTTATGTGTGCTTACTAAATATAATCATTTTTAATTTAAAAGACATGTTTTTTCCCGGTTTGGTATTATTCGAATCACACTTAGCTTTATTTTATATTTTTAATCCCGAGACCCATTATACTAATTAAATCACACTAATAATATTTAATTTGATTTTAATTATTTTAAGGTCAGATAAATATATACTTTTGTTTAGCTCATATGAATAGTATATATATTATTTCGTTTAAACTGGTCGAATTTTATTTCAGTTTTAGTTATGTTTTACGGTGGATTAGTTCTAAAATTTATTAGGGTTGATGAACAGTCTAAATTACTTTGTTTTAAGCCGATACTATTATTCTAATCAACGAATTATCACTTTAATAAAATAATTTTTTAGACGAATTAATAGTAGCTATTATTTTGTTTTAACTCAAAATCCATTACACTACTAAATTTAACTATTATAATTAGTTTGTTTAAAAATTATTTTAAATTTTATTTAAGTCAAGATGAATAGTGTATATTATTTAATCAAGATGAACGAATTATCTATATTTAAGTTTCGAAAAAATTATCATGAATAACATAGATAAAAAATAATCATGTGTATTGTATATATTGAAGTATTATATAAACCCAAATATGGTACCAATGAAACGACTACCAAATTTTGATGTTTCGACGTATAATGAACGATTTTTTTATTTATTTTACAATTATTTATTAATTTGAAATTTAAAAAAAACAAATTAAAGTTCAAACAAATAAAAAAATTACCGAGTTTGATTTTATTTCGGCTCTACCTTGAGTTTTGTAAATCATATCTTGACGATTTTACAATCCACACAAAGCTCACAAATTGTGTATAATCCAGTAATAGTTTAAAAATTTAGATAAAAAAATTATCCAAAATTTGAAAAAAAATAATAACAAATTTTGCATTATTATTATATTCGATTTAGGATATCTATTTCTTTATGATTTAAATTGTTGAAAAGTTATGATATTCTATTCAATTTAGAATACCTATTTATTACTGGTTATAGAATATTCCTTCATTTTAGATCCAACGGCTATGATCAATTTGTTTAAAGATTTAACGGTCCATATTAAATTGGTAGTATAGGACTCTAACTACCAAAAACACCAAAAAATTAAATAAGATCCAATTTATGCATAATATATAATAAGGATATAATTTAGTTTGTATTTTAACCCGAATGAATAGTATAATTTTATTTAAATTTAGATAAGTAATGTGTATATGTTATAATTCTATTTATAATAAGGTAAATAACACAAAAATAAGTATCTTAACATAACTTGTGTAAATTTAGATAAATAATGAAAATCGATGCATGTGTAAATAATGTTCATGAATAAATTCACATATATCGAGTTTGTGAAGTTAAGTTTTCATCAATCAAATTATAATAAACTTTTAAAAAAACGTGCAATTTTTTGTGATAGAGAAGGTAGATTTTTTGTTAACAATCGTTTAGATCTCTCATCTATGAAAGAATGAATTATTAAATTTACTAGACACTAGCTTAGAATCTGCACGATGCTCGGATTTTTTTTTAATTTCTATATATTTTTAAATATATCTTGAATTACAACTTTTAATATGTGAAATTTGTTTATTTATGTTTTATATGATATAATTTGATAATAATTATACATATACGCATATATTGGAAAAAACATCTCATGGTCCATATTAAATTGGTAACACATGAATCATAACTAATAAAAAATTGGATAAGATATAATTAGATATTTTTATTTAGAGGTATTTAAAACAGCAAATAAAAATAATATTACTAATTGAAACATATAGCATTTTTTGTCATTTCTATGTGTGCTTACGAAATATAATTATTTTTAATTTAAAAGACAAGGTTTTTCTAGGTTTGGTATTATTCAAATCACACTTAGTTTTATTTTATATTTTTAATCCCGAGACCCATTATACTGATTAAATCACACTAATAATATTTAGTTTGATTTTGATTATTTTAAGGTTTGATAAATCTATACTATTGTTTAGCTCATATGAATAGTATATATTATTTCGTTTAACTGGTCGAATTTTATTTTAATTTTTTTTATCGTAGCTAACCCGCATCCGCTACCCTTCGGTTGCGCACTAGGTAAATCTTACGGCACACACAACTTTTACGGTGGATTAGTTCTAAAATTTATTAGGGTGGATGAATAGTGTAAATTACTTTGTTTTAAGCCTATGCTATTATTCCGATCAACGAATTATCACTTCAATAAAATAATTTTTTAGACGAATTAATAGTAGCTATTATTTTGTTTTAACTCAAAATCCATTACACCTACTATATTTAACTATTATAAATAGTTTGTTTAAAAATTATTTTAATCTCGGTCAATCGTAAAATTTTATTTAAGTCAAGATGAATAGTGTACATTTTTAATCAAGACGAACGAATTATCTATATTTAAGTTTCAAAAAAATTATCATGAATATCATAGATACAAAAACAATCATGTGTATTATATATATTCAAGTATTATATAAATCCAAATACGGTACCAACAAAACGACTAATTGTTTTTCGATGTTTCGACGTATAATGCATGAATGTTTTATTTTTTATTAACAATTATTTATTAATTTTAAATTTTAAAAAAAATCAAATTAAAGTCCAAACAAAAAAAAATTACCGAGCTTGATTTTATTTCGGATCTACCTTAAGTTTTGTAAATCATATCTTAAAAATTTTACAATCCACACGAAACTCGCAAATTGTGTATAATCCCTTAATAGCTTAAAAATTTAGAACAAAAACATTATCCAAAATTTGAAAAAAAAAATAATTAGGAATTTTCCATTATTATTATATTCGATTTAGGATATCTATTTCTTTATGATTTAAATTGTTGAAAAGGTATGATATTCTATTCAATTTAGAATACTTATTTATTATTGGTTATAGAATATTCATTTATTTTAGATCCAACGGCTATGATCAATTTGTTTAAAGATTTAACGGTCCATATTAAATTGGTAGTTTAGGACTCTAACTACCAAAAACACCAAAAAATTAAATAAGATCCAATTTATGCATAATATATAATAAGGATATAATTTAGTTTATATTTTAGCTCGAATGAATAGTATAATTTTATTTAAATTTAGATAAGTAATGTGTATATGTTATAATTCTGTTTGTAATAAGGTAAATAACACAAATATAAGTATCTTAACATAACTTGTGTAAATTTAGATAAATAATGAAAATCGATGCATGTGTAAATAATGTTCATGAATAAATTCACTTATATCGAGTTTGTGAAGGTAATTTTTCATCGGTCAAATTATAATAAACTTTTTAAAAAACGTGCAAATTTTTTGTGATAGAGAAGGTAGATTTTTTTGTTAACAATTGTTTAGATCACTCATTTATAAAAGAATGAATTATTAAATTTACTAGACACTAGGTTAGAACCCGTGCGATGCACATATTTTTTTTAATTTCTATATATTTTTAAATATATCTTGAATTACAACTTTTAATATGTGGCATTTGTTTATTCATGTTTTATATGATATAATTTGAAAATAATTATACATATACGCATATATTGGCAAAAAGATCTCATGGTCCATATTAAATTGGTAACACATGAATCATAACTAATAAAAAAATGGATAAGATATAATTAGATATTTTTATTTAGAGGTATTTAAAATAGCAAACAAAAATAATGTTACTAATTGAAGCATAAAATATTTTTGTCATTTCTTTGTGTGCTTACGAAATATAATTATTTTTAATTTAAAAGACAAGGATTTTCCTGGTTTAGTATTATTCGAATCACACTTAGTTTTATTTTATATTTTTAATCCCGAGACCCATTATACTGATTAAATCACACTAATAATATTTAGTTTGATTTTAATTATTTTAAGGTTTAATAAATATATACTTTTGTTTAGCTCATATGAATAGTATATATTATTTCGTTTAAACTGGTCGAATATTATTTCAGTTTATTTTTATCGTAGATAACCCGCATCCGCTATCCTTCAGGTGCACACTCGGTAACACTACGGGCTCACACAACTTTTACGGTGGATTAGTTCTAAAATTTATTAGGGTGGATGAATAGTGTAAATTACTTTGTTTAAGCCGATACTATTATTTTGATCAACGAATTATCACTTCAATAAAATAATTTTTTAGACGAATTAATAGTACCTATTATTTCGTTTTAACTCAAAATCCATTACACCTACTATATTTAACTATTATAATTAGTTTAATTAAAAATTATTTCAATCTCGGTCAATCGTAAAATTTTATTTAAATCAAGATGAATAGTGTACATTTTTAATCAATATGAACGAATTATCTATATTTAAGTTTTAAAAAAATTTATCATGAATAACATAGATACAAAAACAATCATGTGTATTATATATATTCAAGTATTATATAAACCCAAATACGGTACCAACAAAACGACTACCAATTTTTTGATGTTTTGACGTATAATGCATGCATGTTTTTTATTAACAATTATTTATTAATTTGAAATTTAAAAAAATCAAATTAAAGTCCATACAAAAAAAAAGTACCGAGCTTGATTTTATTTGGGCTCTACCTTGAATTTTGTAAATCATATCTTGAAGATTTTACGATCCACACGAAGCTCGCAAATTGTGTATAATCCAGTAATAGTTTAAATTTTTTTTTATCCAAAGTTTGAAAAAAAATAATTAGGAATTTCATTATTATTATATTCGATTTAGGATATCTATTTCTATATGATTTAAATTGTTAAAAAAGTATTATATTCTATTCAATTTAAAATACTTATTTATTATTGATTATAAAATATTCCTTTATTTTAGATCCAATGGCTATGATCAATTTGTTTAAAGATTTAACGGTCCATATTAAATTGGTAGTTTAGGACTCTAACTACCAAAAACACCAAAAAATTAAATAAGATCCAATTTATATATAACATATAATAAGGATATAATTTAGTTTATATTTTAGCCCGAATGAATAGTATAATTTTATTTAAATTTAGATAAGTAATGTGTATATGTTATAGTTCTATTTGTAATAAGGTAAATAACACAAAAATTAGTATCTTAACATAACTTGTGTAAATTTAGATAAATAATGAAAATCGATGCATGTGTAAATAATGTTCATGAATAAATTCACTTATATCGAGTTTGTGAATGTAATTTTTCATCAGTCAAATTATAATAAACTTTTAAAAAAACGTGCAATTTTTTTGTGATAGAGAAGGTAGATTTTTTTGTTAACAATTGTTTAGATCACTCATTTATAAAAGAATGAATTATTTCTATATATTTTTAAATATATCTTGAATTACAACTTTAAATATGTGGAATTTTTTTATTCATGTTTCATATGTTATAATTTGAAAATAATTATACATATAAAAATATATTGGCAAAAAGATCTCATGGTCCATATTAAATTGGTAACACCTGAATCATAACTAATAAAAAATTAGATAAGATATAATTATATATTTTTATTTAGAGGTATTTAAAATAGCAAACAAAAATAATATTACTAATTGAAATATATAGTATTTTTGTCATTTATATGTGTGCTTACGAAATATAATTATTTTTAATTTAAAATACAAGGTTTTTCCCGGTTTAGTATTATTCGAATCACACTTAGTTTTATTTTATATTTTTAATCCCGAGACCCATTATACTAATTAAATCACACTAATAATATTTAGTTTGCGCGATCAATCGATGGACGGGGGAATTGCGTAATCTAGCGACGGCCGATAAATATATACTTTTGTTTAGCTCATATGAATAATATATATTATTTCGTTTAAATTGGTCGAATATTATTTTAGTTTTTTTATCGTAGGTAACCCTAATCTGCTACCTTCAGGTGCACACTGGGTAACCCTACAACGCAACTTTTATGGTGGATTAGTTCTAAAATTTATTAGGGTGGATGAATAGTGCAAATTACTTTGTTTTAAGCCGATGCTATTATTCCGATCAACGAATTATCACTTCAATAAAATAATTTTTTAAACGAATTAATAGTAGTTATTATTTTGTTTTAACTCAAAATCCGTTACACCTACTATATTTAACTATTATAATTAATTTGTTTAAAAATTATTTTAATCTCGGTCAA
Organism: Apium graveolens; assembly: GCF_009905375.1. Classification (NCBI taxonomy): domain Eukaryota; kingdom Viridiplantae; phylum Streptophyta; class Magnoliopsida; order Apiales; family Apiaceae; genus Apium; species Apium graveolens. Next base: position 76,071,104 of record NC_133652.1, on the reverse strand, counting down.
TCGTAAAATTTTATTTAAGTCAAGATGAATAGTGTACATTTTTAATCAAGACAAACGAATTATCTATATTTAAGTTTCAAAAAAATTATCAATAATAACATAGATACAAAAACAATCATGTGTATTATATATATATATTCAAGTATTATATAAACCAAATACGGTACCAACAAAACGACTACCAATTTTTTGATATTTCGACGTATAATGCATGAATGTTTTATTTTTTATTAACAATTATTTATTAATTTGAAATTTTAAAAAAAATCAAATTAAAGTCCAAACAAACAAAAAAAATTATCGAGCTTGATTTTATTTCGGCTCTACCTTGAGTTTTGTTAATCATATCTTGAAGATTTTACAATCCACACGAAACTCGCAAATTGTGTATAATCCAGTAATAGTTTAAAAATTTAGACCAAAAAAATTATCCAAAATTTTAAAAAAAATAATTAGGAATTTTGCATTATTATTATATTCGATTTATGATATCTATTTCTTTATGATTTAAATTGTTGAAAAGGTATGATATTCTATTTAATTTAGTATACCTATTTATTATTCGTTATAGCATATTCCTTTATTTTAGATCCAACGGCTATGATCAATTTGTTTAAAGATTAAACGGTCCATATTAAATTGGTAGTATAGGACTCTAACAACCAAAAACACCAAAAAATTAATTAACATCCAATTTATGCATGATATATAATAAGGATATAATTTAGTTTATATTTTAACCCGAATAAATAGTATAATTTTATATAAATTTAGATAAGTAATGTGTATATGTTATAATTCTGTTTGTAATAAGGTAAATAACACAAAAATAAGTATATTAATATAACTTGTGTAAATTTAGATAAATAATGAAAATCGATGAATGTGTAAATAATGTTCATGAATAAATTTACTTATATCGAGTTTGTGAAGGTAATTTTTCATCGGTCAAATTATAATAAACTTTTTAAAAAACGTGCAAATTTTTTGTGATAGAGAAGGTAGATTTTTTTGTTAACAATTGTTTAGATCACTCATTTATAAAAGAATGAATTATTAAATTTACTAGACACTAGCTTGGAACCCGTGTGATGCACGGATTTTTTTTTAATTTCAATAAATTTTTAAATATATCTTGAATTACAACTTTTAATATGTGGAATTTGTTTATTCATGTTTTATATGATATAATTTGATAATAATTATACATATACGTATATATTGGAAAAAAGATCTCATGGTCCATATTAAATTGGTAACACATGAATCATAACTAATAAAGAATTGGATAAGATATAATTAAATATTTTTATTTAGAGGTATTTAAAATAACAAACAAAAATAATATTACTAATCGAAACATATAGTATTTTTGTCATTCTATGTGTGCTTACGAAATATAATTATTTTTAATTTGAAAGACAAGGTTTTTCCCGGTTTAGTATTATTCGAATCACACTTAGTTTTATTTTATATTTTTAATCCCGAGACCCATTATACTAATTAAATCACACTAATAATATTTAGTTTAATTTTAATTATTTTAAGGTTTGATAAATATATACTTTTGTTTAGCGTATATGAATAGTATATATTATTTCATTTAAAGTGGTCGAATATTATTTCGGTTTTTTATCGTAGGTAACCGACATCTGCTACCCTTCTGTTGCGCACCGGGTAACGGGCTCACGCAACTTTTACTGTGGATTAGTTCTAAAACCTATTAGGGTGGATGAATAGTGTAAATTACTTTGTTTTAAGCCGATGCTATTATTCCGATCAATAAATTATCACTTCAATAAAATAATTTTTTAGACGAATTAATAGTAGCTATTATTTTGTTTTAACTCAAAATCCATTACACTACTAAATTTAACTATTATAATTAGTTTGTTTAAAAATTATTTTAATCTCGGTCAATTGTAAAATTTTATTTAAGTCAAGATGAATAATGTACATTTTTAAGCAAGACGAACGAATTATCTATATTTAAGTTTCAAACAAATTATCATGAATAGCATAGATACAAAAACAATCATGTGTATTATATATATTCAAGTATTATATAAACCCAAATACGGTACCAACAAAATGACTACCAATTTTTTGATGTTTCGACGTATAATGCATGAATGTTTTATTTTTTATTAACAATTATTTGTTAATTTGAAATTTTAAAAAAAATCAAATTAAAGTCCAAACAAAAAAAAATTACCGAGCTTGATTTTATTTCAGCTTTACCTTGAGTTTTGTAAATCATATCTTGGCTATTTTACAATCCACACGAAGCTCGCAAATTGTGTATAATCAAGTGATGGTTTAAAATTTTAGACCAAAAAAAATTATCCAAAATTTGAAAAAAAAATAATTACGAATTTTACATTATTATTATATTCGATTTAGGATATCTATTTCTTTATGATTTAAATTGTTGAAAATGTATGATATCCTATTCAATTTAGAATACATATTTATTATTAGTTATAGAATATTCCTTCATATTAGATCCAACGACTATGATCATTTGTTTAAAGATTTAACGGTCCATATTAAATTGGTAGTAAGGACTCTAACTACCAAAAATACCAAAAAATAAATAAGATCCAATTTATGCATAATATATAATGAGGATATAATTTAGTTTATATTTAAGCCCGAATAAATAGTCTAATTTTATTTAAATTTAGATAATTAATGTGTATATGTTTTAATTCTGTTTGTAATAAGGTAAATAACACAAAAAAGTATATTAACATAACTTGTGTAGATTTAGATAAATAATGAAAATCGATGCATGTGTAAATTATGTTCATTGATAAATTCACTTATATCGAGTTTGTGAAGTTAATTTTTCATCAGTCAAATTATAATAAACTTTTAAAAAAACGTGCAATTTTTTTTTTGTAAAAATATTATGCAATTTTTTGTGATAGAGAAGATAGATTTTTTTGTTAACAATTGTTTAGATCACTCATTTATAAAAGAATAAATTTTTAAATTTACTAGACACTAGCTTAAAATTCGTGCGATGCACGGTTTTTTTTAATTTCTATAATTTTTTAAATATATCTTGAATTACAACTTTTAATACGTGGAATTTATTTATTCATGTTTTGTATGATATAAGTTGATAATAATGATATATGTACACATATATTAGCAAAACGATCTCATGGTCCTTATGAAATTGGAAACACATGAATCATAACTAATAAAAAATTGGATAATATATAATTAGATATTTTTATTTAGAGGTATTTAAAATAGAAAACAAAAATAATATTACAAAATGAAATATATAGTATTTTTGTCAATTCTATGTGTGCTTACGAAATATAATTATTTTTAATTTAAAAGACAAGGTTTTTCCCGGTTTAGTATTATTCGAATGACACTTAGTTTTATTTTATATTTTTTAATCTCGAGACCCATTATACTGATTAAATCACACTAATAATAATTAGGTTATTTTAATTATTTTAAGATCGGATAAATATATACTTTTGTTTAGCTCATATGAATAGTATATATTATTTTGTTTAAACTGGTTCTCGTAGACGTTCTAGTCTTCACAGAACTTGGTTCTCCTGAGAGCTATCCTTTTCGTGAAATTTCCAAAAGGCCTCTTAAGAGGGTCTCCGGAATAACTTTTGAAGGTCTCTAAGCTCTCTTTCAAGAGCTTCTGATAGGCTGAAAGACCTTAATTTATTGGCTGGTAGGCCAAGGCCACTATGGAGGCAAGTTGTGATCGTCATGGCTCTGCTACGGAGGCTCCTGGTAGGCCAAAAGACCTCAATTTGTTGGCTGGTCGGCTGGAGCTTTCCCGAATGCAAATTGTGGCCGTCATGGCTCTGATACGGAGGCTCCTGGTAGGCCAAAGGGCCTCAATTATTGGATGGTCGGCCGGAGCTTCCGCGCATGCAAATTTTGGTTGTCATGGCTTTGATACGGAGGCTCCTGGTAGGTCAAAAGGCCTCAATTATCGGTTGGTCGGCCGAAACTTCCCCGCATGCAAATTGTGGCTGTCATGGCTCTGATACGGAGGCTCTTGATAGGCCAAAAGGCCTCAATTTGTTGGCTGGTCGGCCAGAGCTTCCCCACATGCAAATTGTGGCTGTCATGACTCTAATACGGAGACTCCTGGTAGGCCAAAAGGCCTCAATTGTTGGATGGTCGGCCAGAGCTTCCCCACAAGCAAATTGTGGCCATCATGTCTCTGATACAGAGGCTCCTGGTAGGCCAAAAGACCTCAATTGTTGGCTGGTTGGCCGGAGCTTTCTCGCATGCAAATTGTGGCCATCATGGCTCTGATACGGAGGCTCCTGGTAGGCTAAAGGCCTCAATTGTTGGCTGGTCGGCCGGAGCTTCCCTGCATGTAAATTGTGGCCATCATGGCTCCAATACAGAGGCTCTTGGTCGGCCATATTCCCCCATGTGTGGGATGGTCGGCCAGGAGTGGCCTGAATGGACCTTGAGAGTCTCCCTCAGGGTAGTCTGATCCGTCAGGGGAGAACGTTCTATTCTCATATTCGTGAGTTCAGCCGAAAAGCTAATCTTGTCTTAATGTTCACTAGATTTGCTAATCATGGTGATTAACATATTCGTCCTTTAGTTAAGACTAATGACTCATATTTAGTTTTAGCCAGGCTTTTTTTGGAAGACTAATACGATAAGCGATGTCCTGCACCGCTTTTTTCATTTGTTATATCGTTCTTCTCCATCATTTTTGGTGTTCTTTTAATGAGGTACCTGTTAGCGCGAACCAGGCAGACTTACAACCTGATGTAGCAGGTGACCTTTTTCCTATAAAAGAAGATGAGAAGTACTCATTTTCATTCACACTTTCATTTCTCAACTTCTCAAATTCTTAAATTCTCTCAAGCTTTTATCTTTCTTCAAGCTCTTCAAGAATGTCTAGTGGACAAGGTCCTAATAAGTCCTCTTTCTCCCAGAAGGAAGCTCTGTACAAGAAGGCTACTCTTCACTCCCTCCATGGTATAGCTCTTTTCTCCCCCTTATCCATTAGCCGTTGTTCAAACAGCTTGAAGAGTATGTTAGATGAGAGGGCGGACGAGTACCCTAGTACTGTCCATTTCGATGCATTTCATCACAGAAGTATGCTCCGTGAGAAGGATGTCGAGGAGATTAAGTCGATTTACTCCTGGCCCGACTGCTTAAAGGTTCGTAAAGCTAAGCCAAGTGAGAGGGATTGTAACCTCTGCCACCAAAGGCTATTTGTGTTCAAGGCGGCCCTTAAGTCCGGGCTATAGATTCCCCTGCACCCTTTCATTCTGAGGCTTCTAGCTGAATTAAAGATTCATCCATGCCAGCTTTACCCTAACGGGTGGTCTTTCATCATTCTATTCATAGTGAGATGTCATAACTTAGGCATCCCCTTGAGTGTGACGATATTCCGTAGTATCTTCATGATGAAGGCTTCTCCTTTGAATCGGCCCGGTTGGGTTGTGATACAACACAGAGCCCACGTTCCTCATATGTTGAACACTAGTACTCTTAACGACTCAAACCACAAGTAGAACAAGAAGTTTGTGGTCGTTGAGTGGAAGGACGGAGACTGGGGGGCATACTTCAGACTTGACTTTAGCAGCCCAGTTGATAGTTCTCATTTCATTCTCAACCTTTCTGATGCCGAGCTTCTATCCCAAGATCTCCTTATTGATGACGACGGGAGAACCCTTTATTAGGAGTTCGTGACAGAAGTCAAGCTTATCGAGGCTGGCCTTAGCTGCCTCTCTATAGAGGGTATTTATCTTTGTTTCCTCTTAATTTGTGCAAGTTTATTCTTATATCTGTTTTTTTTCCTTCTTGTTCCAGCTGATGAGGCTCTCGATGCCAAAGCTCAAGCGAGTGATGCCGTTACGGGAAAGATGGCCAGAGATGCTGCTAAGAAGGCCAACCATATTCCTAAGATTCCTGCCTTCCTTAAGGCGTCGGGATCTGTTCAGAAGAGGACTAAAGATTTTGACGGGAGTGCTAGGACCCCTTTTGAGCCAGGATGGGGTACTCTTCCAGTGACTCCGTATTCGGGAGCCCGGGCCTTGCCCTTGAGTGGTCTAGGAACTACATTATTCCTCATGACCTCCTATTCGTCTCTTCTGGTGAGAAGCTTCTTAAGACCGAGATGTTGGGGGCTCACGCCCTCTATCAGGTATACCTCTCCTTGTGTAAATTTTCGTTTAAGTTCTCATTTTTTAGAACTTGGAAAGTATTATAGGAATCACTCCTTGGGGGCTCGACCCTTAGTACTTAAAATTTTTAAAACTATACTCATATTTTCTTTGTTAGACCAATGCCTACTTCGCTGCGTCCTCCACTTAGGCTGTCAAGATGAGAGGCGACTATGTTGCACTGCAGACTTCCATGAACAAAATGACTGTTTCTGCGGGGGAATGGGAGTCCAAGGCTTATGAAGTGGAGGGTAAGCTCGCTGTCATTGAAAGAAAATATGCTAGTTTAGAGGAGAAGAGGAAGAAGGAATGAAAGACCTCGAGGTAGCTTATCATAGATCCTCTAGGTTTACTAAGATGATGGACGAGCATGATGATGAGATGCGCCCTGTTAACCTAGCCATAGGTTGGAATAGAAGAATCAAAGACGCTCAAGGCGTATGGCCCGATGTGGTTGATCCAAGCCTTCTATCTTGCCCCTGGCAGCTACCTGTTATGGATCTATCCAGACAAGCCTCTAGATCTGTGCCCTCAACTCCTCATATGAGGTCTCAATTGAGTTCCAGTCACGGGGGTTCCGGTTCCGTTCTAAGGGTAAGGCCTCTTTGGGTAGCCCCAAGTCCAGAGCGGACCTTCGCGGGAAGATTAGGGAACCGATTCCAGGGAGCAGTGGTTCTTCTTTTGAGGAGGGATCAGATGACGAGGGGGAGGATTCTTCTGATGAGTGAATGATGTGGCCTTGCATGTCTTTAAATGCCGTATGTGGCTTTGATTTTTAGAACTTATTTATTCGAACCTTATTGGTCTATAACATATTGGTACTTCGGGACTTTAACTTATGATCCTTTGGGATCTTTATCTATGCACTTTGTTTAATTTCATTTCATGCTTGTCTTTTATTTTTGGCATTTGGTCCTTCGAGACTTGCATTCTTTGGATGCTTGTACTTAAATAAATTGGTAGACAAGATGATAGAAATAAACTTGCATAAATAGATAATATCTCTAAGAAATGGGTTCAACCCTTACATAAGATGGTTTCGTCAACCTTATTTATAAACTTAATACTAAGTACTAGGAACATCTAGTGAATGTCCTAAATATAATAAACCTTCAAGTTTGAAGCATGCCAAGTGCGAGGTACTTCATCACCATTCACGGTCTCTAATTTGTAGGATCCTCGTCCTAGTGTCTTACTGACCTTATAAGGTCCTTCCCGGTTGGGGGCTAGCTTTCCTCTCTCCCCTACTCCCGATGCCTCAATCTTCCTCATAACCAAATCTCCCTGTTGAAAGAACCTTTTTTAACCCGTCTATTGTAATAGAGGGATGCTCTTCATTGATGCTCTGCATTGCGGGCGTTGGCCTCATCCCTGACCTCGTCAATGAGATCGAGAGCGAGCTTCATGCCTTATTCGTTGGTCTATGGCTCGTAAGCTTCGATCCTAGGGGATCCATGAGTAATTTCAAGGGGCACCACTGCCTCGGCTCCGTAAGCCTGCATGAATGGGGTAGCTTCAGTTGTCACTTTGTAGGTGGTTCGATATGCCCATAGTATAGACATCAACTCATCTACCCAAGTGTTTCTCAAGCGTTCAACCCTCTTCTTAAGTCCATCAAGGATGATTCTCCTAGCAACTTCCGCTTGCCCGTTTGTCTGAGGATGTGCAACCGAGATGAAATGAAGTTCTATGTTATTATCGTCGCAGTACTCTCTGAACTCTGCATTATCAAATTGTTTCCCATTATCCGTGATAAGAATGCGTGGGATTTCATATCGGCATATCACATTCTCCCAGAAGAATTGGGCAATTTGCTTGGTGGTTATCTTGGCTAGTGCCTTAGCCTCAATCCACTTTGTAAAGTAGTTTATGGCTACCACAAGGAACTTCCTTTGTCCCGACGCTACAGGAAATGGCCCAAGTATGTCCATTCCCCATATTGTAAAAAGGATGAGTGTGCTGATCGATGTAAGCCTCTTTGGGGGTTATCGTACTATTGGAGCATGCCTCTGGAATCTGTCACATTTCTTCATATAAGCCTTTACATCGGCTAGCATAGTTGGCCAGTAGAATCTCAACCGAGTTATCTTGTGAGCGAGGGCTCTGCCCCCAAGTGTTGTCCACAAATCCCTTCATGGGCTTCTTTAAGTGCCTCCTCTGCTTCAAGGGATCTCAAGCACTTCAAGTACTGAATAACAAAGGACCTTTTGTAAAGAAGGCCTTCAATCAATGAGTATCTCAATGCTCTAACCAACAACTTGCGTGCCTCATGGGCATTGTCGGGGAGCCACCCAGTTTCTAAGTGGGTCTTGATCGGGTCTATCCAACAACTTGTCACACCAACCAGTGCTATCAGATTTATGACATGAATAGTAAGGGTCTACAAGACCTGAAAGTAAATACTTCTCGAATAGTTCTCGATCTCAGATGAGGAGAACTGAGACAAGGAATTCTTCGTAGTGTTCTCCTCTCTCGGAATATGTTCCGCGTACCATTCATCGAACTGAGTCAGTATTCCCTTTACGTCTCTCAGGTACTTAGCCATAGTATCATCCTTGGCCTCAAACTCCCCATTAACTTGAGCTACTACAAGTCTTGAGTCTCCGCAGACCTTCAGGTTTTTGGCCCTCACGGCTCTAGGCTAACTATCAATGCTTCATATTCTGCTTTGTTATTCGTAGTAGGGAAATCCAACTTCAAAGCATATTCAATCATAAACCCATCAGGGCTTTGCAAGACTAGGACTGCACCACTAGATTTTGTTTTGGACGCTCTGTCAAAATGGAGAACCCAATACTCTTTTAAGGTTATTTCTTCATCCTTCTCCTTCTCTCCTCCTTCTGGGGTTACCATCTCTTGCCCCCGACTTCTTGGTCGTTAATGGTGCATTCGAACATGAAGTCTGCTAAGGCCTGATCCTTGATGGCCGTTCAAGGCTTGTACTTGATATCAAATTCTCATAACTCAGTCGTCCACTTGATGAGCCTTCCACTGGCCTTCAGGCTATGAAGAATGTTCCTCAAGGGTTGGTCCGTCAGGACTTCGATCTTGTGATCCTGGAAGTATGGTCTCAACTTCCTCGAGGCTGTGATGAGAGCAAGCGCGAACTTTTCCGTGGTGGATTAATTCAACTCTGCTCCATGGAGCACCTTGCTTACATAGTATACAGGCTTCTGGAGCTTTTACTCTTCCTTCACGAGGACTACACTTATAGCTTATTCAGATACCGCGAGGTACAAATAAAGAGTGTCCTCCGGACTTGGTTTAGCCAACAATGGGGCTTCAGTCATGTACTTATTTAGCTGTTCAAAGGCCTCTTGGCTCTCAGTTGTCCATTCAAAGTCCTTCACCTTCTTAAGGGTTTTCAAAAAGGGCAGGCATTTGTCTCCAGACTTGGAGATGAACCTCCCTAGAGCTGCGATCTTCTTGTTAGCTTCTGTTAGTCCCTTAACAATTCAACAAGAATTACAGAAGGGGGGTTGAATGGAATTCTTGAAACTTTTTCTTTAATAAAATTGTTCTAACTTAAATATATATATCAGTGTGAATTGACTTACAGAGTACGGAATAATAACTTCAAATGAATCAAAACACAAGTCTTTAAAAACTTTTTGGTGGATTTGAATGTATCCACCAGAGATATATAATATATATCGAGAGAACTCTGTGTAGCAAAAAGCTCACAGCTGCTTACAAGTGTTGAATAACTAAGAATACATAGAAATGCTAAGAATACAGCTTACAAATGTTTCTCTACTTGTATCTCAGTTTTTTTAGTTGTTCTATTTGCTGCTTCTTGGTTTATATATCACCAAGATTACAAAGCAATAAGACAAGATAATAAAACAAAAACTATCAAGTCTAATACTATGTTATTTCATTACTCTATTCCAGCATCTTTGAATATCTTCATATTAGCATGGAAATGGCAATGCTTCTTTGTTCTCGAAAACCCAGTTGAATAGGCTACCACATTCCATTTGCATACACTCGACGCATGTGACTGTGTTGTCACTGTCAACAGATGTTTGAATTCTTTATCCGCCGGGTTCATGATCATCCGTCGAGTTCATGATCATCCGTCAGGTTGTCTAGTTGATCATCCGTCGAATGGCATTGTTGTTTATCCATCGGGTAGCAATCTGACACTTGACTTCATTTCATTTATGCAGGATTACAAGACATCATCTATGTACAATTAATCAACCTATTCTACATATCTAGTTAAAGTCAACATGACTTGAGACTACTTACAAAATCTAAACAATGTGTATGCAAAAATGTGCTACAGACTTATTGTTATATAAGCTACTAACTCGATGGATAATAGATTATTATCCGTCGGGACTATATTGAGTCATCCGTCGGGACTATAATCCTTATCAATTGAGTGCTACATTTTTCACTAAGTAAAATCTACCAAGGTGTTTTGTTAATGAAATCATCAAGTACACAACATATACACAACAATCTCCCCCAATTTATGTCTACTAGAATTGTATCCATAAATTAAGAAACTTGATGATAAGAAAACACCCTAAAAATACAACTTTGAAAGTAGATAGATAAAACTGTAAAGTGCTTCAATTAACAAAATGTACAAAGTTTAGCTCACAGTCATTTTCAAGGTGCTCCTCTAGCCTGAGCAGATTTATCTAGTTCCTTGAAGGTCTGGATCTTTTTCCAAGCTTTCTGTTGTTTTCTATCTGATTTTGGAGTTGTTAGTGGAATTCCAGTTCATCAGATTCTGAGAGATTTAGCTTTTCTTACATCTCCAAGAGAGTCTCATTGCTAGAGATGCTCAATTGGTCTTCTAATCTGAAAAATCTTCTCACTCCTTTGTCATCCATGAACTCCATCAGCCAATAGGGCCTTAGATGCACTCTTCTCCCCGTGTAAGGAATAATTAGAGTCTTTGGGAGTGCATCTTTAGCTCTAAAACTCCTCAGTTCTTCAATCTTCTTTAGAACCAATCTTCTTGCAGTTACATTGAACCCAAAGTTCTCCTTGAAAGATGAATAAACCTTAATCAGTACAGCTTGGCTTTGTTGAAGGATCGTGTGAAGTGGCCATTGAATCTTCTTTCCTCCCTTGTACTTGAAAACTAACCTTTCAGGTAGGTTTCTGTATGCATCAATCCCTCTCACTTCTTCTAGTTCATCTAGATAGAGATTTAGATTAGAGAATTCCTTGATGTCACATAAGTACATGTAATCTCCCTTATTGACTTTAGATTGAGTTTTGACTAGAGATCTGGATTTGAGAGGTGACAACTTCACTTTCTTATTGCTCTTGACTTTATTCTTTTTGGCTTGCTAAGGATTGGCAAATTGAAGTCAGGAATTGGCAGGCTCTCCCAGTCTATTGGTTCATCCTTAGGCATAATAGGTTCACCATAAATGTTCCTATAAGGATCCACCACCTTGATGTCTTCAAATACCACAGTGGGTTTTGATGCTTGAGTTGTAGTTGGAGTGGATTCCTTGGGAAACTGATCCTCCAATTCCTTACCAACAAAGTTCAATTTCCTTTTGGTTCTTTTCGCCAATTTCTTATATCTCTGAGATTTCTTATGTTCCGATTCAACTTGCTTCTATAGATCTTGAGATTCAGTGATTCCAGATGGCTGAGAAGGAATCTGTTGTGTTGGTTTCACAGCTTGTAGCTTGGCCAAGATAGCAGCTTGCTCTTTCTTTTGCTTAGCCTTTTTGGCATCTAGAATATCTTGCTTCTTTTCCTGCTTCAATCTTGCATTTTTTTCTATCTTTGCTTGAGCAAATTGAGGATGTCCATCCACCACACAAATTTCTTTCCCATTCTTGAAAACTTTAGCAATTCTTCTTTTTAAAGCTGAATCAGCTGGATCCTTGTAGAAGGCAATTGACCTTGACATAAGCTTCTTCTCATCAGGTTTAGGTGTCTCATACACTGTATCCAAATGGTTCTTTAGTGATGATTTTGGATAGTTCACCCTTGGCTTCAGAATAATTTCAGCCTTTGGAGATTTGATGCAGGATGGCTGTCCTCTTTCCAGATAGTTCATGCTCATTTCATTCACAGAGATCTGTTTGACTTCAGAGTGATGAATGGCTGACTTTACTGGCTTCTTTACTAGCCAAAACTTCCTTTGTATGTCCTCATCAATTTTCTCCCAGTTGATTGGCTTCAACTGCTCCTTTTCAGCTTCTCTTAAAATGGCTGCTGCTTCATTGATCAGATCTATACTATTTGTTACTGGTGGCTTGCTGAAAGCAATTATGGGCACAATCTTTACTGATTTAAATTTGAAGCTTCTCCCCCTCACTTGGTCCTTTATCCCCCTTTTTGTTATCATCAAGTTGAGTAGAGGAGGAGGTTTGAGCAGCCACCAGTTTCTGAAGTAAATCTGTCTGTTGGGCTTGATGAAGATGAATGGCTGTTAGAGATGCTTCCATAGCTGACATTCTTGTATCCAAAGCATCTATCTTTGTTGTAAGATCAGAATTTTTCCTTAGTTGCCTCTTGATGTCAAGCATTATAGCTTCTGGAAGCTTAGATCCATTTTGTCTGAAATGGCCTTCTTCATCTCATCAATATCACCCTTGATGGTGTTAACATCTCTAGCATGTTGGAAGCCTTGAATCTGTTGTAGTTGCAGAGAAGCAAGATGTGCTTGAAGGAACTTCTTGGTGTTGGCATTTATAGTGGTTTGAAGAGCAGTATTTGTCTGATTGATTAGTTGAATCAGGGTTGTCTTGAAGTAGTGCTCATCACAGTGTTTTGAAAATGCCCATGATGGCATTCCTGATCTTGAACTTGAACCTACTTCTCCCCTATATCCAATGCCTCTTCTTCACTATCTCCACCATCTCCAAAGAAATATGCTGATCCACCAGTCTCATAATCAACCTCACCAGTTGTACAGGGTAAAGCTGTGATAGCATCATTAGCTCTTAGCATAGACTGTATGGTGTGCACCAGATTGAGCATCCTTTCTGCATTGTCATTGCCCTGTTCAGCCAAAAGTTGATAAGCTGGAACAGGGTGAGTAAATGCCTCAGCATTAAGGGACGTGGAATCCATAACAACTTGAGGTTGCTGAGATAGTCCCTCCCTGTCTGCATCCTGGACATTCATTAACTCACTAGCAATGACATCCTTCCTTATAGCTCCTGTACCTGCATTTCTCTCTTGTTCTCTCTTTTGTTGCATCAGGGTCTCACCCTGGCTCCCCACCCTCACTCCCTCACCATCTAAGGTGGGACTCCTCTCACTCTCTTTTGCCAATCCTGAAGAAATGGATTGCATAGTTTCACTCTTTTCCTCTCCTTTTTCCTAAGAGCAACCCAGACTCTCACTCATAACACTCTCTTCCCTCAATCCTAAGAGTGACTGGACAACCACTAAGCCTTCTGCACTTGAAATAAATGAAGTTTGAAACTGTGCAGAGACATTCGACGGATGAGTAATATCCATCGGGTTAGTGATTTTGTTATCCGACAGATAACTGCTGTTAAGCTTATCCGTCGGGATACAGTCACTACTTGATGGATTACAACTGGAAAATTATCTCATAAAGATTTAAGAATAATTGAGCATACCTAACTCATTTACCAACCTTGAAAAGGTGGATTCATCCAGTGGCTTGGTAAAAATATCTGCAAACTGCTTCTCACTTGGAACAAAATGTAGTTCCACAGTACCATTCATTACATGTTCCCTTATGAAGTGGTACTTGATGTCTATGTGCTTTGTCCTTGAATGTTGTACTGGATTTTCAGTGATGGCAATTGCACTTGTGTTATCACAGAAAATAGGAATCCTTTCAACTTGCAAACCATAGTCTAGCAATTGATTTTTCATCCACAAAATCTGTGCGCAACAACTGCCAGCAGCAATATATTCAGCTTCAGCTGTAGAAGTGGAGACTGAATTTTGCTTTTTACTGAACCAGGACACAAGCTTGTTTCCAAGAAATTGACAGGTTCATGTTGTACTTTTTTTACCAATTCTATAACCTGCATAGTCTGCATCTGAGTAACCAGTTAGATCAAAACCAGAATCTCTAGGGTACCAAATGCCAAGTTTTGGTGTTCCCTTGAGATATCTGAAAATTCTCTTAATAGCTACTAAGTGAGATTCTCCAGGGTCAGCCTGAAATCTAGCACATAAACATGTAGCAAACATTATATATGGCCTACTTACTGTTAAGTACAGAAGTGAGCCAACCATGGCCCTATAACTTGAGATATCCACAGACTTTTCAGTAGTGTTTAATTCAAGCTTAGTTGTAGTAGCCATGGGAGTTTTGCAGATGTGCAATCCATTAGATCAAACTTCTTTAAAAGATCAAAAATATATTTAGTTTGACTAATGAATATTCCATCACTAACTTGGTTAACTTGCAAACTAAGAAAGTAAGTTAGTTCTCCCATCATACTCATTTCATACTTACTTTGCATCAATTTGGCAAACTTTTTGCAAAGTTTCTCATCTGTAGAGCCAAAAATAATATCATCTACATAAATTTGAACAAGTATGTTAGAGCCATTAACATTTCTAAAGAATAAAGTTTTATCTATAGTACCTCTTGTGAACTGATTTTCCAAAATGAACTTTGATAAAGTGTCATACCAGGCTCTAGGTGCTTGCTTTAGTCCATAAAGTGCTTTCAAAAGATAATAAACATGTTCTGGAAAATTTGGATCTTCAAAACTAGGAGGTTGACCGACATATACTTCCTCCTCCAAATCTCCATTCAGAAAGGCACTTTTGACATCCATTTGATAGACCTTGAAATTGGCATGGGCTGTATAGGCTAAGAAGATTCTGATGGCTTCAAGTCTTGCAACAGGAGCAAATGTTACATCAAAATCTATTCCTTCTTGTTGAAAATAGCCCTTAGCAACCAATCTAGCTTTGTTCCTGACTACTATACCATTTTAATCCATCTTGTTTCTGAATACCCATTTGGTGTCTATTGGATTCTTTCCTTTAGGTTTGGGCACCAACTTCCACACATTATTCCTCTCAAATTGGTTTAGCTCCTCCTGCATAGCTAAAATCCAATCAGGATCCAACAAAGCTTCTTCTACCTTCTTTGGTTCTTCCTTGGAAAGAAAGCTGCTGTATAGACATTCTTCTTGAGTTGCTCTCCTGGTTTGAACTCTAGAAGAAACATCACCAATGGTGAGCTCAAAGGGGTGATCCCTTGTCCATTTCCTTTGTTGAGGTAGATTAGCTCTAGATGAAGATGCCTCATTGTTGTCTTGATGTGTGATTGAGTTTTGATTATTAGAAACTCCCCCTGAGTTTGTGGATCTTTGATTTGAGAAAGGGGAACTTTCTATATGTGATCTATTCTGATTTCCAGCTCCTTTTGATAACCCGACGGATGCTGAATTTTGAGTTCCGACGGATGAGGCTAGTTGTCTACCAACGGATAACGCAGATTGCCTCTCGACGGATGAAGCATTATGCAACTCGACATATGTTGAATTTTGTGCTTCATTGATAGTGGATTTTTCTGCATTATCCTTTGATACTATTTCTTGATCACTTTCATCATCATTGTCATCACTAACCATCTCCATATTGTCAAATTTGAGGCTCTCATAGTAATTTCCATCTTGCAGTCCTTCAATCTTTTTATCATCAAACACAACATGTATTGATTCCACAACAATGTTGGTTCTTAGATTGTAGACTCTATATGCTTTACCAACAACATATCCAACAAAAATTCCTTCATCTGCTTTAGCATCAAACTTCCCATTCTGATCAGTTTGATTTCTCAAGATATAACACTTACAGCCAAAGACATGAAGAAAATTTAGAGTTGGCTTCTTGTTCTTGAACAATTGATAGGGAGTCATGCATTTTGCTTGATTGATCAGAGAAATATTTTGAGTGTAGCATGCAGTATTTACAGCTTCAGCCCAATAAGTGTTATTGGGCTGCCTTGACAACCTGAAAGTTCAATATCTGCTTGGCCTCCCTAGGCTCTTACCCGATAGTTACGGGAAGTTGTATTGCTCCTTCGACTTTGATTTCCATATGGTTAAACCCGTAGATGGGTGCGTCGGATGGAGTTAGTTGAGAATTATTATAGCCAATCCTTATGAATGTGTCATGGAACAAAATGTCCACGGAAGCTCCATTGTCCACTAGGACCCTCATAACAGGACAATTTCCAATTATCAGAGTGATAACCAGGGGATCATCCTGAGGAAATTTTAAACCTTCAAGGTCTGGGTCACCAAATTTAAGCATCATCTCTGACTTAGAATGCTTAGATGGCTCTCCAACTATGCTCATCACTTCTCTTGCATAAGTTTTTTTGGGAGTTCCTTGTAGTACCAGCTACTGTAGGTCCTCCTGAGATCATATTGATTACTGGCCCTCGGGGCTGTGGGTTGCGATCTCTGTCGTTACCCCTTCGATCATTATATCTTTTTTGGCCTCCGGCCTCTTCACCCTTGGTGAAACGTCCAAACTTTCCCCTTCGGATCAGATACTCAATCTCATCCTTGAGTTGCCTACAATCTCCAGTGTCATGGCCAACATCTTTGTGAAATCTACAGTATCGACTCTTGTCTCTTTTCTCGGGATCTCCCCTTAGTGGCTTCAGCCATTTGAAGTCTTTGTCCTTTTCAATTTCCATAAGGATTTGGCTCCTTGGAGCATTCAACCTTGCATATTCAGCGAACCTTCGTTGTTGATCTCCTTAGAAGAGGAGGAGTCAGAGTTTTTGCCAATTCGTGGATACTTGTCCTTGGCATCGTACTCCTGATCCGTCTTCCGCTTCTTGTTCCCGACAGGTTCATTATTTATAGCTATCTTCTTCATACTCTCCTCCACCTTAATATATTTCCCGGCTCTATCCTGGAGCTGTAACATGCTTTCGGGAGGGCGCTTAGCCAAGGACATCTTAAAGAATTCGTCTCTAGTACCTTGCTGCATGGCTATCATTACTACCTTATCATCAAGATCAGGGACCTTCAAAGCCTCCTTCATAAATCGATTCAGATATTCTCTCAGGGACTCCTTCGCTCCTTGGACTATGCCCATGAGAGATGCTGAACCCTTCTCGTGCACTCTGCCGCTTATGAATTGCTTGATAAAAGCTTGACTCAAGTCCTTAAAGGATCCAATAGAGTTTGGGGGCAGACGGCTGTACCACCTTTGAGCCATGCCCGATAGGGTTTGAGGGAAGGCCCGACACTTAATAGCGTCGTTCACGGGCTATAGCAACAGGGCATTAGAGAACGTCCTAACATGATTAGCAGGGTCGCCAGTACCATCGTAAGCTTTGATGGTGGGCATCTTGAACTTTCTTGAGATATGGAAATTCATTATCTCATCAGTGAATGGTGGGTTTGGATCATCAGAATCTCCTAGGGGCATTAGATCACTTGGATCAGCCCTGGGGGCAACTGTCCTTCTTGGTATTGGACTATCCAGGTTTATGATTGGAGGAGGATTTCTCCGCCTTGGAGCGAGTGGGGGTCTTAGGGCCAGATGTGTCTCCAGGTTACGCTTCAGCCTTTGGATCTCAGCTTCATGAGCCCTGATCCTCTCTTGAACATCTTGGGGATTCATCCCTTGAGTGATCCTTGAGCGTTGTTCAGTATCAACCATCGGTTCTTTGTCAGCATGCCTCCTCCTTGGAGCAACATCATCATCCGATGACTCGGAGTCTCTTTCAGTGTAAGGTCTAGAGAATTCTTGATCCTCTGGAATAGGAGCCTAGCCATGTATGTATTGGGGCATCCGCCCTTGTGCTTCAATCCTATTAGAGTGTCCACTCCCTCCAACTTCGGGGTATAGAGGCATCCCGTAAGGGGGGTTAGTCACAATCATCGAGTACTCATACCCAACGGGTTGAGAGTTCACATGTGCATGTAGCTTCTGAAATTGGGGATTCATCCCTTGAGGAGCCGGGGGATTCGTCCCTTGTGGCTGAGCCTCAGTTGCCCCTACCAGGGTTCCTCCTTGGGTGGAGGCATAGGATGAGTGCGGTGGTACTTCCACCACTGATGTGATCGTTCATGATGGGACAAGAGTGTCTGTTCCACTATTGTTTCTGCTCCGTGTATTCATCATGGTTGTTGTAGCTTCCCACAGACGGTGCCAAATGTTGTGTAACAAAAACCTGAGTGCGTTAGTATTTAATACTAGGGGTGGTGTGCTTCGAGCTTTAATGGTTGCTCTTGCGTTCGGGACTATTTATCCTTGCAAGATGCCTACGTACCTCTGTTTTGTAGAGAATCAAGCCAACGTAGTTCTAGGTTGAGGGGTAGAGCTCTTTATATAGAGGTGAGTCTAGTGTTAGACTTCTGTTGGGAGACTTGGTGGACAAGTCTCCAAATTAGACGGTGATTAGGAGTCCTATTGAGGAAGGAGCTTCAGAATCTTCTGTGTAGGACTTTGAGTCTGTTTAGAACACATGTCTCTGCTCTTCCAGCTGTATTGGGCCTAGTCCGCGAACAGCTTGTGTTCGTGGACCTTGACGACCTCAGCTAGTGGGCCTTGTCTACATGGTCCGTCTTGAGTCTGCTATGAGTTCAGACCATACATGTCTGTATTGGACTTTTAGACAAGAAGCCCAAGTGTAATTAATGCGACATTTAATGTGTCGTTAGGATGTATTTTCTATCCATATCAGATACAAAAATCATCATGTGTATTATATATTCAAGTATTATATAAACCCAAATACGGTACCAACAAAACGACTACCATTTTTTTGATGTTTTGACGTATAATGCACAAATGTTTTATTTTTTTATTTAACAATTATTTATTAATTTAAAATTTTAAAAAAATCAAATTAAAGTTCAAACAAAATAAATAAATTACCGAGCTTGATTTTATTTCGGCTCTACCTTGAGTTTTGTAAATCATATCTTGACGATTTTACAATCCATACGAAGCTCACAAATTGTGTATAATTCAGTGATAGTTTAAAATTTTAGACCAAAAAATTTATCCAAAATTTGAAAAAAAAATAATTACGAATTTTGCATTATTATTATATTCGATTTAGGATATCTATTTCTTTATGATTTAAATTGTTGAAAAGGTATGATATTCTATTCAATTTAGAATACCTATTTATTATTGGTTATAGAATATTCCTTCATTTTAGATCCAACGGTTATGATCAATTTGTTTAAAGATTTAACGATCCATATTAAATTGGTAGTACAGGACTCTAACTACCAAAAATACAAAAAATTTAAATAAGATCCAATTTATGCATAAAATATAATAAGGATATAATTTAGTTTATATTTTAGCCCGAATGAATAGTATAATTTTATTTAAATTTAGATAAATAATGTGTATATGTTATAATTCTGTTTGTAATAAGGTAAATAACACAAAAATAAGTATCTTAACATGACTTGTGTAAATTTAGATAAATAATGAAAATCGATGCATGTGTAAATTATGGTCATTAATAAATTCACTTATATCGAGTTTGTGAAGTTAATTTTTCATCAGTCAAATTATAATAAACTTTTTAAAAACGTGCAATTTTTTTTTGCAAAAATATTATGCAATTTTTTTTTGTGATAGAGTAGGTAGATTTTTTTGTTAAAAATTATTTAGATCACTCATTTATAAAGGAATGAATTGTTAAATTTACTAGACACCAGCTTAGAACCTCTGCGATGCATGATTTTTTTTTTAATTTCTATAATTTTTTAAATATATCATGAATTACAACTTTTAATATATGGAATTTGTTTATTCATGTTTTATATGATATATTTTGATAATAATTATACATATACGCATATATTGGCAAAAAGATCTCATGGTCCATAATAAATTGGTAACACATGAATCATAACTAATAAAAAATTGGATCAGATATAATTAGATATTTTTATTTAGAGGTATTTAAAATAGCAAGCAAAAATAATATTACTAATTGCATATAGTATTTTTGTCATTTCTATGCGTGCTTACGAAATAAAATTATTTTTAATTTAAAAGACAAGGTTTTTCCCGGTTTAGTATTATTCGAATCACACTTAGTTTTATTTTATATTTTTAATCCCGAGACCCATTATACTGATTAAATCACATTAATAATATTTAGTTTGATTTTAATTATTTTAAGGTCCGATAATATATACTTTTATTTAGCTCATATGAATAGTATACATTATTTCGTTTAAACTGGTCGAATATTATTTCAGTTTTAATTATGTTTTACGGTGGATTAGTTCTAAAATTTATTTGGGTGGATGAATAGTGTAAATTACTTTGTTTTAAGCCGATGCTATTATTCCGATCAACGAATTATCACTTCAATAAATTAATTTTTTAGACGAATTAAATAATAGCTATTATTTTATTTTAACCAAAAATCCATTACACCTACTGTTAGATATATTTGATAATGTCATTTGTGTTTAGTTTTCGGATATTACTTAACATGACAAATCAGTACTTAACTGGAAATCAGTACTTATACTGAAGTCAGAACTTAAGTTGTCAGAACTTAAGTTATCTGGAGATATTTATCAGGAGATAATATCAGGACTTAAGGAGACTTTCAGATAAGGAAGACGACTGATTGAAAGGAAAGAAGATCAAGACAAACGCAAGAAGAGATATGCACGAGGAAGGAATTCTATGAAGAAAAGAATACTTGGAAGAAAAGATAACCAATTGATATATTTTAGGAAGCAGAATTATATTCCATATCAATAAGAATTTATCTTGTAACTATGTAGTATATAAACACAGACATAGGGTTTACACTATATGTGTTATCATAATCGAAGTTATTATTCATTGTAACCCTAGCAGCTCTCGTGATAAGTTGTTCATCATTGAGAGAGGACAGTTCCATATTATAACAGAGTTTATTGTGTTAAATAAAATTTGTTTTCTGTGTTCTTATATTCGATTTGATTGTGATAAACACTGTATTCAAACCCCTTCTACAGTGTGTGAGACCTATCAAGTGGTATCAGAGCAGATCTGTAGTAACCCCAAAAAAAAATTTGAACTTTTTGTAACCCTTATGAATAGTGATTTTGCTGATTATGCTGAATAAGAAAATTTTTCATGCCACACTATGTAGGGGTTCTTTTATTGATATTCTGATATCTTATTAGTACTCTATATGGTATATAAGTGTATGTAAAGATCATCAGAATCCAAATTCGAACACTTTGATTTTTTCCGAAAACCCACCAGATACAGAAAGAATTGAGTATAAGGTAGCATGATTAAAAGGATTTTAATTCAAGGATTATAAGCGAGGATCATAAAAGGAATATAAAATATTGAGAAAGGTTTAAGGGAACCTAAGTAATGAGATCCCGGGTATGATCCCTCAAATGATAAATGAGAACGAAAGTTAAGCGAACCGTATAACAGATAAGCGGTCATTAGCTAGGTAATTAGGGGTTAATCAAAGAGGTTAGTGGGTGATGATGTCATCATACCAATAAGAAGAAAACAAGTGTAAGAAGATGGCATAAGAAAGATGGCATATGCATGGTAACATAAGCATGACAAATAGAAAGGTTAGTTGGTTGATTGTGAGCCATGTAATTTTTACCATGGTAAATTTAATTAGCAAACAAGAGAAGCAACCAAGCCAAAAGAAATCATAACACAAAAATTGAGAAGTTGACTTTGTTTTTCCATAAGAAGCTCTCGGCCAAAACCAGAGCAGAAACTTCAAACTACCATATCTCCTTTAATACTCACTCAATTAGTATGTTCAATAGCTCTTTGGAAAGGTATTGAGATGGCCTACAACTCTTGTTCACAAGTCTTGTCCAAATAAGCATGGTAAGACCCTCATTTTGACAGTTCTTTTAATCTAACTTTTAGAAACTTCAAAATCTAACTTTGTGTTCTTGATTTCTTTGGAAAGATCAAGCTTGTATGAGGCTCCCTAAGACTTCCTAGCTACTCTAATCACTCCAAGGAAGGTATAAAACCTCCAAACCCTAACTTTACTTTGAGTATTACGATGGTTTTGATGGTTATAGTAAATGACAAGCATGATGCTTGTGTATTTAGAGTTTGGATTGGATTTGTAGTGATTTGGATATTGAAATCTTGTTTATAGTTAATAAAACTTAAGTATAGCTAGTAGTTCATGTGTGGGGTTGTATAAATTGGAAAATCTTGAGGTTTGGGGACTGATGTAGTAAGGTTTGGATGAGGGTTGGTTGTATTGTTGGTTGTGAGTTGAATGGTGGTTGTTTGGAGTGGTTTAAAACTTGGTAATCGCGTAAACATAGCCGTCGTAATGCCCAATTTCTTACAACTGTTTGTTCTTAGTGTTCGGGACAGAGAGCTAACTATTGAATATGTGACTTTTCCATTTTTAGTTAGATTATGTCGTAAGCTTCATTTTGATATTTGGTTCGCTTGAATCCGATGTACGGTTCAGGAGAAACGACCGTTTTAAGTAACGACATTTCGCGAACGTACCATTACCCCTCGCCTTACTTTGAAACCCTTGTTAAGGCCCTTAAATGACTAATTGGAGTATGAAACAATTATGTAAAGTGGATTAGGCAGTTGGTAGAGTACTCGCGAAAGAATCGCCTTAAAATCCGTAACGGTTAATTTATTAAAAATGGTGGAGCCGAGGGTACACGAGCGACTTATGTAAATCGCTAAGCGCAAAAGCGAACGTTAGGGTCTAAGTGGTTAAACACTAGTTTCTTAAGTGACCGTGGTCTAATTCCAGATTATGTTATTGTTCATAGGTTACCGGACCCAGTCTAAGCTTAAGTCTATTCCGGGAACACTCAGACAAGTTTTCTACCCGTTATACTGTTGTGGTTCCAGATTATGTTATTGTTCATAGGTTACCGGACCCAGTCTAAGCTTAAGTCTATTCCGGGAACACTCAGACAAGTTTTCTACCCGTTATACTGTTGTGGTGATATATATATGTATATGCATTATCTTGTGGTAGATGCATGATTGTTATTAGAAAATCTTGCGGTATATTGGAGTATGCTGATATGGTTTATATGCATGCCTGTTTCATAATATTGATATCTAACTGTTGATTCAAATGCTTATAAGTTGCATAATATCTATGCTAGAGATAAGCAGTAGTTGCGTATACCCTTAGTGTAGGGGACCCAAAGGTGAACATTTTCTAAACCGGGAGTCGATGTTCCCGAGTATATTATATATATATAGATATAGTTTTTAAAACTATTAATCGAATAAGGTTTATTCTATAACTTTATTTTAATTAATGAATATTAGTTTGAATATTCATTCGAGGACTTATGACTCCCTTTGTTTTATTTAATGAATATTATTTTGAATATTCATTCGAGAAATTATGACTCTTCTTATTTTATTAAATAATATTTTTTATTTTATTAAAGAATAATGTTTCGATAATCAAACTTATTTTCGATTATTCAAATAAAGATCGTACTTTCGTATAAGTATATCTTTGGTTATTTATTATTCATTTCAAGTATGAGTTTTAAAACTTCTACTTCAATTATTTTTATAAAGATTATCCTTATGGGAATATTATTTAAATAATAATATTCAGATATTTTCTAATATATCGGGACTGATTTATTTCATTAAATCAGCATTACGCCAAACATTCTTAAAAATATTTTCGAGTCTTCAAAATGATTTTTAAAGTTTAGAGCGGATCCCAAAACTCGTTTTCAAATTTAAGATCTTCCTTTTTGAAGGGGACTTGAATACTCGCTCAAAAATCTAAAGGATCCGGCTCTGTGGTGTATTTTATATTCGCAACGAGGTTGCTGTTTTGATAAATGAATTGATTACTTACCCAACGTTCGGGAAGTAAGTCCATCTATTTGAGTCGGCATAAGCAACATGGGCTCAGTGGGCGTCCATGAAAGTGTAAGTGGCTCAGTGGGAGTCCATCAAATGCGTAAGTGGCTGAGTGGCAGTCCAGCATAAGGTCCTATTGCGGCCAGGGTGATGACCAGTGGGAATTCGTCCATCTACTAGTAGAATAGGTTACTTATTGGTATTTTTGCCTGATCAGCAAGATATCAGGTTTATGCCAAGGTTTTCTCATTTCCAAATTCATTGGATATTACAACTCTGTTTATAATTTTCATAACAGAGGTTTTCAAGGAGTGTATGAAATGTATATATAAATAAGTGTATATATATATCGGGACTTAATGAAGTATCTCGTAACTTCATTTCTTTCAAATGATATTTCAAAGATTGAATCAATTCAAGTCTTATCTTGTAGTCTTATCAGTGTGATGAACTTTTGAAACTAATTATAACTTGAACGGTGGTAGTTCAAGCAGTATTCGAAAAAGATATAAGTATATTGGAGTATCTTGTAACTTCATCTTTTCAACTTATATCTAGTTAATGATTATCTTATGAATAACAAAGGTTTTCAGAAAAACATTGAGACAAGGTTAGATATATGAGATCACCTTGCAACGATATTTTTATACAATTATAAACTGGAACTCTGTGTATATTATACATGTCAGAGGATTTCAAGGATTGTGAAAAATATATAGGTATATATATACTGAATATTTTGTGACTTGGTCACGTTAAGATATCAACTTTGTTCATTTCTTCTTGACCAAGACTTTCATGAGTATTATGAGAATGCTCATATATTGTAAATTATTATACATATTATTTTGGTGGGCTTGTTGCTCACCCTTGCTTTGTTCTTTTATCACACAACAACCAATAGACAAGATGAACATGACCAAGCTCCCAATTCGTGAGCGGTTAGGAAACGTTTAGCAGTTTCCTGTAGGCGTTGATGCCTTTGTAGCTGAGGTAAGAGCTACCAATAGGCTAGGCTTTCAACTTTTGTTGTGCCAGACTTTTGTATAATTATGAATTGTAATAATGGTAAGGAATATGTAAATTTATTCAGAAACCTTTTGAGGTGTAATGGCTTATAATTGTGGAATAAAACGACTTGTGTTATTTTTGGTACTCATCTCTGAGACTATAACTTATGGTGTGTGTGTGTATATTGTGGGGTCACAGTACGCAGTAGTTGGTTGTTATTAAAATTAAGTGTTATTAAGGGAAATGGATCTCGTGTCAACCCGGATCCCTGACCCCGAATATGGGGGTGTTACAGAAATGGTATCAGAGCCAAGCGTTATAAACCTCAGAGATGATGCGTCGTTAAAATAATAAGTTCATTAAGATAATAAGAACTCTTGCCAAGTTCATAGTCGGACTACCTAACGTAGTATTGACAGTTAAAACCCTTATGGGAACCCTTATAAATATCATGATAGTAACATAGATCGATGTAGCGGGGCACCGAACCCTGAGGTTGAGGAGCAACAACGCGATATTGTTTTATTACATATTGGAGATCAGATCATGAATCCGATGGAGTACCCTAATGAGGGACCAGATGATCTTCATATTAAGGATGTAGCGGTTGAGGATGTTATCCTAGAAGGGATTGTTGTTGAGGAGGATCCTGTGGAGGATCCTGATAAGAATGAATAAAGGACCTGAGGAATTGATGACCATGGCCAGGGCGACTACCAGAGTAAGATTGGCCGGTTATTACCGTAGGTTCGTTCAAGTTTGCAAAGATAGCAGCCCCTTTAACGCAACTTACTCGTAAGACTGAGAAGTTAAAATGGACAGAGAAATGCGAGAAAAGTTTTCAAGAATTGAAGCAAAGGTTGGTGACGGCCCCTATGTTGGCGTTGCCGGATGGAAAAGGAGATTTTGTGATTTGTAGTGACGCTTAGCATAAGGAATTAGGGTGCTTCTTATACAGCACATCAAGGTTATCGCGTACGCGTCAAGACAATTAAGGGAGTGTAAAATTTGATATCCCCACCCATGAGCTTGGGCTCGTGGAAATAGTTTTGCCCTAAAGATTGGAGGCACTACTTGTATGGATATAAGTGCGAGATTTACACAAGCCATAAGTGCTCTAGTACATTTTCACGCAGAAAGAGCTCAACATGCACCAGAGGAGGTGGTTAGAGCTAATCAAGGATTACGATTATGAGATTCTTTATCATCTAGGGAAAGCTAAAATGGTGGCTAATGCCCTTAGTGTAAAGAAGAGACTCAAGATGATAATGTCTTTGGGAGAGTTGATAAGAGATTTTTGGGAAAATGGAAATAGGAGTGAACGCAACCGGAGCCGGTACTGAAAAGCTGTTTGAGATTGTAATGCAGCCCGAATTATTGGAAAAGATCATATTATGCCAAGAGAAAGTGATGAATGAAGACAGAGAGCCAATGACAGGAGAAGAGATTAATAACGAGAAAGATGATAAGGGAATACTGAGGTATTCCGACAAAAATTGGGTTTCAATGTTCAGAGCTTAAAGATGAGATCTTAGATGAAAGTCATAGTTCGAGGAATAAGATTTAGGGCAAACCCTGAATGTGATAGTCAGGGAGGACGCCATCAAGGTAGAAGGAACCCATAACATAATGAAGTGGAAAACAAGGATTTTAACATATAAGATAACCCTGATTATGGGAGAAGGATGAAACATTTCATATTGAGAAAAAGAAGTTGAGTAAGGAAAGGAGACCCAAGACGGTACTCCTATGGGGCAATTCATGGACCTGCCTAAACAAAACTTATACTTTTATTCCCAACCACCACCTTGAGGAAACAATGCGGTAGGAAATTCTTTCATGACCTTTAAGTCGCTAAGCTCTCAGAGTTCCAAGGAACAGGTTGACCCAGTCGAGGCAAGAGCCTGACTAAAGGAAATATAGGAATCATTTGAGATTCTAAATGATTGACGAATCACAAAAGACTGTTTTTGTCACTTACCCTCCTAAGAGAGAGGCCACCCGTTGGTGAAAGGCCAAGAAAGGCACGGAGCCAGAGGTTATAATAAATTGATTAAAGTTCAGACAATTGTTTTTGGAAAAGTACTTCCCAAGGTTATGGAGGTAGTGTAAAAGCTTTAGAGCCAGAACAAAAGCGGACGAGTATGATGAATTATGAACCTAAGTTGTAAAAGTTGTCAAGATTCGTTCTGAGGACACGAATCCAGAATGATGGGATGTTTGAAATTAATGCTTATATTGTGTTAGTTCATGTAATGGTTGTAATAGAAATGAAAATAAAAGACTGAAAAGGGAAGGAGTATAAAGGGATATAAAGGAAATAGAGTTGAGAAGTGATAAGGGAGTTAGGTATGGGAAACCCTAAGAAACCCTTGCAAGAAATATAGAGAAGTGTGTCATCATCAGCACGATGGTGACTGATCATGAGATAAATTCATGAGATAGATCGATGGATTAATAAGGAAACACGGATGGACTGATGAGACATGATAACAAGAATTTAGGAAAATGGAATGAAGGAAGTGACCTTCAAGAATGTTAAGTGTAAGACCGGTGGCTTGATACCCAGAAAGGGAGACGCCAGGTATGAAAGATATCCCAACATTGAGATGACTGTTGAGATAACAACAAAAGTAAATAAGGAATTATTAAGAAGAAGTTCACGTTGAACACGACCAATATCTTCCAGAACATCCCTGTTGTCATTACCAAATTAGGAAAGAAAAGTGGGTAACCATTGTTATCTTTTGAAGGCCATATGGGTTGACCTCAGTTTGAATAAGGATGCTATCGTGAAATTGGTATAGACTATCGAGGTGGGAATGATTGAATAAGATAATCTATCAAGGATATATGACTTGATTTATCCATGGAAGGATGCAAGTACCTTTTTAAAGGTGGAATTAAGGATATAACTTCGATAACTTGAGATGAACCCTAAGGGAATGCATAAAGGTTGGCATTTCAACCTTGATAGGGACATTATGAGTTTGGGTAGTATGGAATGAAGGACTAAAGTAACAACAATCTTTAAAGATCAGTAGAGAAATTTTTCAGAAGTAAATAGACAATGGTTCTAGTATTAGTAAATGGTATTTTGATATGCCCTGTATCTAGGGAATACATGAGGAACGATTCAAGGATAACCTTAGAGGTTTTACAAGGAAAAAGGTAATATTCAAAGTTCTCAAGAATAGAAATTTTGATAAAGGAAATGTGACGTAATTATAATAATGCCAGGTGGGGCACATGTTGAACCATAAGAAAGTATAGATTGACCCAATAAGGGTCGAGATTGGTGAAATCAAGAAGGACCCAAAATAAGAGACGTCCTAAGTATGATCAAGAGTCAATCATGAAGATGTTAACCTCTAAAAGACCGAGGCAATAACTTATGGAAAAATGGTGATTTTTTTTCTCACCAAAGTGTAAGGAAGAGAGTTTTCGCACAAGCAGTGATTGGAAATGAGGTAGAAAATTTAGTTGGAGATCATTCAAAAGACATTGATTATAAGGAACTATTACTATCTAGAAAGGCCAATGAGGTGGCTGACACTCTAAGTGTAAGAGAGCAATCATAGGCGCTCGTGCCAGAGGAATACAGTAATGAGGGTTAAAGCCGTGAAGGTTGTATTATGGTGTGGAAGATTGACATTCTTTCTGATGATTGTGCGATACTCAACCGTGATAGTAGTTTGGTAAAGATTAATTTATGTAATCGCCGTGAGCGGGCTATCTATCTTATAAGGTCATATCTTGAGAATGGTATTAACCTGCTATTGTTGCATTGATTGAAACTCTTCTGCAATTTAATCTGCTTCATGTCATGTATGTACATCAAGATCTAGAGTGTTCTTCATGAATCATGAATGGTAATTATGTTACCTCCTCAGAAGAATCAGATACGGCAGGTATGGACTCCGTATGGTTAGCTATTAAGACTTCATGGAAAACGAACGACTATAGTAGGTCAACGGTGGACCATAGTAATGCAGGAATGATTCTACGAGTAATGAGCCGATTACTTACAACCGTGAGAGTTGTATTGGAATGGATGTTGAGATTGAGTACCACTAATCGGGTCGTGGTGGTGTATAAGTCATCATTGATAGACTAATTAAGTAGATTATCTACCTATTGAATACTTATTCCTTCTTATCAATAGAGAGTCGTATTACTATACGAGGAAGGTTACGGTGTAGCAATGGATTCTAGTAACGATGATGTCTAGAATGAAATCCCAGATTCGATCTTCGATGTCGAGGGAGTTTCAAAGTTTATAAGCTCGAGCAAGAGCATGGGTCCATAGAATGATGGATGGAATAGCAAAAAAAAAAATATTTAGGCATGTGAAATACGATGCTATAATACTTGATGCTGATATATATACGTATATGTTTTGTTCTCCTATGACAAACCTCTATAGTTCAGAGGTAGATTTCAAGCCAGATATTTTATGGCAGTATAATTTATATATATACAATTCTCTTCATTTCGTTCTTTTCTCTCCTTTTCATTTCATGTAAGCTGAGAAGAACAACCCTTCCAGAAGGGGCGGTATTGTCGAATGACTATCTATCTGTGTGATAGAAGCCTAGTAGGATACCACATGTTGTTTAATTGCCTGTCAAGTACTAAAGGCTGGCCACCTTCTGTACTAACTATGCAATAGGACAAGTGTTCACGATCATAGTGATCTCTCAATAAATTCTTTACTTCTATACGAAGGACCAAGCTTTCGAAGATGGAGGCAGCTAGAGATGAAGTGGTACCAAGTATGGTGGTATTCAGAATGGAAACGCATTCGTGATACTAAGGTTGACGCATTTATTAAAAGTTTATAAAACTCTAGCGAGTAAAGGTATATCTAGAATAGTATTCTGTACGGAAGATAGTAACGATTATGAACGGGAAAAAAGTGGGTATTGAGAAGCAAAAGCTATAATGCTAGAAGCTATGATGAGAGTCTGTGAAATAGACTTGAAAGAATTTGGAATGATCACTTAACGCGGATTGAGTTTTCTTACGATAATAGATCATATATCATTATCGAGATGTCACCATATGAGATCCTTGAGGGAACACAATGTCGATCTCCCTTATGTTAGGATGAAGTTGTAGAGCGCAAGATGCTCGGACCCGCCGTAGTCCAAAGGACCAAGGATATAATAGATCTAATCAGAGGACGGCTGGTAGTAGCCCAAGATGGACATAAGAAGTATGTTAATTTGACACGAAAGAACAAAGATTAGGAAGTAGGGGACCTAGTGTTGTTATAGGTATTCCCTTGGAAATGATGGATGAGGTTCAGAAAGAAAGGAAAGCTAAGCCCACGAATTGTTGGACCCTTGGATATATTAAGACATATTGGGAAGTTAGCATATGAGCTAGCCCTACCCCCGAACTTGTAGCAAGTTCATAACGTGTTCCACGCATCAATGTTAAGGAAGTGCAATCCGGATTCCTGACATATAGGGGCATACGAGCGCATAGACATGCAACCAGGCGTAACCTATATGGAGCAACCAGGAAGGGTTATAGATCGAAAAGCAACAAGTGCTTAGGAGAAGGGTTATCAAACTAGTCAGAGTTTGATGGTAGAACAACAATGTGGGAAAATTTACTTGAGAGTTAGAAAGTGCAATGCTAAGAGAGTATCCCTATTCATTTTCTATCTAATTCCGGGACAGAATCCTTTTAAGGAGGGGAGACTGTAGTAACCCCCAAAAAAAAAAAATTTGAACTTTTTGTAACCCTTATAAATAGTGATTTTGCTGATTATGCTGAATAAGAAAACTTTTCATGCCACACTATGTAGGGGTTCTTTTATTGATATTCTGATATCTTATTAGTACTCTATATGGTATATAAGTGTATGTAAAGATCGTCAGAATCCAAATTCGAACACTTTGATTTTTCCCGAAAACTCACCAGATACAGAAAGAATTGAATATAAGGTAACATGATTAAAAGGATTTTAATTCAAGGATTATAAGAGAGGATCATAAAAGGAATATAAAATTTTGAGAAAGGTTTAAGGGAACCTAAGTAACGAGATCCCGGGTATGATCTCTCAAACGATAAACGAGAACGAAAGTTAAGCGAACCGTATAACAGATAAGCGGTCATTAGCCAAGTAATTAGGGGTTAATCAAAGAGGTTAGTGGGTGATGATGTCATCATACCAATAAGAAGAAAACAAGTGTAAGAAGATGACATAAGAAAGATGACATATGCATGGTAACATAAGCATGACAAATAGAAAGGTTAGTTGGTTGATTGTGAGCCATGTAATTTTTACCATGGTAAATTTAATTAGCAAACAAGAGAAGCAACCAAGCCAAAAGAAATCATAACACAAAAATTGAGAAGCTGACTTTGTTTTTCCACAAGAAGCTCTCGGCCAAAACCAGAGCAGAAACTTCAAACTACCATATCTCCTTCAATACTCACTCAAATAGTATGTTCTATAGCTCTTTGGAAAGGTATTGAGATGGAATACAACTCTTGTTCACAAGTCTCGTCCAAATAAGCATGGTAAGACCCTCGTTTTGATAGTTCTTTCAATCTGACTTTTAGAAACTTCAAAACCTAACTTTGTGTTCTTGATTTCTTTGGAAAGATCAAGCTTGTAGGAGGCTCCCTAAGACTTCCTAGCTACTCTAATCACTCCAAGGAAGGTATAACACCTCCAAACCCTAACTTTACTTTGAGTATTACGATGGTTTTGATGGTTATAGTAAATGAGAAGCATGATGCTTGTGTATTTAGAGTTTGGATTGGATTTGTAGTGATTTGGATGTTGAAATCTTTTTTATAGTTAATGAAACTTAAGTATAGCTAGTAGTTCATGTGTGGGGTTGTATAAATTGGAAAATCTTGAGGTTTGGGGACTGATGTAGTAAGGTTTGGATGAGGGTTGGTTGTATTGTTGGTTGTGACTTGGATGGTGGTTGTTTGGAGTGGTTTGAAACTTGGTAATCGCGTAAACATAGCCGTCATAATGCCCAATTTCATACAACTGCTTGTTCTTAGTGTTCGGGACAGAGAGCTAACTATTGAATATGTGACTTTTCCATGTTTAGTTAGATTATGTCGTAAGCTTCGTTTTGATATGTGGTTCGCTTGAATCCGATGTACGGTTTAGGAGAAACGACCGTTTTAAGTAACGGCATTTCGCGAACGAACCATTACCCCTCGCCTTACTTTGAAACCCTTGTTAAGGCCCTTAAATGACTAATTGGAGTATGAAACAATTATGTAAAGTGGATTAGGCAGTTGGTAGAGTACTCGCAAAAGAATCGCCTTAAAATCCGTAACGGTTAATTTATTAAAAATGGTGGAGCCGAGGGTACTCGAGCGACTTATATAAATCACTAAGCGTAAAAGCGAACGTTAGGGTCTAAGTGGTTAAACACTAGTTTCTTAAGCGAGTGTGGTCTAATTCCAGATTATGTTATTGTTCATAGGTTACCAAACCCAGTCTAAGCTTAAGTCTATTCCGGGAACACTCAGGCAAGTTTTCAACCCGTTATAGTGTTGTGGTGATGTATATAAGTATATGCATTATCTTGTCATAGATGCATGATTGTTATTAGAAACTCTTGCGGTATATTGGAGCACGTTGATATGGTTTATATGCATGCCTGTTTCATAATATTGATATCTAACTGTTGATTCAAATGCTTATAAGTTGCATAATACCTATGCTAGATATAAGCAGTAGTTGCGTATACCTTAGTGTAGGGGACCCAAAGGTGAACATTTTCTAAACCGGGAGTCGATGTTCCCGAGTATATTATATATATATTTATATATATATATAGATATAGTTTTCAAAACTATTAATCGAATAAGGTTTATTCGATAACTTTATTTTAATTAATAAATATTAGTTTGAATATTCATTCGAGGACTTATGACTCCCTTTGTTTTATTTAATGAATATTATTTTGAATATTCATTCGAGGAATTATGACTCTGCTTATTTTATTAAATAATATTTTTTATTTTATTAAAGAATAATGTTTCGATAATCAAACTTATTTTCGATTATTCAAATAAAGATCGTACTTTCGTATAAGTATATCTTTGGTTATTTATTATTCATTTCAAGTATGAGTTTTAAAACTTCTACTTCAATTATTTTTATAAAGATTATCCTTATGGGAATATTATTTAAATAATAATATTCAGATTTTTCCTAATATATCGGGACTGATTTATTTCATTAAATCAGCATTACTCCAAACATTCTTAAAAATGTTTTCGAGTCTTCAAAATGATTTTTAAAGTTTAGAGCGGATCCCAAAACTCGTTTTCAAATTTAAGATCTTCCTTTTTGAAGGGGACTTGAATACTCGCTCAAAAATCTAAAGGATCCGGCTCTGTGGTGTATTTTATATTCGCAACGAGGTTGCTGTTTTGATAAATGAATTGATTACTTACCCAACGTTCGGGAAGTAAGTCCATCTATTTGTGTCGGCATAAGGAACATGGGCTCAGTGGGCGTCCATGAAAGTGTAAGTGGCTCAGTGGGAGTCCATCAAATGCATAAGTGGCTGAGTGACAGTCTAGCATAAGGTCCTATTGCGGCCAGGGTGATGACCAGTGGGGAATTCGTCCATCTACTAGTAGAAAAGGTTACTTATTGGTATCTTTGCCTGATCAGCAAGATATCAGGTTTATGCCAAGGTTTTCTCCTTTCCAAATTCATTGGATATTGCAACTCTGTTTATAATTTTCATAACAGAGGTTTTCAAGGAGTGTATGAAATGTATATATAAATAGGTGTATATATATATCGGGACTTAATGAAGTATCTCGTAACTTCATTTCTTTCAAATGATATTTCAAAGATTGAATCTATTCAAATCTTATCTTGTAGTCTCATCAGTGTGATGAACTTTTGAAACTAATTATAACTTGAACGGTGGTAGTTTAAGCAGTATTCGGAAAAGATATAAGTATATTGGAGTATCTTGTAACTTCATCTTTTCAACTTATATATAGTTAATGATTATCTTATGAATAACAAAGGTTTTCAGAAAAACGTTGAGACAAGGTTAGATATATGAGATCACCTTGCAATGATATTTTTATACAATTATAAACTGGAACTCTGTGTATATTATACATGTCAGAGGATTTTAAGGATTGTGAAAAGTATATAGGTATATATATACTGAATATTTTGCGACTTGGTTGCGTTAAGATATCAACTTGGTTCATTTCTTCTTGACCAAGACTTTAATGAGTATTATGAGAATGCTCATATATTATAAATTATTATACATATTATTTTGGTGGGCTTGTTGCTCACCCTTGCTTTTTTCTTTCATCACACAACAACAGATAGACAAGATGAACGGGACCAAGCTCCCAATTCGTGAGCGGTTAGGAAACGTTCCGTAGTTTCCTGTAGGCGTTGATGCCTTTGTAGCTGAGGTAGGAGCTACCAATAGGCTAGGCTTTCAACTTTTGTTATGCCAGACTTATGTATAATTATGAATTGTAATAATGATAAGGAATATGTAAATTTATTCAGAAACCTTTTGAGGTGTAATGGCTTATAATTGTGGAATAAAACAATTTGTGTTATTTTTGGTACTCATCTCTGAGAGTATAACTTGTGGTGTGTGTGTGTATATTGTGGGGTCACAGTACGCAGTAGTTGGTTGTTATTAAAATTAAGTGTTATTAAGGGAAATGGATCTCGTGACAACCCGGATCCCTGACCCCGGATTTGGGGGTGTTACAGAAATGGTATCAGAGCCAAGCGTTATAAACCTCAGAGATGATGCGTCGTTAAAATAATAAGTTCATTAAGATAATAAGAACTCTTGCCAAGTTCATAGTCGGACTACCTAACGTAGTACTGACAGTTAAAACCCTTATGGGAACCCTTATAAATATCATGATAGTAACATAGATCGATGTAGCGGGGCACCGAACCCTGAGGTTGAGGAGCAACAACGCGATGTTATTTTATTACATATTGGAGATCAGATCATGAATCCGATGGAGTACCCTAATGAGGGACCAGATGATGTTCATATTAAGGATGTAGCGGTTGAGGATGTTGTCCCAGAAGGGATTGTTGCTGAGGAGGATCCCGTGGAGGAACCTGACAAGAATGAATAAAGGACCACTGAGGAATTGATGACCATGGCCAGGGCGACTACCAGAGGTAAGATTGGCCGGTTATTACCGTAGGTTCGTTCAAGTTTGCAAATATAGCAGCCCCTTTAACGCGACTTACTCGTAAGACTGAGAAGTTGAAATGGACAGAGAAATGCGAGAACAGTTTTTAAAAATTGAAGCAAAGGTTGGTGACGGCCCCTATGTTGGCGTTGCCGGATGGAAAAGGAGATTTTATGATTTGTAGTGACGCTTCGCATAAGGAATTAGGGTGCTTCTTATACAGCACATCAAGGTTATCGCGTACGCGTCAAGACAATTAAGGGAATATAAAATTCGATATCCCCACCCATGAGCTTGGGCTCGTGGCAATAGTTTTGCCCTAAAGATTAGAGGCACTACTTGTATGGAGATAAATGCGAGATTTACACAAGCCATAAGTGCTCTAGTACATTTTCACGCAGAAAGAGCTCAACATGCGCCAGAGGAGGTGGTTAGAGCTAATCAAGGATTACGATAATGAGATTCTTTATCATCCAGGGAAAGCCAAAATGGTGGCTAATGCCCTTAGTGTAAAGAAGAGACTCAAGATGATAATGTCTTTGGGAGAGTTGATAAGAGATTTTTGGGAAAATGGAAATAGGAGTGAACGCAACCAGAGCCAGTACTGAAAAGCTGTTTGAGATTGTAATGCAGCCTGAATTATTGGAAAAGATCATATTGTGCTAAGAGAAAGTGATGAATGAAGACAGAGAGCCAATGACGGGAGAAGAGATTAATACCGAGAAAGATGAGAAGGGAATACTGAGGTATTTCGACAAAAATTGGGTTTCAATGTTCAGAGCTTAAAGATGAGATCTTAGATGAAAGTCATAGTTCGAGGAATAAGATTTAGGGCAAACCCTGAATCTGATAGTCAGGGAGGACACCATCAAGGTAGAAGGAACCCATAACATAATGAAATGGAAAACAAGGATTTTAACATATAAGATAACCCTGATTATGGGAGAAGAATGAAACATTTCATACTGAGAAACATAAGTTGAGTAAGGAAAGGAGACCCGAGACGGTACTCCTATGGGGTAATTCATGGACCTGCCTAAACAAAACTTATACTTTTATTCCCAACCACCACCTTGAGGAAATAATGCGGTAGGAAATTCTTTCATGACCTTTAAGTCGCTAAGCTCTCAGAGTTCCAAGGAACAGGTTGATCCAGTCGAGGCAAGAGCCTGGCTAGAGAAAATATAGGAATCATTTGAGATTCTAAATGATTGACGAATCACAAAAGACTGTTTTTGTCACTTACCCTCCTAAGAGAGAGGCCACCCGTTGGTGAAAGGCCAAGAAAGGCACGGAGCCAGAGGTTATTGTTAGGAATATGTGTATTAGTTTTATGATAAGTTAAACAAAACATTTATGTAGAAATCTAGTGTTTGTAGCCTCAACGGATAAGACCATCTTGGCTATTCGTTGAAGGAGTAGCTTTACTTAGCAATAAGTTTAGTATTGTAGCACATTTCATTCTCTGGATTCAAGTTGTAATTCTTAGATGTTGTAGGAAATTATCAGTCATGTTGACTACTAGTGGATATGCAAATAGGAGGGCTAATTGTAAATATTTCATGCCTTGTAATTTTGTATAAGTGAAGAAGTATCAACTGATATTGAAGACCTTCAACGGATAAGAAACAAAGCTTCAACGGATGTCACTAAAGCTTCAACGGATAATATCCATCAACGGATAAGTGCTTCAACAGATAAGACTTCAACTGCTAATGCATCAACGGATAAAGCTTCAACGGATAAAGTCTCAACGGATAAGGCATCAATGGATGAAAGCTTCAACGGATGCTTAGTTCAATAGCAGTTGATAGTGACAATTCATAAGCTGACAGAGGCACATGGGTTGACAGAGACAAACTGGAATGTGGCAGCCTCTAAGGAGGAATCAAGAAAATGTAGCATTTCCATTCTGATGCAAACAAGGGAGTATTCAAAGATTAACAGCTAAACCCAAATTGCATTGGATAGAGAAATGAAGAAGAAACATGTGAAGAGCCTTTTTAATTATATTTTACAGTTTTGTCTTCACTTGTAAACTTGGTGATATATAAACCAAGTAGCAGCTAGTAATTAGATGTGAATTTTCCAGAGCTGTTTAGAAAAATCCAGAGAGAAAATCATCTAGTTTGTACTAGGAAGCAGCTGTGATTTAATTCTTTGAATCACAGACTTTCTGAAATAACACATCTCTGGTGGAACAACAAATCCACCAGAAAAGTTTTTAAGTTCTTTGTGTTCCTTACATTTGTGGTTGAATATATATTTGTCTGTATTAGCTTCAAGTAATTCACACACATTTGCTCACTAAAACACTTAGCCTTAGAAACTGCTCAAAACTTGAAAAAGTTTTGAGATTTACATTCAACCCCCTTCTGTAAATCTCATTGTTAGTCCACTGGGAATAACAATTTGTATCAGAGCAAGCTCTTAATATACAAAGAGTTTAAAGATCTATTCTGCTAATATCATGAGTGCACAGAAGAATCCTCCTGCTAGGAAGGATATTGGTATAAAGATTCCATTCCTGGAAAAAGATAACTATCATCACTGGAAAGTGAAGATGCATTTACATCTTCTTTCTCTAGATGAAAGCTACATCAACTGTATTGAAAATGGTCCTCACATCCCTCACAAAGTGGCCACAGCTGCTACTGCAACAGTTGCTGTTGGACAGTCCATTCCCAAGCCAAAAGCAGAATGGACTATTGAAGACATAGAAGAAATCCGCAAGGACAAGAAAGCCATGAACATTTTGTTTAATGGCTTAGATCAAGATATGTTTGACAATGTCATCAATAGTCAAACTACAAAGGAAGTTTGGGATACTGTACAAATCATCTGTGAAGGTACTGAGCAGGTTAGAGAGAACAAGATGCAGCTTCTTATTCAACAGTATGAATATTTTCACTTTGAAGAAGGAGAATCATTAAATGATACCTTCAACAGATTTCAGAAACTGTTAAATGGATTGAAGCTGTATGGTAGAGTGTACCAAGTCAAGGATTCCAACTTAAAATTTCTGAGGTCTCTACCAAAGGAATGTAAGCCTATGACTGTCTCTCTAAAAAATTCTCAAGATTATAAGAACTTCACACTTGAAAGATTATATGGAATTTTGAAGACTTATGAACTTGAAATGGAGCAGGATGAGCTGCTGGAAAAGGGAAAGAGAAAAGGAGGAACAGTTGCACTTGTAGCTGACAGTGAGAAGATTGAAGCCAGGAATGAGGAAAAGACAATGCCAAGTCTCAAAATTGGCACAAGCAAATCAGAATCAAGCAAGGGTAAAGAGCAAGTAGCTGAGGATGAAGACAATTCCAGTCAGGATGACTCTGATGATGTTGATGAACATCTGGCTTTTCTGTCCAGGAGGTTTGCAAAGATGAAATTCAAGAAAAATACAAAATTCACTAAGCCAAATAAAAACATGGTGGACAAATCCAAGTTCAAATGTTATAACTGTGGCATTAGTGGACACTTTGCAAGTGAGTGTAGGAAGCCAACCTCTGATAAGAAGAAATTTAAGCAAGTTGATTACAAAAAGAAGTATTTTGATTTGCTCAAACAAAAGGAAAGAGATTTTCTCACTCAAGATGATTGTGCAGCAGATGGAGTCAATGAAGATGATGATATGGAATATGTCAACCTAGCCCTGATGGCTAATTCTGATGAAAATGAAACTAGTTCATCAAGCAACCAGGTAATTACTACTGATCTCTCTCAACTTTCTAAAAATGAATGCAATGAAGCCATAAATGATATGTCAAATGAATTATATCATTTGCGTGTTTCCCTTAAATCACTAGCTAAAGAAAACACTAGGATCAAAGAGAATAATATGTTTTTAAGTGATAGGAATGCTGTGTTAGAGGATCAGGTAATTGAGCTTGAAAAGATTAAACTTAAATGCTTGACTGTTGAGAGTGAACTGGAAGAAGCTGTTAAGAAAGTAGAAATTCTTTCTAAACAGTTAGAGAGTGAGCAAGAGGTAATCAAGGCCTGGAAAACATCTAGGGATGTTAGTGTTCAGATTGCCAAGGTTCAGGGAATTGAATCATTCTGTGAGGATGCCTGGAAGAAAAACAAAAAGGAGATAGAATTAATTGATGGATTGTCAACGGATGTGGAATCAACGGATGATGAAAGTTATCCGTTGAAGGAAGAAAAAGAGCATCCGTTGAAGGCTCATCAATTAAAACAGGCAAGTAATTTCAAAAAAAAAATCTCAATAAGAAGGATGGTTCAACTTTCAAGAACTTTGTCAAAGAAGGAGCTAGCACATCCAAAGATGCCAGTAAGGTGAATATAGGACACATGACTTTAGATCAGCTGAAAAATAGGCTTAAGTTGGTTGAGGATAAAAAGGAAACTAAAAGAAAATCTAAAAGAAATGGGAAGGTAGGGATTAATAAACATAACAATTACACACCTGATATGTATGCTCCTAGAAAAAGTTGTGTGCATTGTAAAAGTGTTAATCATCTATCTGATAACTGCAAATCTGTTAAGAATGCTCCCATGCCTTCAAATCCCTCCATGCCTAACATGTCTATGTCACCTTTGCATGCTATGCCTGTTATGTCTCATCAGAATCCCCATGCACATTTTGCAAACATGCCATATATTAATAATCCTTATTTTACTGCATTTAGTATGCCTCAAATGCCATATAATATGCCTATGTGGAATAACATGTTTGCACAACCTATGCCTTATCAAATTCAATCAAATGTGCTAAATGATTCTGTGACTAACCCTACACTTCAACCAACTACATCTGAGACCAAGGATGACCCAAAGTTACCTAAGTCAAAAGATGCAGGAAGATGCAGGAGGAATGAAGTCTAGGAAAAAGACTAACAAGGCTGGACCCAAGGAAACTTGGGTACCAAAATCAACTTGATTGATTTTGTTGTGTGCAGGGAAAAAGAAGGAATCTATGGTACTTGGACAGTGGCTGTTCAAGACACATGACAGGAGATTTCACCCTGCTCACAGAGTTTAAGGAGAGAGATGGCCCTAGAATAACCTTTGGAGATGACAGCAAAGGATTCACTATGGGATATGGCTTGATTTCAAAAGAAAATGTCATCATTGATGAAGTTGCATTGGTTGATGGTCTCAAACACAACTTATTGAGCATCAGTCAACTATGTGACAGAGGGAATACTGTTTCCTTCAACTCTGAAGCCTGTATTGTGACAAGTAAGAAGGACAATAAAGTGGTTCTAACTGGAGTTAGAAAAGGGAATGTGTATTTAGCTGACTTCAACTCTACAGATGCAGAATTTATTACTTGTATTTTCAGCAAAGCAAGTCCAGTTGAAAGTTGGCTATGGTACAAGAAGCTGTCCCACTTGAATTTCAAGACAATGAATGATCTAGTCAAAAAGGACTTAGTTAGAGGAATGCCTCTAGTAGAATTCACAAGGGATGGACTGTGTGATGCTTGTCAGAAAGGAAAGCAAAAGAAAGTATCATTCAGCAAGAAACTTGAATCTGCAATTGATGAGCCATTACAACTGCTACACATGGATCTTTTTGGACCAGTCAATGTATTGTCAATTTCAAGGAAAAGATATTGCCTAGTGATTGTAGATGATTTCTCAAAGTTTTCATGGGTTTATTTTCTTGGATCAAAGGATGAAGCTAGTGAAATCATTATCAATCATATCAAGCAAGTCAACAATCATCCTGATTTCAAAGTAAGGAATATTAGGAGTGACAATGGAACTGAGTTCAAGAATTCAACCATGAAGTTGTTCTGTGAAGAAAATGGGATCATGCATGAGTTCTCAGCTCCAAGGACTCCACAACAAAATGGTGTGGTGGAAAGGAAGAACAGATCACTAATTGAAGCTGCAAGGACAATGCTTGAAGAGTCAAAACTCCCAACTTACTTTTGGGCTGAGGCTGTT
Organism: Apium graveolens; assembly: GCF_009905375.1. Taxonomy (NCBI): domain Eukaryota; kingdom Viridiplantae; phylum Streptophyta; class Magnoliopsida; order Apiales; family Apiaceae; genus Apium; species Apium graveolens. Next base: position 76,029,973 of record NC_133652.1, on the reverse strand, counting down.
AACTGTGCATGTTACACTCAGAATATTTCTCTAATCAATCAGGCAAAAGGCATGACTCCCTATCAATTATTCAAGAGAAGAAAACCAACTTTAAACTTTCTGCATGTCTTTGGTTGCAAATGCTACATCTTAAGGAATCAACCTGATCACAAAGGGAAGTTTGATGCAAAGGCTGATGAAGGAATATTTGTTGGTTATTCTGCTGGAAAATCATATAGGGTCTACAATCTAAGAACCAACATTGTCATGAAATATGTGCATGTTGTGTTTGATGATAAAAATATTGATGGACTAACAGATGAGGGACATCATGAAGGACTCAAATTTGACAATATTGAGATATATTGTGATGATAGTGAAGATAAGAATGATGAAGAAGGCATCTCAAGAAGAATTCAAAATCTGCCTTTGGATAATGCACAGAATGCTGCATCCGTTGAAAGTCATAATTCAGCTTCCGTTGAAAGAAGCAATGCAGCATCCGTTGAAAGACAAAGTGCATCATCCGTTGAAGTTCATAATGAAGCATCCGTTGATCACAGTTTTTCAACGGATAATCAATTCACTTCATCAGTTGATATAGCTCCCAATTCCTTTCAAAGGATCATCAACTCAGGGGGAGTTTCAACCAATCAACATTCTATCTCACATCATGACAATACTGAGGCAACCTCATCTAGAGCTAATCTACCACCTCAAAGGAAATGGACCAAGAATCATCCTTTTGAACTGATCATTGGTGATGCTACATCTAAAGTGCAAACTAGAAGGGCTACTCAAGATGAATGTCTGTATAGTAGCTTTCTATCACAGGAGGAACCTAAGAGAGTGGAAGAAGCTCTATTGGATCCATATTGGATTTTAGCAATGCAAGAGGAGCTAAACCAATTTGAGAGGAACAAAGTATGGAAGCTGGTACCCAAGCCAAAGAACAAGAGTTCTATTGACACAAAATGGGTATTCAGAAACAAGATGGATAAAAATGGCATTGTCATAAGGAATAAAGTCAGATTGGTTGCTAAAGGCTATTCTCAACAAGAGGGAATAGATTTTGATGAGACATTTGCTCCAGTTGCCAGACTTGAAGCCATCAGAATCTTTCTAGCCTATGCAGCCCATGCCAATTTCAAAGTCTATCAAATGGATGTCAAGAGTACATTTCTAAATGGGGAATTGGGGGAAGAAGTTTATGTAAGCCAACCTCCAGGATTTAAAGATCCAAACTTTCCAGACTATGTGTATTATCTGTTGAAAGCACTCTATGGACTAAAGCAAGCACCTAGAACCTGGTATGAGACTTTGTCAAAATTTCTTCTAGATAATCACTTCACAAGAGGTACTGTTGACAAAACTCTTTTCTTTAGAAATGTTAATGGCTCTACAATACTTGTTCAAATTTATGTAGATGATATTATATTTGGATCTACAGATGATAAGCTTTGTAAAAAGTTTGCTAAGTTAATGCAAAGTAAATATGAAATGAGCATGATGGGAGAGCTAACTTATTTTCTTGGTTTACAAGTTAAACAAGTTAGTGGTGGAATTTTCATTAGTCAAACTAAATATATTTATGATCTTTTAAAGAAGTTTGACTTAATGGACTATTCATCTGCAAAAACTCCTATGGCCACTGCCACCAAGCTTGAATTAAACAAGGCTGAAAAGTCTGTGGACATTTCAAGTTATAGAGGCATGGTTGGCTCACTTTTATATTTAACTGCTAGTAGACCTGATATAATGTTTTCTACATGTCTCTGTGCTAGATTTCAAGCTGACCCTAAAGAATCTCACTTAGTGGCTATTAAAAGAATCTTCAGATATCTCAAAGGGACTCCAAATCTAGGAATTTGGTACCCTAGAGAGTCTGGTTTTGATCTAATTGGCTACTCAGATGTAGATTATGCAGGCTGCAAAATAGACAGGAAAAGCACAACAGGCACCTGTCAATTTCTAGGGAACAAGCTTGTGTCATGGTTCAGCAAGAAGCAAAATTCTGTTTTTACATCAACAGCTGAAGCTGAGTACATTACTGCTGGTAGTTGCTGTGCACAGATACTATGGATGAGGAATCAACTATTTGACTATGGACTAACTATTGACAAAATTCCTATATTCTGTGACAACACAAGTGCCATTGCCATTACTGAAAATCCAGTGCAGCACTCAAGAACCAAGCACATTGACATCAAGTACCACTTTATTAGGGAACATGTGATGAAAGGTACTGTGGAACTTCATTTTGTTCCAAGTGAAAAGCAGATTGCAGTTATATTTACCAAGCCACTTGATGAATCAACATTCACAAGATTAGTAAGTGAGCTAGGTATGCTTAATTATTCATAAATTTATGTCTTCTTTATAATCTGCCTTGAAGCCTGAAATGAATTTGCTGCAAGAACAAAGTTGGCTTTAAATAAAAATTAGTCTATCAATGGATATTCCCTATCCGTTGAAAGCCAAAATTGTTCTATCAACGGATGTTCATTATCCGTTGAAAGACAAATACATTTCTGGTAATTTTATCCCTCAACGGATAAAATGGTGTTGATCATCAAAGGATAACTATTTACCTTATCCGTTGAAGTGTCACATTAGTTACTTTAAGTGAGTCACAACCGTTGATTCTTTTACTTAACCGATTGATACATATATACACTGTTATATGTATTTGTATTAAAGGCACTTTTCAGAATTTCTACAGTTTTCTTTATTCTCAAACAACTATAATTTATTTAAAAGTATCATTTAATTATTTTATTTACGTTTTAATTCAAGAAAGTATAAAAGCCCATTGAATTCTCATTTTCACTTTACGCTTTCTTGCAATTTTTATTCTCTTTCTCTCCCAAAACTCTCAAGTTTTTCTCTGCAACCTCTAATCACAACAATGGCACCAGTAGTCAAAATTATGTCTCAGTCTGGATTTGTTTATGAAAAGAACAATTTCGTAGCCTTGGTTGAAATGAATGAAGCCCATTCTGATTATCACAAGATGATGGACTTCATCAAAAACTGCAAACTAAGCTATGCAATGCTGGAAGCCCCAACCATTTACTGTGAGGTAATTGAGGAGATGTGGACAACTGCAGAGTTCAACTCCATAGATATGACTATTGCCTTCTCTCTCAAAGGTAAGGATTATTGCATTAACTGTGATGATATACAGTCTTGCTTAAAGTTGCCTGAGAATAATGCCATGACTCCACATACTGATAAAGATGTATCTGCTATGTTAGATTCCATAGGCTATGCTTTTAATTCTGCTAGTTTAGGTAGTATTAGAAGGAAGGGCCTTAGGAAAGAATGGAGTTTTCTTGGAGATGCCTTTATCAAGGTTTTCTCTGGGAAGATTAGCAATTTTGATGCCATAACTTCATCTCTTGTTAATATGCTCTATATGCTAGTTTCTGATAGGTACTTTAATTTTAGCAACTATGTCATGCTAGAATTAGGTTCCAGGTTAGGTAACAAAGCTAATAGACCCCATAACATCTACTATGCTAGATTCTTTATGTTATTGGCTAACCATGTTGCTGAAGGGTTGGTTATATCTAATGAGAGCAATAAACTCAAATGCTGGGCTCAAGAGAAAAGGGTCCTTGCAGACCTTGTGAGAATCAACCTCAACAACCAGGTGCCATTGGTATATTTGCCAATAATGAATGCACCACAGGTAAGTGAGGTAAACACTTCTATAACTCCTACTATTTCCAACCCCATTGTTTCTTTGCCTTCTAGTGTGGCAATGGAATTTGTGTCTTTGTCCCAACAGGTTCCTACCAAAGCCACCAAAACTAAAATTTCAAAGCATAAGTCAAAGAAAACCACCTCTGTTATTTCCCAAAAGACAACAGTTGTAACAACTGCCATAAACCCTGAAGGGAGTGAACAGGGTGTGAGTGGTGAGGGGAGGAGTGAACATCAAGAAACCCCCCAGGATAAGGTGGGAGAGGTGAGTGGTACCCCAGCCAGCCAAGCCACAGTCTCTCAAAAGACTGTGGTGGTTCAAAAGGAGTCAAACACATCCCTAGTTGCATCCTCCCAAAAGGATGCAGCTATTGAAAATAGTCCCCAACCAGGGACATAGAACAAAAGAGGGAGGGACACTGAAGCCACACATTCACCAATCAAAGCCTTTTCAAGGAAGAAGAAGGCTAAAACCCTAGTTTCCACACAGGGGGCACACACAGCACATATACATCCACTTGTACCTTTGCCTTCTCAAATTTAGCTTGATGTGACTCCAGCAAATGTGGAGTCACAGCCCCATTCTCTCATAATAGAAACACATCAATCATCAAACTCTCCATCACCCTCTCTGGATGTGGATATGATATTCACATCAATTTCTGATTCTCCCTCCTTAAAACTCAGGGAGGAGCCCCACTCAAATCCTGATGATCATCATCTTTTAGATGATTTGTTGGATCATCAGCCAATTCTTTCAGATATAGTTGAAGAATCTGTGTCACCTCACTTAAAATCAATTCACACAGATTCAACAATTATGTCACTTTCCCTCGACGGATAAGCTTAACAGCAGTTATCCGTTGATACCATCAGTTTCCACTTCAACGGATACTCCCTATCCGTTGATGGTCTCTACACATATAACAGAAACAATTCCAACTGTAGAAGACATGGTTACTGTTTAATCACTTTTAGGTTTGAGGGAAGGGAGTGATAATTTGAGTGAGAGGCTGGGTTGCTCCCAGGCAAAAGGAGAGGTTGAGAGTCAACATACGCATGCTATTTCTTCCAGCATGGCAAAAGTAAGTGAGGGGAGCGCCACCTTAGAAGGTGAGGGTGAGGGTGTGAGAGTGTGTGTGAGCTAGAGGGACCTCCTGATGCAAGAAAATAGATAAAATGAGAGAAAGGCAGGTACATAAGCTATAAGGGTGGATCCAGCCACTGCTAGTGAGTCAATGATTGTGGATGATGCAGAAAAGGAAAGACAATTTCAACAACATTACAAAGTTGTAATTGATAAAATTTCCTTGGATGCTGACACTTTTACTCACCCTGTTCCAGCCTATCAATTGTTGTCTGCTCAGGGCAATGTGGAGGCAGAGCAGACTTTGAACATTATACACACTTCAAAATCTCTCCTAAGAGACAAAGCTGCTGTTAATAGGCTGCCTTCTCAAGCTGGTGAGCCATCTGAAGAATTTGGAGTAAATTCTAATGATGATGACTCTAATTCTTTGGATGAGAGCATGAACTTAGGGGGAGCAACAGACCCAAGTTCTGTTCCAAATCTACCTGACTGGGCATGGGCAAAGGAATCTACACCAGGACAGTTTGGTGTAGCTTTGGTCAAGCAAGTAATGTCTATACAGAAGGCCCTTCAGGAGACTACAGATGCTGGTACAAAGGCAATTCTTCAAGCTCATCTAGACTCTCTGCATCTCTTGCAGTTGCAGCATATCAGACAGAATCTAAGTGTGGATGAACTCAAGCAAGATATTGCTGATCTAAAATCCTAAAGTGAAGCATAGCACAAAGGTGGAATCAATTATCATGGAGCTCAAGCCAGTAAGGAGGAATAAGGTTGGAGAGACTTCTTCCAAGAATATGAAACCTATGGTTCTCAAGCTCAACAACAGATCCAATAAGGACTCTACAAAGAATCCTCTAAGCCTTGCTCAGATGAAAGAAGTGGATTTTCCTCTTCCAAAGCCTGATCAAGACAAGGCATTGGGTGGAAGTATCATAAAGCACAAAGAGACCATGGATGTGGTTAAAAGGATGAACATGGCTATTATCTTTAGAGAGGGAAAGAGTATTTGTGTGATGCAAGGACATCCCAAATTCTCAATAGCCAAGAGGGAAGAAGCCAGAAGGTTGAAGGAAGAAGCCAAAAAGCTAAAGGCTGACAAAAGAGCACAAATAAAGCTTGAAAAACAGCTAAAGTCAAGTCAAGCTGAAGAAAAGAAAGAAATTGAAGACAAGAGTGGAGATGTAGGTATGGGGGACATGTTTAGTGATGATGTGGGAGAAAGAAGTAAGGAAAGAGAGGAATGGCAGAAAGGGAACATAAAGAAGGCCAATGCAAAAAGAAAGATGGTAGATGAGACTGAAGAAACCCAATCAAAATCCAAACCACTACTTTCTATTCCTGAACCCATTGTGCCTGACCCCTTCATAAACATCCATGGTGAAACAATCACTCCTAAGGAGGAACCAATTGATTGGGACACCATCAAATTGCCCACCTTCTTAACCTCTTCTCCACCATCAAAGAAGCAGAAAAGAAAAATCAAATCAACACCTCCTCCAACCTCAATCAAATTCACTGAGAAGCCTAAGCCTAAGCCACAAGCCTCTAAGGATGATTATGTTCACATTTGTGACATAAAGGAATTTTCAGACATTGAACTCTATCTGGATGAGCTGGAGGAAGTAAGGGGAATAGATGCCTACAGACAGCTACCAGAAAGACTAGTGTTCAAATACAAAGGAAGTGGGGAAAGAACTTGGCCTCTCTATAGGATTCTGAATGAAGGCTACTCTACCTTGGTTAGAGTCTACTCAGCCATAAAAAGGGATTTTGGCTTTACCAGGACTGCCAAGACTGAGATTCTCAACAAGATTGCCAACATAAGAAAGACTTGGTGGGAGCCCAATGCCTTGCCTAGAACATTACTCATTCAAGAAAGAGGAATTACAGTTCACAAATCACCTCATTGGTTGATGGAGTTCAGAGACAACAAAGGAGTCAGAAGATTTTTCAGACTTGAAGATCAGCTCAAGATTGCCAGTAATGAAACTCTCAAGGATATGCAATCTAAGTTGGACATCAATGTAGAAGATGAAGCTGAGTTTTATAGACAACTTCAACTTCAAATAGAGGAGAATGACAGGAGGCTAGGAAAGAAAACAAGGGATCAAAGGAAAAGAAATTAATCTGCTCAGGCTAAAGGAGCACCCTTGGAAATAATGTAATTCTTCAATTCCGTCTCAGCATACACATTTTTGCAGCACTTTTGAATTTTTGCTTTATTACAGTTAATATGTTTGTCAAGTGTTTTGTTATCATCAAGCTAAACCCAAATTTATGCCTACAGTTCTAGTAGACATAAATAGGGGGAGATTGTTAGGAATATGTGTATTAGTTTGATGATAAGTTAAACAAAACACTTAAGTAAAAATATAGTGTTTGTAGCCTCAATGGATAAGACCATCTTGGCTATCCGTTGAAGGAGTAGCTTTACTTAGCAATAAGTTTAGTATTGTAGCACATTTCATTCTCTGGATTCAAGTTGTAATTCTTAGATGTTATAGGAAATTATCAGTCATGTTGACTACTAGTGGATATGCAAATAGGAGGGCTAATTGTAAATATTTCATGCCTTGTAATTTTGTATAAGTGAAGAAGTATCAACTGATATTGAAGACCTTCAACGGATAAGAAACAAAGCTTCAACGGATGTCTCTAAAGCTTCAACGGATAATATCCATCAACGGATAAGTGCTTCAATGGATAAGACTTCAACTGCTAATGCATCAACGGATAAAGCTTCAACGGATAAAGTCTCAACGGATAAGGCATTAACGGATGAAAGCTTCAACGGATGCTTAGTTCAATAGCAGTTGATAATGACAATTCATAAGCTGACAGAGGCACATGGGTTGACAGAGACAAACTGGAATGTGGCAGCCTCTAAGGAGAAATCAAGAAAATGCAGCATTTCCATTCTGGTGCAAACAAGGGAGTATTCAAAGATTAACAGCTAAACCCAAATTGTATTGGATAGAGAAATGAAGAAGAAACATGTGAAGAGCCTTTTTAATTGTATTTTACAGTTTTGTCTTCACTTGTAAACTTGGTGATATATAAACCAAGTAGCAACTAGTAATTAGATGTGAATTTTCCAGAGCTGTTTAGAAAAATCCAGAGAGAAAATCATCTAGTTTGTACTAGGAAGCAACTGTGATTTAATTCTTTGAATCACAGATTTTATGAAATAACACATCTCTGGTGGAACAACAAATCCACCAAAAAAGTTTTTAAGTTCTTTGTGTTACTTACATTTGTGGTTGAATATATATCTGTCTGTATTAGCTTCAAGCAATTCACACACATTTGCTCACTAAAACACTTAGCCTTAGAAACTGCTCAAAACTTGAAAAAGTTTTGAGATTTACATTCAACCCCCCTTCTGTAAATCTCATTGTTAGTCCACTGGGAATAACAGTTATAATAAATTGATTAAAGTTCAGATAATTGTTTTCGGGAAAGTACTTCCCAAGGTTATGGAGGTAGTGTAAAAGCTTTAGAGCCAGAACAAAAGCGGACGAGTATGATGAATTATGAACCTAAGTTGTAAAAGTTGTCAAGATTCGTTCTGAGGACACGAATCCAGAATGACGGAATGTTTGAAATCAATGCTTCTGTTGTGTTGGTTCATGTAATGGTTGTAATAGAAATGAAAATAAAAGACTGAAAAGGGAAGGAGTATAAAGGGATATAAAGGAAATAGAGTTGAGAAGTGATAAGGGAGTTAGGTATGGGAAACCCTAAGAAACCCTTGCAAGAAATATAGAGAAGTGTGTCATCATCAGCGCGATGGTGACTGATCATGAGATAAATTCAAGGTTTGAAGGCGTAAGCGATACTTATAGTTAATTCCCTTGAAGTTGAGAGTATTCGATGAAACTTTGAGATAGATCGATGGATTAATAAGGAAACACGGATGGACTGAGGAGACAGGATAACAAGAATTTAGGAAAATAGGATGAAGGAAGTGACCTTCAAGAATGTGAAGTGTAAGACCGGTGGCTTAATACCTAAAAAGGGAGACGCCAGGTATGAAAGATATCCCAACATTGAGATGACTGTTGAGATAACAACAAAAGTAAATGAGGAATTATTAAGAAGAAGTTCACGTTGAACACGACCAATATCTTCCAGAACATCCCTGTTGTCATTACCAAATTAGGAAAGAAAAGCGGGTAACCATTGTTATCTTTTGAAGGCCATATGGGTTAACCTCAGTTTGAATAAGGATGCTATCGTGAAATTGGTATAGACTATCGAGGTGGGAATGATTGAATAAGATAATCTATCAAGGATATATGACTTGATTTATCCATGGAAGGATGCAAGTACCTTTTTAAATGTGGAATTAAGGATATAACTTCGATAACTTGAGATGAACCCTAGGGGAATGCATAAAGGTTGGCATTTCAACCTTGATAGGGACACTATGAGTTTGGGTAGTATGGAATGAAGGACTAAAGTAACAACAACCTTTAAAGATCAGTAGAGAAATTTTTTAGAAGTAAATAGACAATGGTTCTAGTATTAGTAAATGGTATTTTGATATGCCCTGTATCTAGGGAATACAGGAGGAACGATTCAAGGATAACCTTAGAGGTTTTACAAGGAAAAAGGTAATATTCAAAGTTCTCAAGAATAGAAATTTTGATAAAGGAAATGTGACGTAATTATAATAATGCCAGGTGGGGCACATGTTGAACCATAAGAAAGTATAGATTGACCCAATAAGGGTCGAGATTGGTGAAATCAAGAAGGACCCAAAATAAGAGACGTCCTAAGTATGATCAAGAGTCAATCGTGATAATGTTAACCTCTAAAAGACCGAGGCAATAACTTATGGAAAAATGGTGATTTTTTTTTCTCACCAAAGTGTAAGGAAGAGAGTTTTTACACAAGCAGTGATTGGAAATGAGGTAGAAAATTTAGTTGGAGATCATTCAAAAGACATTGATTATAAGGAACTATTACTATCAGGAAAGGCCAATGAGGTGGCTGACACTCTAAATGTAAGAGAGCAATCATAGGCGCTCGTGCCAGAGGAATACAGTAATGAGGGTTAAAGCCGTGAAGGTTGTATTATAGTGTGGAAGATTGACATTCCTTCTGATGATTGTGCGATACTCAACCGTGATAGTAGTTTGGTAAAGATTAATTTATGTAATCACCGTGAGCGGGCTATCTATCTTATAAGGTCATATCTTGAGATAAGCCAGGACCATGTTTCAAAAGGACTAAATGAACCTTTGAGTTAAGTCTTTTATCGAAGGCATATGATTAAGAATGGTATTAACCTGCTATCGTTACGTTGATTGAAACTCTTCTTTAATTTTATCTGCTTCATGTCATGTATGTACATCAGGATCTAGAGTGTTCTTCATGAATCATGAATGGTAATTATGTTACCTCCTCAGAAGAATCCGATACGGCAGGTATGGACTCCGTATGGTTAGCTATTAAGACTTCATGGAAAACGAACGACTACAGTAGGTCAAAGGTGGACCATAGTAATGCAGGAATGATTCTACGAGTAATGAGCCGATTACTTACAACCGTAAGAGTTGTATTGGAATGGATGTTGAGATTGAGTACCACTAATCGGGTCGTGGTGGTGTATAAGTCATCGTTGATAGACTAATTAAGTAGATTATCTACCTATTGAATACTTATTCCTTCTTATCAATAGAGAGTCGTATTACTATACGAGGAAGGTTACGGTGTATCAATGGATTCTAGTAACGATGATGTCTAGAATGAAATCCCAGATTCGATTTTCGATGTCGAGGGAGTTTCAAAGGTGATTGTTTATAAGCTTGAGCAAGAGCATGGGTCCATAGAATTATGGATGGAATAGCAAAAAAAAATATTTAGGCATGTGAAATACGATGCTATAATACTTGATGCTGATATATATACATATATGTTTTATTCTTCTATGACAAACCTCTATAGTTCAGAGGTAGATTTCAAGCCAGATATTTTGTGGCAGTATATTTTATATATATACAATTCTCTTCATTTCGTTCTTTTCTCTCCTTTTCATTTCATGTAAGCTGAGAAGAACAACCCTTCCCGAAGGGGCGGTATTGCCGAATGACTATCTATCTGTGTGATAGAAGCCTAGTAGGATACCACATATTGTTTAATTGCTTGTCAAGTACTAAAGGCTGGCCACCTTCTGTACTAACTATGCAATAGGACAAGTGTTCACGATCATAGTGATCTCTCAATAAATTCTTTACTTCTATATGAAGGACCAAGCTTTCGAAGATGGAGGCAGCTAGAGATGAAGTGGTACCAAGTATGGTGGTATTCGGAATGGAAACGCATTCGTGATACTAAGGTTGACGCATTTATTAAAAGGTTATAAAACTCTAGCGAGTAAAGGTATATCTAGAATAGTATTCTGTATGGAAGATAGTAACGATTATGAACGGGGATTGAGAGTCTGTGAAATAGACTTGAAAGAATTTGGAATGATCACTTAACGCGGATTGAGTTTTCTTACGATAATAGATCATATGTCATTATCGAGATGTCACCTTATGAGATCCTTGAGGGAACACAATGTCGATCTCCCTTATGTTAGGCTGAGGTTGTAGAGCGCAAGATGCTCGGACCCGCTGTAGTCCAAAGGACCAAGGATATAATAGATATAATCAGAGGACGGCTGGTAGTAGCCCAAGATGGACATAAGAAGTATGTTGATTTGACATGAAAGAACAAAGAATAGGAAGTAGGGGACCTAGTGTTGTTATAGGTATTCCCTTGGAAATGATGGATGAGGTTCGGAAAGAAAGGAAAGCTAAGCCCACGAATTGTTGGACCCTTGGATATATTAAGACATATTGGGAAGTTAGCATATGAGCTAGCCCTACCCTCGAACCTGTAGCAAGTTCATAACGTGTTCCACGTATCAATGTTAAGGAAGTGTAATCCGGATGCCTGACATATAGGGGCATATGAGCGCATAGACATGCAACCAGACGTAACCTATATGGAGCAACCAGGAAAGGTTATAGATCGAAAAGGAACAAGTGCTTAGGAGAAGGGTTATCAAACTAGTCAGAGTTTGATGGTAGAACCACAATGTGGAAAAATTTACTTGAGAGTTAGAAAGTGCAATGCTAAGAGAGTATCCCTATTCATTTTCTATCTGATTCCGGGACAAAATCCTTTTAAGGAGGGGAGACTGTAGTAACCCCAAAAAAAATTAAACTTTTTGTAACCCTTATGAATAGTGATTTTGTTGATTATGCTGAATAAGAAAACTTTTCATGCCACACTATGTAGGGGTTCTTTTATTGATATTCTGATATCTTATTAGTACTCTATATGGTATATAAGTGTATGTAAAGATCGTCAGAATCCAAATTCGAACACTTTGATTTTTTCCGAAAACCCACCAGATACAGAAAGAATTGAGTATACGGTAGCATGATTAAAAGGATTTTAATTCAAGGATTATAAGCGAGGATCATAAAAGGAATATAAAATATTGAGAAAGGTTTAAGGGAACCTAAGTAATGAGATCCCGGGTATGATCCCACAAACGATAAACGAGAACGAAAGTTAAGCGAACTGTATAACAGATAAGCGGTCATTAGCCAAGTAATTAGGGGTTAATCAAAGAGGTTAGTGGGTGATGATGTCATCATACCAATAAGAAGAAAACAAGTGTAAGAAGATGACATAAGAAAGATGACATAGGCATGGTAACATAAGCATGACAAATAGAAAGGTTAGTTGGTTGATTGTGAGCCATGTAATTTTTACCATGGTAAATTTAATTAGCAAACAAGAGAAGCAACCAAGCCAAAAGAAATCATAACACAAAAATTGAGAAGCTGACTTTGTTTTTCCACAAGAAGCTCTCGGCCAAAACCAGAGCAGAAACTTCAAACTACCATATCTCCTTCAATACTCACTCAAATAGTATGTTCTATAGCTCTTTGGAAAGGTATTGAGATGGAATACAACTCTTCATAAATCTCGTCCAAATAAGCATGGTAAGACCCTCGTTTTGACAGTTCTTTCAATCTGACTTTTAGAAACTTCAAAACCTAACTTTGTGTTCTTGATTTCTTTGGAAAGATCAAGCTTGTAGGAGGCTCCCTAAGACTTCCTAGCTACTCTAATCACTCCAAGGAAGACTTCCTCCAAACCCTAACTTTACTTTGAGTATTATGATGGTTTTGATGGTTATAGTAAATGAGAAGCATGATGCTTGTGTATTTATAGTTTGGATTGGATTTGTAGTGATTTGGATGTTGAAATCTTGTTTATAGTTAATGAAACTTAAGTATAGCTAGTAGTTCATGTGTGGGGTTGTATAAATTGGAAAATCTTGAGGTTTGGGGACTGATGTAGTAAGGTTTATATGAGGGTTGGTTGTATTGTTGGTTGTGAGTTGAATGGTGGTTGTTTGGAGTGGTTTAAAACTTGGTAATCGCGTAAACATAGCCGTCGTAATGCCCAATTTCATACAACTGCTTGTTCTTAGTATTCAGGGACAGATAGCTAACTATTGAATATGTGACTTTTCCATGTTTAGTTAGATTATGTCGTAAGCTTCATTTTGATATGTGGTTCGCTTGAATCCGATGTACGGTTTAGGAGAAACGACCGTTTTAAGTAACGGCATTTCGAGAACGAACCATTACCCCTCGCCTTACTTTGAAACCTTTGTTAAGGCCCTTAAATGACTAATTGGAGTATGAAACAATTATGTAAAGTGCATTCGGCAGTTGGTAGAGTACTCGCGAAAGAATCGCCTTAAAATTCGTAACGGTTAATTTATTAAAAATGGTGGAGCCGAGGGTACACGAGTGACTTATGTAAATCGTTAAGCGCAAAAGCGAACGTTAGGGTCTAAGTGGTTAAACACTAGTTTCTTAAGCGACGGTGGTCTAATTCCAGATTATGTTATTGTTCATAGGTTACCAGACCCAGTCTAAGCTTAAGTCTATTCCGGGAACACTCAGGCAAGTTTTCTACCCGTTATCCTGTTGTGGTGATGTATATATGTATATGCATTATCTTGTGATAGATGCATGATTGTTATTAGAAAATCTTGCGGTATATTGGAGCATGCTGATATGGTTTATATGCATGCCTGTTTCATAATATTGATATCTAACTGTTGATTCAAATGCTTATAAGTTGCATAATACCTATGTTAGAGATAAGCAGTAGTTACGTATACCCTTAGTGTAGGGGACCCAAAGGTGAACATTTTCTAAACCGGGAGTCGATGTTCCCGAGTATATTATATATATATATTTAAATATATATAGATATAGTTTTCAAAACTATTAATCGAATAAGGTTTATTCGATAACTTTATTTTAATTAATGAATATTAGTTTGAATATTCATTCGAGGACTTATGACTCCCTTTGTTTTATTTAATGAATATTATTTTGAATATTCATTCGAGGAATTATGACTCTGCTTATTTTATTAAATAATATTTTTTATTTTATTAAAGAATAATGTTTCGATAATCAAACTTATTTTTGATTATTCAAATAAAGATCGTACTTTCGTATAAGTATATCTTTGGTTATTTATTATTCATTTCAAGTATGAGTTTTAAAACTTCTACTTCAATTATTTTTATAAAGATTATCCTTATGGGAATATTATTTAAATAATAATATTCAGATTTTTCCTAATATATCGGGACTGATTTATTTCATTAAATCAGCATTACTCCAAACATTCTTAAAAATGTTTTCGAGTCTTCAAAATGATTTTTAAAGTTTAGAGCGGATCCCAAAACTCGTTTTCAAATTTAAGATCTTCCTTTTTGAAGGGGACTTGAATACTCGCTCAAAAATCTAAAGGATCCGGCTCTGTGGTGTATTTTATATTCGCAACGAGGTTGCTGTTTTGATAAATGAATTGATTACTTACCCAACGTTTGGGAAGTAAGTCCATCTATTTGAGTCGGCATAAGCAACATGGGCTCAGTGGGCGTCCATGAAAGTATAAGTGGCTCAGTGGGAGTCCATCAAATGCGTAAGTGGCTGAGTGGCAGACCAGCATAAGGTCCTATTGCGGCCAGGGTGATGACCAGTGGGGAATTCGTCAATCTACTTGTAGAAAAGGTTACTTAGTGGTATCTTTGCCTGATCAGCAAGATATCAGGTTTATACCAAGGTTTTCTCCTTTCCAAATTCATTGGATATTGCAACTCTGTTTATAATTTTCATAACAGAGGTTTTCAAGGGGTGTATGAAATGTATATATAAATATGTGTATATATATATATCGGGACTTAATGAAGTATCTCGTAACTTCATTTCTTTCAAATGATATTTCAAAGATTGAATCTATTCAAGTCTTATCTTATAGTCTCATCAGTGTGATGAACTTTTGAAACTAATTATAACTTGAACGGTGGTAGTTCAAGCAGTATTCAGAAAAGATATAAGTATATTGGAGTATCTTGTAACTTCATCTTTTCAACTTATATCTAGTTAATGATTATCTTATGAATAACAAAGGTTTTCAGAAAAACATTGAGACAAGGTTATATATATGAGATCACCTTGCAACAATATTTTTATACAATTATAAACTGGAACTCTGTGTATATTATACATGTCAGAGGATTTCAAGGATTGTGAAAAGTATATAGGTATATGTATACTGAATATTTTGCGACTTGGTCGCGTTAAGATATCAACTTGGTTCATTTCTTATTGACCAAGACTTTCATGAGTATTATGAGAATGCTCATATATTGTAAATTATTATACATATTATTTCAGTGGGCTTGTTGCTCACTTTACTTTCTTCTTTCATCACACAACAACAGATAGACAAGATGAACAGGACCAAGCTCCCAATTCGTGAGCGGTTAGGAAACGTTCCGCAGTTTCCTGTAGGCGTTGATGCCTTTGTAGCTGAGGTAGGAGCTACCAATAGGCTAGGCTTTTAACTTTTGTTGTGCCAGACTTATGTATAATTATGAATTGTAATAATGGAAAGGAATATGTAAATTCATTCAGAAACCTTTTGAGGTGTAATGGCTTATAATTGTGGAATAAAACGACTTTTGTGTTATTTTTGGTACTCATATCTGAGACTATAACTTGTGGTGTGTGTGTGTATATTGTGGGGTCACAGTACGCAGTAGTTGGTTGTTATTAAAATTAAGTGTTATTAAGGGAAATGGATCTCGTGACAACCCGGATCCCTGACCCCGGATTTGAGGGTGTTACAAGATCTGTTAACATACAAACAGTTTAAGATCCAAAAACAATCATGTCTGAAGAAGAACAAACTCCAACCAAGCCCACCAAAACTGAAGAACCTCCAAAGACTCAAATCCATAATCAATATAAGACTATTAGAGTTCCCATACTGAAACCATCTGAATATCCCATATGGAAGGTGAGGATGTCTATGTTTCTGGAAGCCACAGATCCAGAATACCTTGATAGAATCAATGAAGGACCACACAAGCCAACCAAACTCTCTGTTATAGTTGCAGGTGAACCAGCAAAGTCTGTTCCAAAGGAGAAAAGTGATTACACTGCTGAAGATATCTCATCGATTGCTAAGGATGCTAAGGTACGACACTTGCTGCATAGTGCCATTGATAATGTCATGTCAAATAGGGTAATTAACTGCAAGACTGCAAAGGAGATATGGGATGCCTTGGAGACAAGATGCCAGGGAACTGATTCAATTAAGAAGAACAGAAAGACTATTCTCACTCAAGAGTATGAGCACTTTGACTCAAAACCTGATGAGTCATTACCTGGTTTATATGACAGATTTGTCAAACTCTTGAATGATTTGTCACTAGTTGACAAGGAATATGATCTTGAAGATTCAAATCTTAAATTCCTGTTAGCACTTCCTGAAATTTGGGATTTGAAGGCCACCACTATAAGAGACAACTATAATCTTGAAGAAACAACTCTTGATGAAATTTATGGGATGCTCAAGACTCATGAACTTGAGATGGAACAAAGAAGCAAGAGGAATGGAAGAAAGTCAAGGACAGTTGCTCTAAAGGCTGAGGAGGAATCCCCCAAAGCAGCTGCCTCAAGAAAAGGCAAAGGAAAAGCTCTCATCACAAAGTCTGATACTAAGTCATCAAGTTCTGATAGTGATGATGACTCAGAAACTGAAAGCTTACCTGAGATGGATGCTGATGAAGAGATGATGGAGCTGTGTGCTCTTATGGTGAAAGGAATCACAAGGATTGCATACAAGAAATTCAGAAAGGGAAAGAAATTTTCCAGGAAAGGTGCAAGTTCTGATAAGAAGGGTTTCAAAAAATCTGAAGGCAAAGGAGGAAAGTCTGACAGAGGAGATTACTCAAATGCCAAGTGCTACAACTGTGGTGAGAAAGGCCACATATCTCCTGATTGCAAGAAAGTGAAGAGTGACAAAGGCAAGGCTCTTGTCATAAAGAAGAAAAGCTGGACAGACACTTCAGATTCTGAAAGTGAGGTGAACTATGCCTTGATGGCAATGCTGATAGCAGTTCTGATAATGCTGAGTTAAAGGTACCTCAAACTACTTATGCCTTTCATACTGATGATATTACTGAGTTGAGAAGATATCTTAAAACCATGTTTATTAGTTATAGAGATCAAAATTTAACATGTGAAAGATTAACTTCTGAAAATCTTGCTTATAAAAAGAGGAATGATTATTTAGAAAAAGAGTTAGTCATGTTCCATCAAACTCAGAAAGATAGAGATGATGCCTTTTATGTTAGGGATGAAGTAATTAAAATAAATGAATCTCTAAAAACTGAGTTAGAAAAGGAAAGAGAGATTATTAGGAATTGGACTAACTCTAGCAGAACAACTCAGAATTTGTTAAGTAATGGAAACTGGAAAGAAGGCTTAGGTTATGGAGATGATAAGAATGATAAGGGAACTGTAGAAATTGAGCCTATAGTTGTGAAACAAAAGCCAAAGGTATATCCTTTTAAGTTTGTAGCTGTAAAGTCTGATATTGATAAATCAGAAGTTAAAGAGAAATCAACTTCTGACAAACCAAAACAAGATAAGCCAACTGAAGTTAACATAGGCTTAATGACAAAGAAGCAGCTTAAGCATAAGCTGAAAGATGTTAAGAATGTAAACAAGGTAAAGCTCCCTAGGAAAAATAGGAATGGAAATGAAGGTGTGAATAAAAGTAATGATTATAAGCCTGTTCATAATGCTCCAAGAAAGAAATGTTATAACTGTGGAAATTCTAACCATCTGGCTTCTTTTTGCAGGAAAAATAAGAACATAAACTCATTACCTTCAAAGTCAGGAGTTAAGAGTCAGTCTGTTAGATATAGGCCATAAAATCCTTGTTTTCATTGTGGTAGTTTATGGCATTCCATTTATACTTGTAAGGAATATCATAGTTTGTACTATGATTATTATCAAATAAAACCTTCTTTAAAGAAAGTTAGCATTATTCCTTCTAGTGTAAGTTTTGATGCAAAGTCTGATAGTGTAAATGCTGATAAGAAAAATGTTAACATAAACTCTGATGCTAAACCCGCTGCAAATATTAACAAACTTAATAAGGCCAAAGGATCCAAGCAAGTCTGGGTCCTTAAAACTAATCATTAGTGGTCTTTGTGATTGCAGGGCAACAGGAAAAACATCCTAGTTCTGGACAGTGGATGTTCAGGACATATGACTGGAAATAAAGCCCTGCTATCAGACTTTGTGGAGAAAGCTGGCCCAAGTGTTTCTTATGGAGATGGCAGCATGTGAAAAACTTTGGGATATGGCAATATCAATATGGGGAATGTCATCATTGAAAAAGTAGCTCTAGTCTCAGGACTTAAACACAATTTGCTGAGTGTTAGTCAAATCTGTGACAGAGGTTATCATGTGGATTTCTTTGAAGAACACTGTGAAGTTGTAAGCAAATCTACAGGCAAAGTTGTTCTGAAAGGATACAGGCATGGTAACATTTATGAAGACAAGCTTTCAACAAGTACTGATGGTTCTGCAATCTGTCTGTTAAGTAGAGCATTAATTGAAGAAAGCTGGAATTGGCACAAGAAACTCTCTCATTTAAATTTCAACAATATAAATGAACTAATCAAGAAAGATCTTGTGAGAGGTTTGCCAAAATCAGTATTTGCTCTTGATGGCCTTTGTGATTCCTGTCAAAAGGCAAAACAAAGAAAATCTTCATTCAAGAGCAAGACTGAATCTTTAATTCTTAAGCCTTATCACCTACTACATGTTGATCTATTTGGTCCAGTGAATGTCATGTCTATTGCAAAGAAGAAATATGCTATGGTCATAGTGGATGAGTTCACCAGATACACATGGGTGTATTTCTTGCACACAAAAAGTGAAACTGCATCTATCTTAATTGATCATGTCAAACAACTGGATAAAGTGGTTAAAGACTCTGTAAAAATCATAAGAAGTGATAATGGCACTGAGTTCAAGAATTTGATAATGGAAGAGTTCTGCAAAAACCAAGGAATCAAGTAAGAATTCTCTGCTCCTAGAACTCCACAGCAAAATGGAGTTGTTGAAAGAAAGAATAGAACTCTCATTGAAGCTGCACGAACTATGCTTGATGAGGCAAAGTTACCAACCTATTTTTGGGCTGAAGTTGTGCAGACTGCTTGCTTTACTCAAAATGCACACTCATTAACAATCATGGAAAGACACCATATGAGATGATGAAGAAAAAGAAGCCAAATCTGAAGTATTTTCATATATTTGGATGCAAGTGTTTTGTTCTTAAGACTCATCCTGAACAACTATCCAAATTTGATCTAAAAGCCGATGAAGGAATTTTTGTTGGATATCCACTTTCCACAAAAGCCTTCAGAGTCTACAATTTAAGAACAAGGGTTGTCATGGAATCTATCAATGTCTCTTTTGATGATAAGAAGATTACTGGACTTGAAGATTTCAATGATCATGATCAGCTGAGATTTGAGAATGAAGTTTTAAATTCTGATACCGTAAATCCTGACAGTCTAAATCCTGATACGGCAAACTCTGATGGATTAAACTCTGATGTTATTGAAACTGTGGTGACTACGCCAAAGGAAGATGCACCTGTGCAGGGGGAGCATACTGAAGATACAACCACATCTCAAGAAGCATCTGAACCTTCAACTGGCTCTTCAAGTTCTGTTTCATCAAGTTCTGATGGGCCAAGTTTTGATAATTCTGGGAACTCCAATTCTGAAGGATCCAACTCAGAGAGCATAATTTCAGGGGGAGCATCAGAAAATGTTGATGGAGATAGCATGGATCATGGGGGAGCATCCAGTTCTAGAGATAACCTTCCATCTGTAAGGAAGTGGACTAAAGCACATACACCTGACTTAATTATTGGAAATCCTGATGCAGGTGTCAGAACTAGAACAGCTACAACAAATGAATGTCTCTATCACTCTTTTCTTTCTCAGACTGAACCAAAGAAAGTGGAAGAAGCTCTTCAAGATACTGATTGGGTGCAAGCAATACATGAAGAGTTAAATAAATTTGAAAGAAATAAAGTCTGGACCCTAGTGCCAAGACCAAAGAACAGATCTTTAGTTGGTACAACGTGGGTGTTCAGAAACAAAACTGATAGTGATGGCATAATTACAAGGAATAAAGCAAGGCTGGTTGCAAAAGGATATTCTCAACATGAGGGAATTAATTATGATGAAACATTTGCACCAGTTGCTAGATTGGAAGCCATAAGAATATTTTTGGCTTATGCTGCTCACAAAAAATTTATAGTCTTTCAAATGGATGTAAAAAGTGCTTTTATTAATGGAGAATTGGAAGAAGAAGTATATGTTGAACAACCTCCAGGTTTTGTAGATTCAAAATTTCCTAATCATGTCTACAGACTTGACAAAGCACTTTATGGCCTTAAGCAAGCTCCAAGAGCATGGTATGAGACATTAGCTCAGTTTCTTCTAGAAAGTGGATTTAGTAGAGGGACTATTGACAAAACACTATTTTATCTCAACCATGGAAAGGACTTACTTTTGGTGCATATATATGTTGATGATATCATTTTTGGTTCTACAAATGACAGACTTTGTAAAAAGTTTGCCAAGCTAATGCAGTCAAGATATCAAATGAGTATGATGGGAGAACTTAGCTATTTTTTGGGCCTTCAAGTCAAGCAGAATGAAGAAGGAACTTTTATTTGTCAATCTAAGTACACCAGAAATTTGTTGAAGAAATTTGGAATGCAAGATTGTTTAAGTGCATCCACTCCTATGGCCACTGTAATAAAATTGAATAAGGATACTGGTACATCAGTAGATATTACTGATTACTAAGGTATGATTGGCTCACTACTCTATCTAACTGCAAGTAGACCTGATATCACGTATGCTACCTGTCTTTGTGCAAGATTTCAAGCAGATCCAAGAGAACCTCACTTAACAGCTATGAAAAGAATTTTCAAATACCTTAAGGGTACAGCTGATCTGGGATTGTGGTATCCTAGAGAATTAGACTTTAAGCTAATAGGTTACTCAGATGCATATTTTGCAGGATGCAAAATTGACAGGAAAACCACAAGTGGAAGCTGCCAATTTCTTGGAGGCAAATTAGTTTCTTGGTTTAGCAAGAAATAGAAGTCAATTT
Organism: Apium graveolens; assembly: GCF_009905375.1. Lineage (NCBI taxonomy): Eukaryota > Viridiplantae > Streptophyta > Magnoliopsida > Apiales > Apiaceae > Apium > Apium graveolens. The sequence continues at coordinate 76,008,589 of NC_133652.1, read as the reverse complement.
CCACATCAACTGCAGAAGCATAGTACATTGTTGCAGGAAGCTGTTGTGCACAGATTCTTTGGATGAAGAATCAGTTACTGGATTATGGGTTAACATATTCTAAAATCCCTATTTATTGTGATAATCAAAGTGCTATTTCTATGATAGGTAATCCAGTTCAACACTCAATGACAAAGCACATCAACATAAGGTACCACTTCATAAGGGAACATGTGGATGAAGGTACAATGGAATTGCATTTTGTTCCAACAGATCAAAACTAGCAGATATCTTCACAAAACCACTATGTGAAGCAACCTTCACAAAATTGGTAAATGAACTGTTGGATTTTTAAACGCAGCGGGGCGTGGCAAAACACTTTTACACATACAAAATCCAAATAAAAGTATATAAATCGTGAATAAAAATTCGAGGGATCGAATCTAACCTTTAAAAATAATTCGGAGACAACGATTAGAGATCCTTAGCAGTTGCTCCTCAAGTGTGAAGCACTCCACCGGTATTCACCAAGAAAACGATGTTAAGGAGGAGGAAGGAGGTGGAGAGAATTGGGTTTTCCAAACTTTTTGGGTTTTCGGGTTTGATGTGGGTTAGAATAAAATAGGGTCTATAATAGTGTATTTATAGGCAAAATTTTCAGCTGAAATTTTCCCATAAATATTATTATTATTATTATCCCATTTATTATTCTCATTAATAATTAAAACACCTTTTAATCATTAATCATTTTTCTAAACACTTTAGAAATAATTCTCTCTCTTGATTTAATTTCCAAAAATTAAATCCTTAATTAATAATATTAAGAACTTTTCTTAATTAATTTATAATCAATTAAATCTCATTTAATCAATTATTAAATTTGCCAATTAATTATTTATTTCATAAATAAATAATTATTAGCCATTATTAATTAATTCCTCCACCATTAAATCATTCTCTTTTTATGGTGTGACCCTGTAGGTTCAATATTAAGCCGGTAGTAGAAATAAATAATAATAAAACTATTTTATCATTATTTATATAAATTCTCTAATTTATTAAATATGATTAATTAATTAATCACATTTATTCTACATCGTGACTGATGCTTTTCAACATATCGCGACTATCCGGATAATATGAATTCACTGCTTAGAATACCAAGAACCTGTCAGTGAATAGTTACCGTACAATAAACTCCTTCTACCCTACAATGTCCCGATTAAATACAAGGCATGGATCTCGTGTCAAGCCTATCTAATTCAATCACTTGCTTACCATTTATTATGCGTAGTTCTATGCAAATTAGAAACTCCTTTCTAATTTCATTCACTCTGGCCAGAGATTCCTGAACTAGCATAAGTGGATCAGCCTTGAACATTCGCTTCCTTCACTGGAAGGGGTAGATCCTTTATTGATCATACACTATCTTCGTGTACAAATTTTTATACCCAGAAGAGCCCTAATAATTGTCCCTGGAGACTAAGAACTAAACCAAAGCATAGTTCAGTGTACACAAGATGACTATGAAGACCTCAAGTCTAAGGATACTTGTACAACTATCACTAGGTGAACAACTGCTGACACGTGAGTGAACTTCATCAGTTGTTCAGCTGTGCGAGTCATGTTCAGTGAACTTATTCCATAATAAGCACCTACATACTAGCTATAGTGTCACCACACAAATGTCTATGAGAACAGACATCCTTCATAATGAAGCAAGCATAGTATGTACCGATCTTTGCGAATTATTAATTACCAGTTAGTAATCCTACGACCAGGAACGATTTAAGTTTAGAGTTATCATCTTTTTAGGTCTCACTATTATGATCTCATCATAATCCATAAAAAGCTTTACTCTAAACTATGGTATATCTTATTTAAACACTTAAATAGATAAAGCCCGTAATAAAAACAAAACAAGTCTTTATTAATATCAATGAAATCAAAACAGATTACATAAAAGTTATTCCTAAATCCTAATACATGATTGGACTTAGGACATATTCCTTTCAATCTCCCACTTGTACTAAAGCCAATCACTCTGGTATCTAATACCCATCTTGTCTATATGACGATCAAAGTGACTTTCATAAAGTAGCTTTGTGAGTGGGTCTGCTATGTTGTTATGTGTGTCAACTCTATTTCAATACAATACAAGAAATGTTATCGCGCTCCCACTAACCCTTTTGTAGACGCATGGTTCATCTACGTTTTTGATAAAATCAAACTCTTTGATTGTCTCATCAAAACGAATGTTCCATCTACGAGAAGCTTGCTTTAAACCACATATGGTTCGCAGTAGCTTACACACTAGGCTTTCATTTCCCTTGGAAAGAAAACCATCTGGCTATATGCCATATCTCATAGTCGTAGTAAGCAGCAATCGCAAGCAAAATCCGAACTGATTTTAACAGGGCTACAGGTAAAAGGTTTCATCAAAGTCAATCCATTGCCTTTGTTTGAATCCTTTTGCCACAAGCCTGGCCTTATAGGTCTCCACCTGGCCATCTGCTATAATCTATCTTTTGTATACCGTATACATAGATTCCATTCTGGATTTCATGGCACTATGCCATTTCTCTGAGTCAACACTACTCATAGCCTCATTATAGGTCACAGGGTCCTCATCATCAATGATCGACAACTCATTGTCATTCTCTATGACAAGGCCATAATACCTCTCAGGTTGGCGAGACACTCTCCCTGATCTATGAATGGGCTGTTCCACAAAAGGTTGTTCAGTCAGAACAGGTGTTTCCACTCGATCTGTAGTAGTTTGTGCATCTTGAACTTCATCAAGTTCAATTTTGCTCCCACTGTTTCCTTCAAGGATAAACTCCTTTTCCAAGAAGGTAGCATGTCCGGAGACAAACACCCGATGATCGGTGTAAAAGTAATACCCTAAAGTCTCTTTAGGATATCCCACAAAACTACATCTTACGGATCGATATTCCAGCTTATCTGGGTCAACTTTCTTGACATAAGCTGGACATCCCCAAATCTTAACGTGTTTAAGACTCGGTTTCCTTTCTTTCTATATCTCATACGAAGTTTGAGGAACAGATTTGGAAAGCACCTTATTCAGTAAATATGCTGAGGTTTCCAATGCATAACCCCATAGGAATACTGGAAGATTTGCATAGCTCATCATGGACCGAACTATGTCTAACAAAGTTCGATTTCTCCTTTCAGATACTAATCTGGAGGAGTCCACTGGGAGACTATACCATTTACTTTGAGATAATCTAGAAACACTCCATTAAAGTATTCACCACCTCGATCTAATCGAAGAATTATAATACTATGTTTGGTTTGTTTCTCCACTTCATACTTATATTCTTTGAACTTTTCAAAGGCCTCAGACTTGTGTTTCATCAAACACATATCCGAATCCAGATCTATCATCTATGAAAGTAATGAAGTATGAAAATCCACCCATGGCTTGCGTAGACATTGGTCCACATACATCTGTGTGTACCATTCCTAGCAAATTTGCAGCCCTCTCTCCATGTCCACTAAATGGAGACTGCAGTGCCACTATGAAGTGAGATTTTCATCATCCCTTTTCTTTTATTAGTTTGTTCAATCTGAAGTAAATTATGTCACATTTATACAACCATTATTTAAAGTACCACGTCCATAAAGAATATTATCTCTAAGAATAGAACATTCATTATTCTCAATAATAAATGAAAATCCAGCCAAGTCTAACATGGGAATAATATTCCTCACAATCGAGGGAACAAAATAACAATTATTTCAAACAATAGTCTTGCCCGTAGGCATATGTAAATGAAATGATTCTACATCTTCAGCAGCAACTCTTGCTCCATTTCCCATCAGTAGAACCACCTCATCTTCCTCAAGAGTCCTACTTCTCCTTGGTCCCTGCAATAAATTGCAGATTTGAGAACCACAGGCGGTATCTAATACCCAAGTAGAAATTTGATTTAATGACATATTCACTTCTATCATGAACATACCTGAATCAGAAGCGGTAGTCTCACTACCCTTCTTCTTCTTCAATTCTGCAAGGTAAACCTTACAGTTCCTCTTCCAGTGCCCCACCTTATTACAGTGAAAGCAAACAACTTTGCTCTTGGGGTCTTCAGCTTTTGGTGGAACCGGCTTTTCTTCACCTACTTTCTTCTTCTTGGAAGAGTTCCTCTTCCTTTTCTTAGGATTGGAACCTTCACCAATTAGAAGAACAGAACTCTTCTTAGGGGGAAAATTCGATTCCGCAGTCTTCAACATGTTGTGGAGTTCAGGCAGGCTGACATCCAACTTATTCATGTAAAAGTTCACAACAAACTGTGAGAACGAACTCGGAAGCGATTGCAAGACCAAGTCTTGGCTCAGCTCCCCATCCATGGCAAAACCAAGTTGTCCAAGACGTTCAATCAAATTGATCATCTTAAGTACATGGTCATTCACAGATGATCCCTCAGACATCCTACACCCGAACAGCTCCTTCGATATCTCATATCGAGCTGTCCTCCCCGCCACATCATACAACTCTTGTAGATGCATGAGGATAGTGTGAGCATCCATATGCTCATGCTGCTTCTGTAGCTCAATGTTCATGGAAGTTAGCATGATGCATTAAGCAACATTTGCATCATCTATCCACTTACGATACACAACATGTTCATCATTATGTGCATCACTAGCAGGTTCAGTAGGCTTAGGTGAGTCAATCACGTATTCCAGCTTCTCAATCCTGAGAACAGTTCTCAAGTTTTGAAGCCAGTCAGCATAATTAGGACCAGTCAATTTGTGAGCATCTAGTATGCTCCTGAGTGATAGTGCAGAAGACATAACGTACAAAGTAAATCTGTAAATGATAAACACATAACAATACTTAGCAAATATTCGATTTCATTTCAAAACACTATATGAATCGGGTCTTTATTCATAAGTGGCTCCCACTAGTTTTCCTAATTTATTCAACCCCCTACATGAAAAATTAAGCATTCATAATGCTAGTGGGAATAGGGATCCTACATTCCATTACATAACCTTAGCTGTGGCACGAAACGCCATGTAATGTTCAATAAGCAGGCAACTCTTGTCAATTACATCTAATGTTATTCCCTAATCAAACTTTAGCCTCTTGAATAATTGAGTCACGGCTGTGGCACGACAAACTCAATATTCTAAGTCAAGTCTAACCCAACATTCCGTACAATTGAATCAGTCCCCAAAGGCCCACGGTTGTGGCACGTAACGACCTTTAGATTCTTATTCAATGTACACATCTCTATGTAATAGACAAGTATTTCTTATTTCAAAATCAAAGCCCTCGGCTATGGCATGAAACGACAATGATTCAAAAATAAGAACTACTTTCTACCATGTTGGAAGGCTATGACCGACACAAGCCCGTTGTGTCATTGGCCAATTACTACTTGATATTATTTAATTTTAGAGGGATTATATTACGTTACAATCATAATCATATTATAAAGAGATTCTTCCTTTTAAATTAAATATTTCAAATCAATAATCAATAATCAGATGATTCCCAGATCGGGTGGAGCATTGTCAAGAGGCGTCACTTAATAACCCTTTCTTACAGATATAAATCTGTTGTTGACAGAATCATCCTTTCTCTCATATCGAAAATTCATATTCAATTATGTGTTTCACAAACACAAGAATCTCATGATTGTATTCATAATATTATTCTTAAGGTTATGAAACAATTTCACTATACTAGGTTGTCTAACAAACGCCTTATGTTTATTTAAGTTCACCTAAATCTATCATCGCATGATAAAATAAGCATATATCACATATATCAACATGAATAAACATCAAGGTAGGCATGTTACATCATCTAGCATATTAGTCTAAGCATTATACATCTCTATGTATCACATGAAGCATTTAAAATCAATTAAAACAATCAAAAACAGCTTTAAAACACTTCATGGAAATATAAACAGTTCAAAACTTTTATATAAACTAAAATTGATCAATCCATTAGATCCGTCTCGGAAAAACGAATCCAACGGTATATTGCACGCCCAAAACGGAGTTACGAAACTCCCAGAAAATCAATTTTAAAATCAACAGACGGGCTGTAACGCATTACACGAACGCGTAACAAGCCCTGTAACGCATTCTGGTGATGCGTTACACCCGTTTTAAGCCATTAAAGGGTGTAACGCATTCCGTGAATGCGCCACAGGTGTGTAACGCATTCCCGGAATGCGTTACACCCCTTTTTTTTTATTTTTCAGCAGCCGACAGAATTCTTTCTCGGAAACCGCGCCGCACCTGACATCTGACCTGTGCTTTTCTGTCTCCGTGCAATTCACAGCAGCAGCAGATATATACTTTACATACATACTATCAAATTATATATCTATATATATATATATGATTTATTTAATTACGAATTTAATTGATACAACTTCAAAAATTCATAATAAAAAATCTATACATCACAAAATTATGAAAAAAATATCCAGACGATCTACAACACTTGTAGAACCCAGATCAACATTCAAAATTATTCTGAGAAACGATTTCTCATCAGACAAAATTAATCCATGATATAACTTGTAAAAATCATAATTAATTCATACAAGCATATAAAATTCTGAAATTTTTACCACAGATCTATATGCATACAACCTATGCTCTGATACCATTGTTGGATTTTTAAACGCAGCGGGGCATGGCAAAACACTTTTACACATACAAAATCCAAATAAAAGCATATAAATCGTGAATAAAAATTCGAGGGATCGAATCTAACCTTTAAAAATAATCCGGAGACAACGATCAGAGATCCTTACCAGTTGTTCCTCAAGTGTGAAGCACTCCACCGGTATCCACGAAGAAAACGATGTTAAGGAGGAGGAAGGAGGTGGAGAGAATTGGGTTTTCCAAACTTTTTGGATTTTCGGGTTTGATGTGGGTTAGAATAAAATAGGGTCTATAATAGTGTATTTATAGGCAAAATTTTCAGCTGAAATTTTCCCATAAATATTATTATTATTATTATCCCATTTATTATTCTTATTAATAATTAAAACACCTTTTAATCATTAATCATTTTTCTAAACAATTTAGAAATAATTCTCTCTCTTGATTTAATTTCCAAAAATTAAATCCTTAATTAATAATATTAAGAACTTTTCTTAATTAATTTATAATCAATTAAATCTCATTTAATCAATTATTAAATTTGCCAATTAATTATTTATTTCATAAATAAATAATTATTAGCCATTATTAATTAATTCCTCCACCATTAAATCATTCTCTTTTTATGGTGTGACCCTGTAGGTTCAATATTAAGCCGGTAGTAGAAATAAATAATAATAAAACTATTTTATCATTATTTATATAAATTCTCTAATTTATTAAATATGATTAATTAATTAATCACATTTATTCTACATCGTGACTGATGCTTCTCAACATATCGTGAGTATCCGGATAATATGAATTCACTGCTTAGAATACCAAGAACCTGTCTGTGAATAGTTACCGTACAATAAACTCCTTCTACCCTACAATGTCCCGATTAAATACAAGGCATGGATCTCGTGTCAAGCCTATCTAATTCAATCACTTGCTTACTATTTACTATGCGTAGTTCTATGCAAATTAGAAACTCCTTTCTAATTTCATTCACTCTGGCCAGAGATTCCTGAACTAGCATAAGTGGATCAGCCTTGAACATTCGCTTCCTTCATTGGAAGGGGTAGATCCTTTATTGATCATACACTATCTTCGTGTACAAATTTTTATACCCAGAAGAGCCCTAATAATTGTCCCTGGAGACTAAGAACTAAACCAAAGCAAAGTTCAGTGTACACAAGATGACTATGAAGACCTCAAGTCTAAGGATACTTGTACAACTATCACTAGATGAACAACTACTGACACGTGAGTGAACTCCATCAGTTGTTCAGCTGTGCGAGTCATGTTCAGTGAACTTATTCCATAATAAGCACCTACATACTAGCTATAGTGTCACCACACAAATGTCTATGAGAACAGACATCCTTCATAATGAAGCAAGCATAGTATGTACCGATCTTTGCGGATTATTAATTACCAGTTACTAATCCTACGACCAGGAACGATTTAAGTTTAGAGTTATCATCTTTTTAGGTCTCACTATTATGATCTCATCATAATCCATAAAAAGCTTTACTCTAAACTATGGTATATCTTATTTAAACACTTAAATAGATAAAGCCCGTAATAAAAACAAAACAAGTCTTTATTAATATCAATAAAATCAAAACAGATTACATAAAAGTTATTCCTAAATCCTAATACATGATTGGACTTAGGACATATTCCTTTCATGAACTTGGAATGGTTTCAGGTTCTTTTTTCTAAATCTGCTTAGTTTATGTTCTGATACATCAGACTTTATGATCAGTATTTACAGATATTACTATCTTTGTGAATTTTGTGCCTAAATTGAAAATTTGCTTAAATGCTGATTGTTGTCTGATGTGCATTTCTAAACTCTGATAGTGATATGAATGTTTCTGTGACTATTCAATCCAATGAGGATAATTGTGCTAATTATTGAACTAGAAGTCTTTAATATACTAAAGATCCCATGTCTGAAGTAATTGTTTATGTGGAAATCTCTTAACACAAGCAAATTCTGATATTGAGCTTAGTTGAAGTTTACTTTGTGTATTTTATTACTAAGTCAAAAACTAGAATAGTGCTTCTTATCTGTTAAGTTCTGATGTTAGTAAATCTGATGAATGTACTAAGTGCTGATAAGCCTCACTTATCAATAGAAAAGAAAAGAAATAAAAATCAGGTACTCCTTTGAGATCTAGAGTAAAAAAAAATGTTGAAGGGAAGACCCAAGTGCATTGCTGGTATTAAGTAATATGCATTAGAAAAGCAAAATATAGTTTTCTTGGTGACTTTTCACATTCTCTGATTACTGGAGAAATACTCTGATAATAGCATAAATTCTGATAAGCAGTTGTGACTCACTTACACTGAGAAGCCACTGTAAAAAGAAATTTCAAAAGATGCATAAAATGAGCACAAAACAGTTGAGGTGGACTCATGCATGAACTCATTCTATAGTAGACTTCAGAATAATGACAGATTTTAAGCAAAGTTCTTAGTTATGCCTTTTTTCTAAGATGTACTGAAGTGAATCAGACTTTACTCTTTGTCTGATATTTAGCTTAATGCAAACACATACACTCCATATGAATGATGAAAATTACTATGGTGATAATTGTTATTTTGGATGAACTGTTTAAGTGTTAGTTGCATAAATTCTGAGGACAAGTTCTGATGGAAGTTCTGATGATTAAGTTCTGATGTACCCATATCAGTATTTTTGTGAAGAATAACAGGAATAAACATTCATTTTTCGAGTTCAGAAGCCATATTCTGATGACTTTTAAATTCTGATAATAATCAAGTTCTGATGCTGATGTGGCAGTATTAATTTACTTGGTTTATTTTTGGTCATTATCTCAACGGTCACATTTTTTTTCAGAATATTGGTTTATATGAGATAAAGCAGTAATAATCATTTGTTTAGTGGGAACAGTTTTTTTTTTAAAAAAAACTGAACGTGCAAAGTCATAATTGCTTATTTACCGTGCCCATTAACTTTTGCCTTAACTGCTGCATGTTTGACAGGTGTAAATGTCTGTTCCACTCCTCATTAACTGCTGTAACGTGGGTTGTCTAAGTAAAAGAGATAAAAGATTTTTAAATCTTTTATTCATATTTTAATTCTATTTCACTCTCTCTCTTTTCTTATTCTCTCACATTTTTTGACGGTTCACTATACAGACATTTCAACAAACAAGTTTCTCACTTATTTCTGATGGTGCCCAAGGATTTAATTGTTGATGGAGCCAAGTTTGTACCAAATAACTATGCTGCAATCTTGAACAAGGCTGGAGCTTCATCAGATTTGCACTTTGTGGAAGATTTCTTAGCAAATAGTGAGATTGGGTATGCTTTGACCCAACCTCAAACCATTTCAAGCCAACAAGCACTGACGTTTTGGCGAACTGGGATTGTTGATGATGGTGGTGCTACTGGTACTCCAAGCATCGTATTTGAAGTAAGTGATGTTGAACATGTAGTTACTCCTGGGGCAGTTCGCAAAGCTCTCCACTTACCAGAAGGCTGTACATTTTCAACAGTGGAGGACCCTGTTCTACAACAGCTTATGGCCAATTTGGGTTATGAGAAAAGTTTAGGAAAGCTTGGACAACTGAAAAGAGCAAATATCAGGAAAGAATGGAACTTTTTCTTTGATTGCATCACTAAGGCCTTCACCAAGAAATGCTCCAACTTTGATGCTATTCCAATCATGAGTCAGCAAATCGGGTATGCTCTTATTCATCAAACTCACTTTGATTTTGCAAGTGTTGTGTTAGGTTTCATAGGGGATAGGATGACAGAGGATAGGAATGTAGTATACTTTGCTAGATTCTGTTAGCTTATATATACTTTTTGTTGTGCTGATGAACCCCAACCTACCACTAATTTAATTCCACCCTTTAAGCTTGCAAAAAGGGCTTTTAATGATTTGTTAAATGCTGACATTAAGAAACAAGTGGTTAGACCCTTACAAATACCTCAGTTAGTGAAACAGATACTGGTAAATGCTGATCCTCAAACCTACACATCTGTTTACCCTGATGTTCAACCCACATCCCAGCCACCACAACAGCCATCAGAACATACCACATATATACAAACACCTCAACCTACTCAACCCTCAATCAGGACATATTTCAAACCATCACAGTCATCTCAATCTCAACCTTCAGCACATCCTGTGAAGCCTTCATCTTCCAAACCCAAGAGGACTAAGACAGTACCTCAGACTCAATAGCAGAGAAGGAAACTTGTTCTGAGAGATGAGTCAGACAATGAGGAACAGGTTCCCATGTTTGAACCTGTTGTAGTAGAAGCTGAGAAGATCTCTTCTCAGAAAGACACTGTAACTGGGAGTTCTAGGCCTCTTAAAAGGCTTAGAAAGCTAAATCCTGATGATAAAGCTCCTACAGTGTCTCCACCCTTGAAGAAAATGAAAAAGCAAAGAGCTCACAGGGACACAGTTGAGTCAGAATCAGAAGATGAGGAAGTAGCTAAGGAAGGGGGTCAGGAATCTCTGATCCCAACAGAACCAATTGTTATTGAATTACTTCCTTCAGCACAACCAGAAACTGCTCAAGATAGAGTGCCTACTCCTCCTGTGTCACCTATAATTGAACAAGTACATACTGATGACCCAGGTACAAGTGCTGAGATTGATATTCATAACTTGATTGTGCCTGAGGTTTTGTACTTAGAAGCTCCACCAACTAAAATCACTCCACCAACAACATCAATTCTAGATGCTGATTTCAATGAAGATATTCCTACTACACCAATTCTGAATCTGGATGATGAAAATCAGATTTTAGGTGGGCATCAAGGTTAGGCTGTTGATCAGAACTTAGTTGGAGATCAGCACTTAGAGGATGATGTTGAAGCCTCAATAGCCTCTCATGCTATTCTTTTATCAGAGGATGCTGATGATGCTGATTCTATAAGTTCTGATGCTGCTAATGCTGACCTTACTGGTGAAGTTGCTGTCAATGTAGATGCTGATGTAGCTGGTCCATCAGGACATGCACCTTAACAAGCTCCAAACAAAGCTGAATTAATCAAAAAGTTTGTTAGAGGAGATGCACCAGTACCTTGGAGTGAAACTCCTAGAGGAAGGGAGTGGACTAAGGAATGGAACAAAGTTGATTTTGTTCCTTCTTCAACCATACTTGCTGATCACTTGACCAAAGCTGATGAGATGCTAGTCAATGATGATTTCAAGACACAGCTCAGAGTTACTGCAATAAGTACAAGGCACCTTCAAGGTCAACAATCTGTAACTCAGGCCAAGGTAGACAAGATTCAAGAATCCATAAACAGCAAGATATGCTTATCAAGCTGGACAAGAAAAGGTTTTTCAAACCTACCTGTAATGCCCTCCAGACCCGGGGTATAAGTCTGGGGGTTACTAGCTAAATACAAAACCTGTACAATCTGATTAACAATTAATAAAGAAAAGAAATTAAACCCCTTTAACACTAACCATGATCTTTTTAGGTTGAAGTATGAAAACAAGAACCACTAACTACTTTATTACAAACTAATTCAAAATCTCACAAGCTCTCTTTATTACAGGCCATTGTCTAATTCATTTAAAACTAAGTTCAACTTTTATTCAAACACACACACTATCTAAAAACACTCCACCTGCTCGGGCAACTCAAAGCTTTCTTCCTGGATTGGGATCAACAACTTGGGTATAAGAGGATCCCGAGGCTTGACCCGCTTCTTTACCACTCGAGTCCTGATGGGTTTCATATTCCTTCTTAACTGAAAACAATAAGGTGAATAACAACAAAAAGAGGTGAGCCAAAAATTGCTCAACAAGTCCACAAAATATAAACAGTGTTAAAGCATTTTAAATGAATCCGTAATCCCGGGTATATCTGCAAAGATATAACCCTCACGAGAATAGAAAGAAGGCCATTATTGGCGAGTACAAATGAACTAAACCGGACACAAGTTCGCATCTATATTCTGCTGATCAGTCAGAATATAATGCAGATCTATATCTCACTATATATATCCAGTCGGGTACCCAGGCACTACGGCCCATGTCGAGGCACCAGTCATCCCGGTCCTCAGGATTAAGACACACTCAATCCCAAAAATATCATTATCCAGTCCATCGCTTAACAACCGGAACAATCGGTATGCTTTGATATATTCTAAACACCAGAATATATCAATCTCAATGTATCATCAATAGAATATGAATCAAGAATCCAAAGAAATGGAGAAATCAAGAATCGAAATGAAATATGAACAAAGGAATAGCAAGTGTGTATCAGTGATTAAGAACAAGAATCAAAAGAGTGCAAATGTGATAAGCATTTGAAGAAATATCATTATTCTGAAAATAGAATAGGGGAAAAAACTTGCCTTCTGTGCGATTCACTACAATTAGATCACTTTCGTCTATCACCTTGGACTAATACCGACTCAACTTGCCTGGATGGCTTAGCTTCTGTTAGCATCATAGACTGGTTAAGTCACTTTGTACTTCAATTACATCTTGAATCGACTTCACACCGTTCCCAACATCTACTCATGGGCTTATGACCGACTCATGTATTACTTATTAGCAATTAAGACTCAATTAACCACGTAATACACATAAGCACATAAGAACATAATCATTTTTATAGTTAAAATAATTTTTAGAACCAAAATCGACTCGCTGATTGCTCAACTGATCGTTATTAGACTCGTTTCCCATTTTTCCGGAATTTTTCGGACTCGTCTCGGTACACATTTCGACTGATAATCGAACAAGTTACAAAATCAACTAATTTTTAGAAGAAATTAAGCTTTGATATTATTTTTAATGAAAATATTTCATTTTTCTGAGTCAACAGGCTTTCGTTTTACTCGAATCGGACTAACGGTCTAATTATTATCAATTAAACACAGATAATTCCATTTATTATTCACTATAAATAATTATTACTATTTTTTTAAAACTCAAAAATAATTTTTAAATCATTATTTAAGAAAAATTAGAATTATAAATGATTTTTCTATAATTTTTGGAATTAAAAAGAATTTATTATGATTTATTGAAAATTATTTGATTGATTATCAAAATAATTAATCATTTTTAAATAATTAATAAATAGTTAATAAATAATAAATAATTAAGAAAATAATTAAGAAAATAATTCAATCTGATTTTTAGAAAATAATTCAGAATTATTTATAATATAAATCAATTAATTAAACAATTAATTAATCAATTTATAAAATAAATAAATCTGATTTTTAAAATTAGTAAAAATAAAATAAAATTAAAAATCCAGAAACAGATGTCAGAAATCAAACATCTGACAATTCAGTTCAGAACCGGGTAATCTGAATGGGTCAAACGGGTTCGATTCCGGGTCACCAAGAACACGCCGGAATTTTTCCAGATTCCGGTGAGTTCCCGGAGTCCGGCCAAGCTCCGATCAGCCCCAAATCAACACCGTTTGGTGCTGTTTTTGAGTGCTTTTCATTGCAAATCAACAAAGCAATCCAACCACGACCAAAACATCACAGAATAACCCCTGAATCAACTTCTTCGGCGAAATTGACATAAACTCCGGCCAAAAATCGAATTTGCAGAATCATACATGAAATTGAACGTTTAATAGTGCAAATCAAAGCTAAGAACATATACAATCATAACCCTAACCTTTTAGGAACCACGGATTCACAGAAATCATCGAGTTGTATTTTGAAAATCTGACATAAACCCTAGAAATCGTGAATCACTATACAAACATCGTGTGTTCAATTAAACACCATGAATCGACTGTAAATCATCTAACAAAGCTATATCAATCATCAAAACATCAAAATAACCCTAGAATCAAAAAGTCCTAATTCGAGCATAAACCCTAGAAATCGAAAATCAAAATCAAGGCATTAAAACGTGAAATTGATGCAAGAAACAGAAAGAACGGATCAAAACCTTCGATTTGAGTACTTGAATCACACGATTTGATGCTGTAATCAGTGAGAAATCACAACTTGATTCTTCAACCCGACTCGGTTCTTCCCAACCCGATTTCAGAGAATTTTGTGTATTTTTGCAGATTGTAATGATTTATTAATTATAATTAAATAATAATTAGGCTATTTATATTAGTAAAAATAATACTCCTAAATAAAATTAAGGGGCTAATTATACATTTAATAAAAATATTTGGCCCTAGTTTTTATAATTTTTGAGTATTAAAATTTAATTTATAATTATTTTATATATGCAATATATATGCCAAAATTTCCCAAAAATTGTGAATATTGCAAAAATGAAAAGAAATAATATAAATGAAAGTCCTATAATTTTATAAAAATAAAAATGTGATTTTTGTGGGGTTTTAACACCCAATGGGGCCCGGAAAAGTCATTTTTCGTTAAATGAGAAAATTTATAAAATATCTAGATGTTCAGAATAATGCGATTGTAAAAGCCGTTTGATGAAAAATAAGGCCCATTATTTTATTTGAAATACTGGTTTTAAAATCATTGTTTAGGTCGTAAAACGTTTGAAATGAAAGCGATGAATGCCAAATAAAATATTTGAAAAATACCTTAAAAATACAGAAATGACACGAAATGCACATAACACATAACAGTTAGATTTCAACAGATAATTACACGTAAATGACATATTAATACACATATTTTATTATAAATATTATAGAATATAACGTAAATTTCCCGGTTGTTACATTCTCCCTCCCTTAATAGGATTCTGTCCTCAGAATCTTCTATGAAAATAAATGAGGGTATTTCTCTAACATTTCACTTTCAAGTTCCCAGGTTGATTCTTCAACCATAGGGTTTCTCCACAACACTCGTACTAAATATGCAGACTTATTTCTCAACACTTTCTCTCGCTGATCTAAAATTCTTACCGGCTGCTCTACAAAAGACAAATCAGGTTGGATTTCTATCGGCTCATACTCTATATATGCCTAAAATCAGGATTATATCGCTTAAGCATTGACACGTGAAACACATTGTGAATATGCTGCATATGAGGCGGTAAGGCCAATTCGTACGCAAGTTTTCCCACTTTCTTCAAAATTTCAAACGGTCCGACATATCGTGGCTTCAATTTACTCTTACTGCCAAATCTGGTCAATCCTTTCCATGGCGATATTTTGAGTAATATGTTTTCTCCTTCTTGATAGTCCATATCTTTTCTCGCCTGGTCTGCATGTTTGCGTTGCCTATTTTGCGCTGCATCGAGTCGTTTTCGAATGAGTTCAATCTTTTCTTTTGTCTGTTGAATTAATTCTGGACCCAAAATCTTGCGTTCTCCAACTTCATCCCAATGTATTGGTGATCATCATTTTCTCCCGTATAGTGCTTCATACGGTGGCATTCCAATGCTGGCGTGATAGCTGTTATTATAAGAAAATTCCACTAAAGTTAAATGCTCATCCCAACTGCCTTCAAAATCGACCGCACAAACTCGTAGCATGTCTTCAATCATTTGTATAGTTCTTTCACTTTGCCCATCAGTTTGCGGATGATAAGCGGTACTCATGTTCAATTTAGTTCCAAGACATTCTTGAAATTGTCTCCAAAATCTTGAGTTAAAACGAGGATCTCGATCAGACACGATAGATATTGGAACTCCATGTCACATCGTAATTTCCTTTAGATACAAATGCACTAACTTGTCGAGTGAAAATCTTTCGTTAATTGGTAGAAAATGTGCCGACTTCGTGAGTCTGCCAATGATTATCCATATCGCATCATGATTTGCCCTAGTCCTCGGTAGTCCTACTATAAAATCCATCGCTAGATGTTCCCATTTCCATTCCGGAATGTCTAACGGTTGTAATAATCCGCTCGGACGTTGATGTTCCGCATTAACTCGCTGGCATGTGTAGCATTTACTCACCCATTCTGCTATTTCCTTCTTCATGTTTGGCCACCAGAAGTTTTCCTTCAGATCGCGATACATTTTTGTGCTCCCTGGATGAATGGAATACTTTGAATTGTGCGCATCTTCCAATATTTCTTCTTTTAATTCTACCACGTTAGGGATCCAGATTCTCGACGCAAAGCATAAAATTCCTTCATTATCTTTCTGAGTTGTGATCTCTTCTCCCGTTAGGTCGTCATCTTGACTCATCACTTCATCTTGACAGCGGCGAATCTTCTGTAACAACTCCGGTTGGAAAGTCATAGTGTAGATAGCTTCTGCAGATTCATCGGAAATACGAATCTCGATTTCCAATTTATTGAATTCCTTGGCTAATTCTTCACATGAAGTTAACCGATTCAATCTTTCTTTCCTGCTCAGCGCATCGGCTATAATATTTGCTTTCCCTGGATGATAACTGATCGTGACATCGTAATCCTTTATCAATTCCAGCCATCGACGTTATCGCATGTTCAGCTCTTTCTGCGTAAAGGTATATTTCAGACTTTTATGATCTGTGTAGCTTTCACATTTCTCACCGTAGAGATAATGTCTCCAAAGCTTCAACATAAATACGATCGCTGCCAATTCCAGGTCATGCGTAGGATATTTCTGTTCATGAGGTTTAAGTTATCTCAAAGCATATGCGATGACGTTACCGTGTTGCATCAATACACATCCTAGCCCGCGATACGAAGCGTCGCTGTAAATGACGAAATTCCCTTGCTCGTCTGGCAATACTAGTACTGGTGCGGTTACTAACCGATTCTTCAACTCTTGGAAACTTTCTTCACACTTATCATTCCATACAAACTTCTCACTTTTTCGAGTTAACTTGTATCAGCGGCGTTGCTATTTTCGTAAAATCTTTGACAAATCTTCGATAATACCCGGCCAATACCAAGAAACTTCGAACTTCTGTCTGTGTCTTTGATCGTTCCCATTTCAACACAGCTTCAATCTTCGCTGGATCGACTTGGATGCCTTCTCTACTGATAATATGCCCTAGAAATTGTACTTCCCTTAACCAGAATTCACATTTCGAAAATTTCGTGTATAGTTGTTCTTTCCTCAGAATTTCCAAAGCTATCTTCAACTGTTCTGCATGCTCTTCTTCCGTCTTGGAATAATCAAGATGTCATCAATGAATACAATCACGAATTTATCCAAATATTTCTTGAATACTCTGTTCATCAAATCCATGAATGCAGCTGGCGCATTTGTCAAACCGAATGCCATTACCAAAAACTCGTAATTCCCATATCTCGTACGAAACGCAGTCTTTGGAATATCTTCAGCTTTAATCTTTAATTGATGATAGCCTGATCGCAGATCTATTTTTGAAACCATGCTGCTCCTTTTAGCTGATCGAACAAATCATCGATTCTCGGTAAATGATACTTGTTCTTGATAGTGAGTTTATTCAATTTCCGATAGTCGATGCACAGTCATATGCTCCCGTCCTTTTTCTTTACAAACAACACCGGTGCACCCCATGGGGATACACTAGGTCGTATGATACCTCGCCTAGAAGATCTTGCAGTTGCATTGACAATTCCTTCATTTCGACTGGAGCCATTCGATATGGAGCTTTCGAAACTGGTTCTGTGCCTGGTGCTAGATCAATCGTAAATTCAATTTCTCGATCTGACGGTAACCCTGGAAGCTCGTCTGGAAAGATTTCTGGAAACTCGCATACAACAGGAATGTCTTCTATTCTAGGACTTCCTTTTTCAGTATCTAACACGTAAGCTATGTACGCCTCACAACCTTGTCGAAGTAATCGTTTAGTCTTCATCACGGTGAGAAATTTCTTCCGCTGTTTTTTGCCTTTGAAATATTACCGTTGCATTTTTCGAAGTTCGCAATTTGACTTTCTTATTCGCGCAATCTATCTGAGCATTATGACAAGCTAACCAATCCATTCCCAAAATGACATCGAATTCTCCTAGTTTAAAAGGAATCAAATCTACCGAAAAATGATGTCCGACTATTTCTATATCACACGCAGGACATACTCGATCTACTGGAACTTGGTCGTCATTCGCTAATTTTATAATTAACGTCTCACCCAACCATTCGATTTCACAATGTAACTTATCAAGAAATTTTTCAGAAATAAATGAATGAGTAGCTCCAGAATCAATTAATACTTTTGAATTTACGACATTCACCAAAAACGTACCTGCAATAACACTCGGACTCTGCACTACTTCTTTCATTATCATGTTAAAAGTCCTTGCTTTGGGTTGATTAGGCGCGGCGGAGGTAATGTCAACACTCTTGGAATACTGGCTGCCATAGCTGGTCCTTTGCAATTTCTGGCGATATGCCCTTTCTTTCCACACTGGAAACAAGTCATTTCCGTTGTTCTACCTGCTGGACATTCGTTAGAATAATGCCCTTTTTGCTTACACCGATAACACGTTACATCCCTTTTTATACATACACCGGTATGCTTTCGATTACATGTCTTGCAATACGGCACTGGAACTCTGACCATTCCCTGCTGACTGGAGGTTTGGAAACGATTACCTGCTTACTGTGGACCTTGTCCTATCCTTTTAAAATTCAAATTTGCCCGGGCTTGGAATCCCGGCTTTCTGCTGGAGTGATCTTGGAAACTTCCCTGTCCTTTGTCTTGCTGTGATCTTTCACTTTCCCCTTCGATAATCAAAGCTTTCTGGACTACAGCGGTATACGTTGTCAACTCAAAAACTGCAACTTGGCCACGAATCCATGGTCGTAATCCTTCCTGAAATCTTTGAACTAACTTCTCTTCAGTATCAACCTGTTCTGGGACAAACCTAGCCAACTCAGTAAATTTGGCCTCATATTCTGCCACGGACATATTTCCCTGCTTCAGTTCTAAAAACTTAATCTGCATTTGATTTTTCACATAGCGAGGAAAATGCTTTTCTAAAAACAATTCTTTAAACCTATCCCAAGCAACAACTTCTTCACCCTCTAAAGCCTTTTTAGATTCCCACCAATAATTTGCCTCTCCTTTCAACAAGTAACTAGCAAAATCAGTCTTCTGGTCCTCACCTATCTTCACTAGTGCAAATGCTTTCTCTATCTCTTTTAACCAGGTGGTAGCTTTAGTAGGATCAGTAGACCCTTCAAATTCTGGAGGTTTAACTGACTGAAACTGCTTAAAAGTAACAACAGGTAATACTTGTGGTAATTGAGGATCAGGACGAGGTGGCTGTTGTAACATTTATTGTTGTATCTGCTATTGTTGATGCTGCATCTGCTGCTGCATCATTACCATCTGTTGTTGCATCAGATGGAACATTTGGTTCATGGTCTCATTAGTCTGATCTTCGGAATTGCTGTTAGAGGCCTCAGCCCTAGTCTTTCTTTTTGGTGCCATCTTCTTCTGATAATAAAACAGGTGATATTTCTTTAACAATTTAATAAACAATTGACAAGACGTAAGGGAAACAATTTATCCTGTATTAATAACATGGCTTATATAAAGAAAACAGTTGCTGAATGTAAAAACTGGAGATGTAAACAGTTAAATAAAATGGTTGTTCTTTTTCTTTTCTTTTTTCAACAGGAATTATAATATGGGAAACTGTAAAACAATAAAGTGAAAGTAAATACTGTAAAACTGTAAAGACTGAAATTTAAATAAAAGAAATTTGAAAAGTTCAGTTTATATATATGTGACACCAGCCTCAGGTGTAAATGCTTGATACAAAAAGTCTCGGGCTACTGGTAATCACTACGGTTACAAGTCACACTACCGCTACAGGTCAAACTACTACTACCAGTTAAACTACTAGTACACACGTACACACTACTCACTAAGTTATACTATGTTGCCTCTATATACATCTGTATCCTGGAGTCGCTGTCTCAAACTATCACTGCCTCAAAACCCAGGCGGAATACGCCTAAGCTCCTCTCTAAGTGCCTGGACCAAAGTCTGTGCCAAGCGGGATATCCTGTAGAACTCTGCGAAAGAAGGAGGTCCATCATGGGTCAAATCATCAAGCTCCCAAGTGGCACTCATCAACACTGACTGTAATCGCTGTCTCATATAATAATCCGGCTGTAGGGCCGCTAACGGTCCTCTGTCCCTCTGATCAAACAGATGCATGATCTCTCGACACTGTGCCCGCCAATACTCCACATCATCCCTCATAACTCTATACTCATGGTATGGTACCATATACGGCTGAGCAACCTGACCTACTGACTTCTGTAAAGGAACCCTTGGAATACCTGCACCATGTTGTGGTAAACCTAACTGTAGATCCACATCATGCTCTCCCATCCCCTCAACTGAAATCATCTGAACTATGTCCGGCTCTGGGGCATGCACTGGTATAGGAGGTAACAATGGTAGTGGTGGTAACTCCTGCTCAATACCCGGTATAAACTGATAATCAACTGGTAAAGGAACCATCGGCTCAAAGAACTCAAAGGTATCAAACATCTCTATGGGGTCATGAACTATCCTCTATACTGGTGGTACCGGCTCCTGTGGCAATGGTGGTGGAGGTGGTAGAGGAGGAAACATATACTCAGATACTGGAGGTATAACTGGTGCTGCTGGCCCAGTGACTATCCTCTCGGAAGATGCAGAATAACCAGAAGATGCCATCTGATAATATACCAAAGAAAAGAAAAAGTCACTAAACAATCCTAAGATTTATACTTCCTTATTCTAATCTGACCTAAATCCTAACACTATTCTTCCTAATTTGACTATCCCTATCTAATGTGATCTCCCTATCTTATCTTAATCCTAATGTTCTTATTTTCAGGGACCAAACCTACAGCTCTGATGCCAAACTGTAACGCCCTCCAGACCCGGGGTATAAGTCTGGGAGTTACTAGCTAAATACCAAACCTGTACAATCTGATTAACAATTAATAAAGAAAAGAAATTAAACCCCTTTAACACTAACCAGGATCTTTTTAGGTTGAAGTATGAAAACAAGAACCACTAACTACTTTATTAAAAACCAATTCAAAATCTCACAAGCTCTCTTTATTACAGGCCATTGTCTAATTCATTTTAAACTAAGTTCAACTTTTATTCAAACACACACACTATCTATCAACACTCCACCTGCTCGGGCAACTCAAAGCTTTCTTCCTGGATTGGGATCAACACCTTGGGTATAAGAAGATCCCGAGGCTTGACCCGCTTCTTTACCACTCGAGTCCTGATGGGTTTCATATTCCTTCTTAACTGAAAACAATAAGGTGAATAACAACAAAAAGAGGTGAGCCAAAATTTGCTCAACAATTCTATAAAATATAAACAGTGTTAAAGCATTTTAAATGAATCCGTAATCCCGGGTATATCTGCAAAGATATAACCCTCACGAGAATAGAAAGAAGGCCATTACTGGTGAGTACAAATGAACTAAACTGGACACAAGTTCGCATCTATATTCTACTGATCAGTCAGAATATAATGCAGATCTATATCTCACTATATAGATCCAGTCGGGTACCCAGGCACTACGGCCCATGTCGAGGCACCAGTCATCCCGGTCCTCAGGATTAAGACACACTCAATCCCAAAAATATCATTATCCAGTCCATCGCTTAGCAACCGGAACAATCAGTATGCTTTGATATATTCTAAACACCAGAATATATCAATCTCAATGTATCATCAATGGAATATGAATCAAGAATCCAAAGAATCGGAGAAATCAAGAATCGAAATGAAATATGAACAAAGGAATAGCAATTGTGTATCAGTGATTAAGAACAAGAATCAAAAGAGTGCAAATGTGATAAGCATTTGAAGAGATATCATTATTCTGAAAATAGAATAGGGGAAAAAACTTGCCTTCTGTGCGATTCACTGCAATTAGATCACTTTCGTCTATCACCTTGGACTAATACCGACTCAACTTGCCTCGCTGGCTTAGCTTCTGTTAGCAAAACAGACTGGTTAAGTCACTTCGTACTTCAATTGCATCTTGAATCGACTTCACACTGTTCCTAACATCTACCCATGCGCTTATGACCGACTCATGTATTACTTATTAGCAATTAAGACTCAATTAACCATGTAATACACATAAGCACATAAGCACATAATCATTTTTATAGTTAAAATAATTTTTAGAACCAAAATCGACTCGCTGATTGATCAACTGATCGTTATCTGACTCGTTTCCCATTTTTCTGGAATTTTTCGAACTCGTCTCGGTACGCATTTCGACTGATAATCAAACAAGTAACAAAATCAACTAATTTTTAGAAGAAATTAAGCTTTGATATTATTTTTAATGAAAAAAATTCATTTTTCTAAGTCAACAGGCTTTCGTTTTACTCGAATCGGACTAACGGTCTAATTATTATCAATTAAACACTGATAATTCCATTTATTATTCACTATAAATAATTATTACTAATTTTTTTAAAACTCAAAAATAATTTTTAAATCATTATTTAAGAAAAATCAGAAATTAAAATGATTTTTCTATAATTTTTGGAATTAAAAAGAATATATTATGATTTATTGAAAATTATTTGATTATTTATCAAAATAATTAATCATTTTTAAATAATTAATAAATAGTTAATAAATATTAAATACATAACAAAAAATTAAGAAAATAATTTAATCTGATTTTTAGAAAATAATTCAGAATTATTTATAATATAAATCAATTAATTAAACAATTAATTAATCAATTTATAAAATAAATAAATCTGATTTTTAAAATTAGTAAAAATAAAATAAAATTAAAAATCCAGAAACAGATGTGAGAAACAAACATCTGACAATTCAGATCAAAATCGGGTAATCTGAATGGGTCAAAAGGGTTGGATTCCGGGTTACCAAGAACACGCCGGAATTTTTCCAGATTCCGGTGAGTTCCCGGAGTCCGGCCAAGCTCCGATCAGCCCCAAATCAACACCGTTTGGTGCTGTTTTTGAGTGCTTTTCATTGCAAATCAACACAGCAATCCAACCACGGCCAAAACATCACAGAATAACCCCTTAATCAACTTCTCCGGTGAAATCGACATAAACTCCGGCCAAAAATCGAATTTGCAGAATCGTACATGAAATTGAACGTTTAATAGTGCAAATCAAAGCTAAGAACATATACAATCATAACCCTAACCTTTCAGGAACCACAGATTCACAGAAATCATCGAGTTGTATTTTGAAAATCTGACATAAACCCTAGAAATCGTGAATCACTATACAAACATCGTGTGTTCAATTAAACACCATGAATCGACTGTAAATCATCTAACAAAGCTATATCAATCATCAAAATATCAAAATAACCTTAGAATCAAAAAGTCCTAATTCGAGCATAAACCCTAGAAATCGAAAATCAAAATCAAGGCATTAAAACATGAAATTGATGCAAGAAACAGAAAGAACGGATCAAAACCTTCGATTTGAGTACTTGAATCACACGATTTGATGCTGTAATCAGTGAGAAATCACGGCTTGATTCTTCAACCCGACTCGGTTCTTCCCAACCCGATTTCAGAGAATTTTGTGTATTTTTACAGATTTTAATGATTTATTAATTATAATTAAATAATAATTAGGCTATTTATAGTAGTAAAAATAATACTCCTAAATAAAATTAAGGGGCTAATTATACATTTAATAAAAATATTTGGCCCTAGTTTTTATAATTTTTGAGTATTAAAATTTAATTTATAATTATTTTATATATGCAATATATATGCCAAAATTTTCCCAAAATTGTGAATATTGCAAAAATGCAATGAAATTATATAAATGAAAGTCCTATAATTTTATAAAAATAAAAATGTGATTTTTATGGGGTTTTTAACACCCAATGGGGCCTGGAAAAGTCATTTTTCGTAAAACGAGAAAATTTATAAAATATCTAGATGTTCAGAATAATGCGATTGTAAAAGCCGTTTGATGAAAAATAAGGCCCATTATTTTATTTGAAATACTGGTTTTAAAATCATTGTTTAGGTCGTAAAATGTTTGAAATGAAAGCGATGAATGCCAAATAAAATATTTGAAAAAGACCTTAAAAATACAGAAATGACACGAAATGCACATAACACATAACAGTTAGATTTGAACAGATAATCACACGTAAATGACATATTAATACACATATTTTATTATAAATATGATAGAATATAACGTAAATTTCCTGGTCGTTACACTACCTTTGACAGAATTGAGTACATTGAGAAAACTCAGGAGAAGCAACAGGCTCAGATTGATGACATTTTGAAGAATCAAGCTTCTCATCAAAATCAACTCAATGAGATCCAATCCTTAGTGGAATTGCTTGTCTCTCTTCTTTTACCTGTTGATGCCAAAAAGGGGGAGAAAGTAATTAAGTCCAAATGCAAAACTGTTAAGACACTGAAGGGAAATGATGATGAAAGGGATGACCAGGGAAACTCTAGAATAGGTGGAGGTCATGGTCAAGGTAAAGGTTTTTCATCAGGTAAAGGTTTTTCATCAAGCAAAGCTGGAACTACAAGTCAAAGAACAAGTTCTGATACTGGGAGAAGAATAAGTTCTGATACTGGTAAAAGGATAAGTCTTGATGAACATCTAGAACTTGATGAGGAAATTTCAAGACAGATATTTCTGAAAGAAAATCCAGGAATGGACTTTGAGAGTCTAAAGGAAGAAGAAGTTAGACTCAAAGCAGAAAATGTCAAGATAAAATCTAAAGCTTCTGTTGTTGAAAAGAAACTTCCTAAGGCTAAAGGCATTTTGATAAAAGAAAGGACAAATCCTGAGGCAACTAAAGCCAAATCACAAGTGGAGATAGATCCAAGGTCCAAGGGCAAAGAAAAAGTTGATGAACCTGTAAAGGTTTATGTGCCATTCATATATGAAGAAATATCTGATGAAGATGCTAATCTTACTCTGATACAAAGGAAGATTTCTCAAACAACCTCTGACATGGCTCATGTTGTTCAGAGTCAAGATATAGTAAGTTCTGATATGACAGTGAAGCAAGCAACCTCTGACATAGCTCAAGTTGGCTTGATATCAAAAGATTAGGAAAAGGAAACCTCTGACATTGCTCATGTTAAACCTTCAAAGTTACTCCTACCAGGATTCACCAAAGCTAAACAGACTCAATCTTTGAAGACTACAACAAGTGGTTTTGAAGCAAGAGTTGTTACAGGAAAAGAAGCCAGAGATAAATCTGGATTGGGTAGTGCTGATGAAAGAAGAATACAGAACACAACCAATGATCCAACTTCTTTAAGTGAACCAGGTGTTGGAGCAACTCCTGAAAGATTGAATCAGCTTGAATCTGTATAGATGGTTTTTGAAAGAACACATCTTGTTATATTTTATGACAGATGGAAGGGTATACCATATTAGGCAGAATGCTATACCACTGAAGTACTTTGAGGAACTGGAACATGTTCTATTCTTACTTTAAGTGAAGAACAGATTAACAGATAGTGCTGTAAATTATTAAAAGACTCAAATTCAAAGACATAAGAAGTTTTATTCTGTAAAGTCTGACAACACATACTGTCCCAAGTACAGAGATCACAAAGGTGATATTGTAGAGATGAAGCCTAACTCTGATAAGATTATAACTACTTTTCTGGGTTATAAGGCTGTGGAATTCAATCTTGAATCTGACAAGGCATATTTAATCAGACTAGATCAGGATATAAGGAAAGCTAGAATAAATTATCTCAGGGCTGCTATCTTTCAGATTGGTGAAGATACAGTTGAATTGAAGAATGCTAAAAGGAGGATGGTTAATGAACTTGAATATGCTGAGAGATGTTTGTTAAAGAACTATCTCAGTACAACTCCTGATATCAAAGAGATCAGTAATTGAAGCCAAGTCAAAGATCTACAACTGTTTAAATTCTGATGTGTATACAGACTGAAGTTGTTATCAGACCTTGAGGATGGTAAAGCTACAAGGACTGTAAGTTGTAATTATCTAGTCAAATTTTCATGCATTTGTACTTAATGTTTTTGACATCATCAAATATCTGTTAAACTTGTATATTATGCTAATTTACAAGTTGGGGGAGATTGTTAGATATATTTGATAATGTCATTTATGTTTAGTTTTCAGATCTTACTTAACAGGACAAATCAGTACTTAACTGGAAATCAGTACTTATACTGAAGTCAGAACTTAAGTTGTCAGAACTTAAGTTATCAGGAGATATTTATTAGAAGATAATATCAGGACTTAAGGAGACTTTCAGATAAGGAAGGCGACTGATTGAAAGGAAAGAAGATCAAGACAAACGCAAGAAGAGATATGCATGAGGAATGAATTCTATGAAGAAAAGAATACTTGGAAGAAAAGATAACTAGTTGATATATTTTAGGAAGCAGAATTATATTCCATATCAATTATAATTTATCTTGTAACTGTGTAGTATATAAACACAGATATAGGGTTTACACTATATGTGTTATCATAATCGAAGTTATTATTCATTGTAACCCTAGCAGCTCTCGTGATAAGTTGTTCATCACTGAGAGAGGACAGTTCCATATTGTAACAGAGTTTATTGTGTTAAATAAAATCTATCAACTGTGTTCTTATATTCGATTTGATTGTGATAAACACTGTATTCAACCCCCTTCTACAGTGTGTGAGACCTAACACCTACTATATTTAACTATTATAATTAGTTTGTTAAAAAAATATTTTTATCTCGGTTAATCGTAAAATTTTATTTAAGTCAAGATGAATAGTGTATATTATTTAATCAAGACGAACGAATTATCTATATTTAAGTTTCAAAAAAATTATCATGAATAGTATCGATACAAAAGCAATAATGTGTATTATATATAGTCAAGTATTATATAAACCCAAATACGGTACCAACAAAACGACTACCAATTTTTTAATATTTCGACGTATAATGCATGAATATTTTATTTTTTATTTAACAATTATTTATTAATTTGAAATTAAAAAAACAAATTAAAGTTCAAAGAAACAAAAAAAATTACCGAGCTTGATTTTATTTCGGCTCTATCTTGAGTTTTGTAAATCATATTTTGACGATTTTACAATCCACACGAAACTCGCAAATTGTGTTTAATCTAGTGATAGTTTAAAATTTTAGGCCAAAAAAAATTATCCAAAATTTGAAGAAAAAAATAATTATAAATTTCGAATTATTATTATATTCGTTTTAGGATACCTACTTCTTTATGATTTAAATTATTGAAAGGGTATGATATTCTATTAAATTTAGAATACCTATTTGTCATTGTTTATAGAATATTACTTTATTTTAGAACAACGACTAGGATCAATTTGATTAAAAATTTAACAGTCCATAGTAAATTGGTAGTACCGGGACACTAACTACCAAAAATACGAAAAAATTAAATAAAATCTAATTTATGCATAATATATAATAAGGATATAATTTAGTTTATATTTTAGTCGGAATGAATAGTATAATTTTATTTAAATTTAGATAAATAATGTGTATATATTATAATTGTGTTTGTAATAAGGTAAATATCACAAAAAATAGTATCTTGACATAACTTGTGTAAATTTAGATAAACAATGAAAATTGATGCATGTGGAGGCGACTCTAAAATTATTTATAAAATTTATAAATAAGTAAGAGTATTTAGATAAAATTAGTTTGTACCAAAAATAAGTATCTTAACATAACTTGTGTTTAATTGGAAAAGATAACAAAATGATTTATTTTGGCTAAAAAATATTTTACTTAATTTTTACTAATTTTATTGTAGTTTTCTTATTTTATTTTGTTAAATAGAATTATTTGTAATATTTTTGGAAAAAAAGTGTTCTATTAAAAGAAATGTAGAATGCAATGTGTTTTAGCTGAAAAATGGTAATTGATTCGTTATTTGTAAATTATTTATATTATTCAATTAAATTAAATGGGATTACTCGTGATATTTTTTGGAAAAAGAAAGGGTTTTGTTAGAAAAATATAGGTGCAGTGTATTTTAGGGAAACGATAACTAGTTTGTTATTAGTAAATTAATAATTTTTTTCAATTTTATTAAATAGAATTATTAGTGATATTTTTTGCAAAGAAGGTCTTTTTAGTTGAGAAAAATAGAAAAGATAACATATTTTAATTAAAAAAAATTAACTACCCATTATATTTTTAAAGAATGAGATGTTTTAATATAAAAATACATAAATAAGAGTAACTAGCTAAAATCAATTAAGATAAGAATAAATAGGCCTACTACAAAATAACTGACAAATAAAAAATGAATATTGTTGACATGCGATGGGGAATATAACAAGACTAAGTTAAATTGACATCCCTAATAATTAGTTGTATTATAATTTAAATTTGTATTTTGTACTATATTACTTGAGTCTGTAAAAATGTCAAAGACTAGGCTGGAATATTTTTTTGTAAATAGTCTCAAGCCTAAGAATAAACTCCGGAAGAAGATCAGGAAGATCATGCCTCAGAGAAATTGTGAAGAAGTTTGGAGTTGAATAAATCTGTTTTGGAAAAAAAAATTAAGTCAAGATATCTACAAGTCACAGATCAAGTCATATAGAGAAGTCATTCGAGAACTCCAGAATGACTTATCGAGAAGTCCAAATTAGCCTATCGAGAAGTCCCAGAGATATCGACAAGTCAAATGAAGATATGAAGATTGGAGATATCGACAAGTCATTTTTGCATATCGAGAAGTCCCATAGATATCGACAAGTCAAATGAAGATATGAAGATTAGAGATATCAACACGTTATTTCTACATGCAGAGATTTGGAGAACTCGACAAGCCAAGTTCACTTGTAGAGAACTCAGAGATCTCGATAAGTCAAAGTTACCTATCGAGAACTCAGAGACCTCGACAAGCCAAATTCACTTATAGAGAACTCGGAAACCTCGACAAGTCAAAACACTTGTAGAGAACTAAGAGATCTCAATAAACCATTATACTTATCGAGATGTCAGTTCTCTATTACAACAATTGGAGATCTCGACATGAAGCTCAAGTAAAGAATGTAGACAAGTTAAATATTCAAGATTATCAATCAACAAATGATCTAATCACTTAAATTGAAAAGTCTACAAATGCAGCTTGAAGAGTACAAGATCAAAGGCCAAGATTAACTGACAAAGGAAAGTCACAGATCTACAAAATATGCAAGGATTCACTAAGCCAGAAATGGAAAGCTTTAGAGATAAAGTAGGGTTTAGTACATTTTATTGCATGCTGTGTAAACCTGCGTTTACTAATCTATAAATTAAACACTGGTCCTTTGCTTTTAAATTGTATCAAACAAATCTAGTTTTTCTTATAACTCTCTCAAGGAAGAAGCTGAGTTCTTTACTTACAAAGAACCCAGGATTTGTAGCAAAACACTAGCTTGATTTTAATACAAAATTAAGTGAGTCTTGAAATATTGTGTGCACTATTTTATTTCAGTTAACATAATATTAGTACATTTCTAATCTGCTTTGTTCACCAAGTAACAAATATTAAAAAAGCCTTAAAAATATCCAAAACACATTCACCCCCCCTCTGTGTTATATTCATTACCTAACAAGTGGTATCAGAGCAAAATCTGAAAGCAAACAGATTAAAGATCTTGGAAGAATGAATACACAGAAGATTAGCAGTATCAAAATACCACCCTTTGACAGAACTAACTACACTTTATGAAAAAAGATGATGTTGCTGTTTATAAAGATGGCCAACCTATTATATGTTCAGATTCTCAAGAATGGCCCTTTCATTCCCATGGAAAGAGTTGAAAAATCTACAGATGGAGACATGGTCATCCCATCTCATTATACTCCGAAAGATCCCTCAAAGTACACTGAACCTAAAAAGGAGAAAGTCTTTGTGGATAGTGGTTTGCTACTAATTCTAATAGAGTCACTTGACAATGTAATGTACAATAACATTATTAACTGTGACACAGCCAAACAGATCTGGGAGAAAATTTAAATTCTATGTGAGGGAACAAAGGAAGTTAGGTCAAATCAAAATAGGATTTTGGTATCTCAATATGAGGGTTTTATGGCTAAACCAAAGGAGAGTATAACTGATGTCTTTGAAAGATTCAATAAGCTGATAAATGACTTGCAACTTCATGACAAATACTATAAAGCTGAGGAGGTTGACTTGAAATTTTTGCTCACCCTTCCAGACCATTTAGAACAGAAAATATTAGCTACTAGAGAAGGGAGATGCTTGAGCATAATGACATTTAAGGTTTTATATGGTATTTTAAAAACCTATGAACTGGAAATGATTTGAAAAAATTTAAGAGCTGGTCAAGGGCACATTGTTGATGGATTAAGTGCTCTAGTTGTTACTGACTACCATTCATCTGATGATGAACAAGAAATCCAGACCCCAGTTGTTTCAAGCAATGAGCAAAAGAACAAGGAACCATAGAAACAAGTTATTCTTGAACTTGAAGAGGATGAATTTTATACCTTGGATGAACTGGATGAGTTAGATCAGTCCATGGCTTACTTAGAAAGGAAATTCTTTAACATTAGAGTAAAAAGCCAAAGTTCTTCCAAAACAAGGGACAAACATCCAACAAGGACAGCAGCTGGAAGGTGAAGGCACAGTATAACTCTGGCGGCAAAAATGCCTACAAAACAGGATCTGTTGACAGGTCAAAGATCAGATGCTTCAACTGTGATGAATTAGGACATTTTGCTACAGAATTCAGGAAGCCTAAAAAGGTGAAAAAGGACAAGGCTTATCTTGAATTGAAAGCAAAGTATGAGGCTCTTCTAAGAAAGCAACAGGGTAAAGTTTATATTGCAGAAGGAAAGAGTTGGGATGATTTAGATAATGATGATGATGAGGAAGTAGGAAACTATGCACTCATGGCCTTGGAGCAAGGAGAGTCATCCTCATCAAAACACAGGTACCAACTCTTACCACTATTGATTTAAATGAAAGTCAATATAAGGAGACTGTTGAAAAGATGAGCATGGAAATGTTCCACATCCATACTAGCATGATAACAACTACTGAGAAGGTCAGTAGGTTATCAAAAGCTAATGAGAAGCTTGAGAGTGAGAAACAAGAGTTTGAGCTAATGCTTGTGGAGCTTGAGACAGTCAAGCAAGAGAATGAATATCTAAAGAACAAGCTGAAGTATGCTAGTGAAATTGAAGATGTGTTAAGAGAAAAGATAGAGAAGAATGAGGTGAAACTGAACTCATTTAGAAATGCATCCCAGCTAGTTGGTCAATACCATGAGAAGAGCAAGCCATGTGCAAACAAAGCTATTGGCTTGGATTATGATGCATTGAACAACAACAAGAAAGTTGAAGGTGACAAGGGAAATGCAACAACAAATAAAGATGTCCCGGCTATGCTGAGAAAGGTTGATTCACCACGGTTCAAAGCATGTGAAGTAAATTTTAGTGAAGAGGAGTTGATCATAAAGCAAGAACTTGTTGATGAGGATAATGAGAGAAAATGCACAGAAACAACTCCAACTTCTAAAGCTGAGAAGAAGCCCATGGTAAACCAAACTCCCAAGAAACCAATCAAGGAAGTTAAGGATGAGAATGCAGGAAAGAAGAAGAAAAACATAAATGGGAAGGTTGGAATAAACAAAAGAAATAACTTTGAATTTATTGCAGATGCTCTTAGGAAACAGTGTCAGAAATGTGGCTCTACAAATCACTTAACTCACCTTTGTAAAAAGGCTGCTAGTGAGCCAAGATTGGGAGCATGCAAGTATAATGAATAAATATCTAA
Organism: Apium graveolens; assembly: GCF_009905375.1. NCBI lineage: Eukaryota > Viridiplantae > Streptophyta > Magnoliopsida > Apiales > Apiaceae > Apium > Apium graveolens. The sequence continues at coordinate 75,976,335 of NC_133652.1, read as the reverse complement.
TGATCCCTACTCATTCTGTGACAAGTTTGATCGCATACCTTGCAACATGAAAGTAATGACAAGTTACCACAAGCTGAGAGTAGATCTTAAGAAAGTCAATATTGAGTCCTCGACTAAAAAGGAAAATGCACATCAATCAATGAACTCTATTCTTTCTGAATCATAAAATTCTACTTCTACCAAATCTGTTAACAGGAAGAAAGTACCTAACACTGCTTGGGTTGCTAAACACACTTAATCCTCTTTGTGTGCAGGTCAAAGTGAAGAAGGTCATATGGATCATAGACAGTGGATGCTCAAGACATATGACAGGTGATATGGTCCTGCTATCACAATTTGAGGAGATGGATGGCCCATTAGTGACTTTTGGAGACAACAATAAAGGTTTCACAATGGGATATGACAAGATAATTTCTGGAAATATTGTCATTGAAGATGTAGCACTGGTAGCTGGTCTTGAAGTGAATATCCTGAGTGTTAGAAAATTTACAGATAGAGGTTTCAATATTTTATTTGACAAAGGTGAATGCCTAATTATCAGCAAAAAGACTGGTGAAACTGCTTTGAAAGGAGCAAGGAAGGGAAGCTTATTTGTTGCAGGCCTGGACTCAGCAAATGAGGGGGGAATTTGTTGCTTTTACACCAAGGCATCTGAAGCACAAATCAAGTTATGGGTTAAAAAGCTCTCTTACTTGAATTACAAGACAATCAATACTCTAGTCAAAAAAGAGTTAGTGAGAGACATGCCAAATCTGGAGTTTGCTCAGAATGAGGTCTGTGAGGCTTGTCAAAAAGGAAAAATAAACAAATCTAGTCACAAGAGTAAAACTGTGAATTCAATAAGTGCACCTTTGCAACTTATTCACATGGACTTATTTGGACCATTAAATGTCTTATCAATTTCAAGAAAGAAGTATGCACTTGTTATGGTGGATGACTACTAAAGGTACACATAGGTAGAATTTATGTACTCTATGGATGAAACTCCACACATCATAATTGAGCACATCAAGAAGATTGAAAAGCAGACTGAAGATCAGGAATGTGTGAAAAGATGGAGGAGTGACAATGGCACAGAATTCATAAATGCAACTCTAACTGAATTCTGTAAAGACAAGGGCAATGTTCAAGAATTTTCAGCAGCTAGGACACCTCAAAAAAATGGTGTTTTGAAAGGAAAAATAGAACATTAGTGGAGGCTTCTAGAACAATGCTGCAAGATGCTAAACTGCCAACAAGTTTTTGTGAAGAAGCCATCAATACTACATGTTACACCCAAAATAGATATCTCATTAACAAGAATCTTGACAAATCACCTTACTCAATCTTGTCTAAAAGAAAGCCTACTGTGAAGTATCTTCATGTGTTTGGAAGCAAGTGTTATGTTTTGAAAGACAACTCTGAATATATGGGAAAATTTGACTCTAAGGTTTTTGAAGCAATTTTTCTGGGATATTCATTGGAAAGAACTACCTACAAAGTTTATGTGCTTGAACAAAAGAAAATTATGGAAATCACATATGTGACTTTTGATGATGACAAGTGTCTAGGCTTAGAATGCCTTGATGAAAATGAAGCCAAGGCCCTGAAATTTGAAAATCTCAACATTGATAGTGATTCCGATGATGAAGCTGAAATTAACACAAATCACAAAATGGATGAAGATTCAACCGAACAAGTGAACCATGAAAATGGAAGCTCATCTCAAAAACCTGAATTTGATGGCACAAACTCAGGGGGAGAAAGAGGAGAAAGTTCTGCAAGTCATGCCAATAATGAAGAAAATGCAGAAAATTCAAGTCAACAAACTCACACCAGGAAGTGGGATATAAGTCATACAAGAGAATCAATTATTGGTGATCCAACGGTTGGAGTGAGGACTAGAAGTGCAACTACAAATGAATGTCTTCATGCATGTTTTCTTTCACAAGTTGAGCCTAAGAAAACCGAGGAAGCTCTAATTGATCCTGATTGGATATCTGCTATGCAAGAGGAGCTAAATTAGTTTAAAAGAAACAAAGTTTGAGAATTGGTTCCTGCACCAAAGAACAGAAGTGTAATTGGAACAAAGTGGGTGTTCATGAACAAAATAGATGAAAATGGAATTGTCACTAGAAACAAAGCAATGTTGGTTGCAAAAGGCTACTCACAGGAGGAAGGAATTGATTATGATGAAACTTTTGCTCCAGTTGCAAGACTTGAAGCAATAAGGATCTTTCTTGCATTTGCTGCATACTCAAATTTCAAGGTGTATCAAATGGATGTAAAGAGTGCATTCCTTAATGGTGAGTTGGAAGAAGAATTTTATGTTCAACAACCACCTGACTTTGAAGATCCGGGATTTCCAGATTTTGTATACAAATTACTCAAGGCTCTCTATGGACTAAAGCAAGCATCTAGAGCATAGTATGACACACTAACATAATTATTACTTAAACATGAATTCAATAGAGGATCAATAGACAAGACTCTCTTTTACAAGCAGAATGTTGGTGATATGATCCTAGTTCAAATTTATGTGGATTATATCATTTTTGGTTCTACTAATGAAAAACTATGTCAAAGATTCTCAAAACTCATGCAGAGTGAATATGAAATGAGTATGATGGGAGATTGAGTTACTTTCTTGGACTTCAAGTCAGTCAAAGAAGTGATGGAATCCTCATTAGCCAAACTAAGCATCTCAAGGATTTATTAAAGAAGTTTGGCATGGTTGATTGTTCACCTGCATCAACACCTATGTCTATAGCTACTAAGTTGGATAGAGATAAGAAAGGAAAAAGTGTAGACATTTCACGTTATAGAGGAATGATTGGATCTTTGCTATATTTGACTGCTAGTATACGAGACATTATGTTTGCAACATGTCTGTGTGTAAGATTTCAAGCCAATACAAAGGAGTCACATTTGCTAGTTGTAAAAAGAATTTTCAGATACCTAAAAGGGACTCCAAACTTGGGATTATGGTATCCTAAGGGAACAAGTTTTGAAGCTGTTGGATACACAGATGCAGATTTTGCTGGATGCAGGGTTGATAGAAAGAGCACTAATGGAAGCTGTTAATTTCTTGGACAGAGACTTGTATCCTGGTATAGCAAGAAACAACAATTTGTGTCAACTTTCACAGCTAAGGCTGAATATATAGCTGTTGGAAGTTGTTGTGCTCAAGTGCTTTGGATTAGAAATCAGCTAATGGATTATGGCTTAGTGTTATACAAAATTCCAATTATATGTGACAATACTAGTGCTACTTCTATTGTGGTTAACCCAGTTAATCATTCTAGAACAAAGCACATTGATGTAAGGTACCATTTTATTAGAGTAAATGTTATAAATGGTACCATTGAGCTAATTTTTGTTCCAACAAAAAATAATTACCTGACATTTTTACTAAACCTTTGGATGAAGCTACTTCACTTGACTTGTAGGTGAAATTGATATGCTAAATTATTCATCCTAAAGGCAAGAACTCAGCTAATGTTTTGCAGCAGATCAATTTCTGATAAATCAAAATTCATTTAATTAATTAGAAATTAACTGAAATATGAATTATAAATATTTCAGATTTCTCTGCATATTTATTTTTCAATTTATTTTTGTTAACTTAGGATTTTTCAAATTATAAGTAAACTGTCTCTTTGTTAATTCATATCTTCAATATATAAAGTTAATAAAAGACAGACTTGAAAAACAACAATAGTTCATAGAGACCGAGTTCTCGATAAGTATAATGACTTCTCGATAAGTCATTTTGAGACTTCTCGAAGTAGTTCTCGATAAGTCAGTTTTGGACTTCTCGAGTGGACATCTCGATAAGTTATTTTAACTTCTTGATAGAGTTCTCGATAAGTCTTTGTTAGACTTTTTGTAGATATCTCGATAAGTTGTTATGACTTCTCGAATAAGGTCATTGTTAGACTTCTCGAATAGACATCTCGATAAGTCACTCTATGACTTCTCGATAAGTATTGTAGAGATCTCGTGCGAATTATTTTGAGTTCTCTACAAGTATAATTTAAACTTATCTTTAACTCAGACTGAAATAATTTTATTTAATAAATTATTTTAAGTATGATACTTTTGATAAAGTTCATTCTGATTTTATTTTGATTTATTCAAATAAAAATTGGAAACAATTCAGTCCATTCAGGACAAACTGGGTATTTATTTGACAATTCGATAAGTCATTATCTAGTTCTCGATAAGAGTCAGGAAAATGACATATCGATATGTATCTATTCTCATAATATGACTTCTTGATAAGCAAATTCCAAACGTCCATTTTTAGTTCTCGATAAGTCATTTACCCTTTACTATAAATACCCAGACATCTCGACATACACCTCTTTAAGCCTTCGAGATCTCCAAGTGACGTGATTTTTCCAATTCTCAACCGCTCTCTCTCGTTTCAAATTCTTTTTCTCTAATTTTTCTTACACACTCCAATTTACTCCTCTAAAATGGCACTAAACAATGTTAGAGCTGCAATCCCCAAGGATGGAACCAACTATCTCGCTTTTACAGATAATAATCAAGTTCCTGACAACTTTAAGGGGTTTGTTAAATTTTTGTTTAAGTCTTATCTTGCAGGAGCTTTAACTGCAAATCCAATCCTCTACTTGGATGTTCTGCATGAATTCTGGACAACAGCTGTAGTAAGGACAGTTGTGCATGACAGCTCTGTATCTATTGTGGTGAACTGCTCTTTTGGTGGCCAACAGGTGAAGTTTAATGAGCAAGATGTGAATCAAGCTTTGGGCATTCCAACTGAGCAAGTGGTGGAGATTCATACTAAACAGGAGCTGGCTGAGTTCATGGAATTCATCAATTACAATGAGATGATCAACCTGGCTAGTCTAAACAAGAAGAATCTGAGAAGAGAATGGCCCTTCTTGTTTGACTCCATCATAAGGGCCTTCACTTGCAGAAAGACAGGTTATGACAACATATCAAGTGTGGTCCAGAAGCTGGTGTTCTCCATAGCTCACAACAGATACTTGAATGTGGGCTTATTGATCCTAGAAGAACTTAGCACCAGGCTTACAATGCCCCTAGCTATAAGAGGTAAGGAAATCTTCTTTTCTAGATTTATAATAAATGCTTCAAGTAAAGTGCATGACATTCATATGCTTAATGGTATAGACAGTACTAAAATAGGCAATTGTAAGCAAGTGTCCAAAGTTCTATTTGGTTCACTTATTACTATAAATAAGGTACCTGTATGTCTTAAAATCACTACATTTATGATGGAGAGATTCAAGACTTACCCTTACCCTCTACCTAACATGAGGTCTAGTGCTATTGAATCTAATGCAACAATGGTTCCTGTCCATGTGGAAGCACAAACACAGAACAACCAACAGGGGCCTTCCAAAGCTGAGACCCTTCATTCTGTATTACTAGAATCTAGGAAACCAATCACTTCATCCTCTCAAAAGGTTGAAGTGTGTAAAAAGAAGAAGAGGCAGGCACCCTTAAAAGTAATTAGTAAGAGTGGTGAGGATAGTACAGAACTTGAGTTTCACCTGGTCAGAAAACCAAAGAAGGAAAAACAAACTAAGTTGACCACTTAAGCCACCTCTGCACCCTTCCAACATGATGCAGTTGTAAAACAGGGACTTAAATAGACTCTAGAGGCATCCTCTCAACAAGGTATCTCTATTGAACAAAGCATAAACCCAAATACACCATGTAAAGAGTCTGCACTAACACTTGAACAAATTCAAGTATATGAAAGGAGAAATAAGGATGGCACACACATGGAGAGCACATCTTTTGAAGCTCCCTCATATATTCAGGGGGAGTTGCCAACACTTAACTCTGAGATTCAAAATCTAATTTGTAAAATTTTTTCTTCATTTAATCAAAACTTGAATCTAGTTCTCAAGTGTTGCCAACATCATGTGACATGGTTCAAGAAACTGTGCTCACCAACCAGGACCCAAATTTAGTTGGTGAGAGGCTACATGTTGGGGTAGACCTTGATGACATCAACACAAACACAGGGGTTTCATCAGTTTTTACTGAAGATCCTGTGACAGTTTCCAATGCACCTTCATGTGCAAATCAACCTTGACAGGTTGTAAGGTTTGAGGGTAGTACTCATGAGGGGAGCTATCTAAATCCTCTCAAATTCAATTGGAGGTTCCTCTTGCAAGAACAACTCCCCTCAAAATCCTAGCTGAGATTGCACTCACAATTGAAGCTAGGAGTTCAAATGCCAATGATCCTGCTTTGGGGGAGGAAAGTCTATCACATTCAAGTGACAGTACTTTGAAAGAAGTACAAGGGTTTGAGGCTAGAGTACATGAAAGTAACCTAGTCAACTCCCCTCCAATTCCAATGGAGGTTCCCACCACAAGTGGTGAACAACAAACTATCATAACCACAGTTCAACCTGCGAGTCAAACTATGACTTCTGTCACATGTGATATTCTAGAACCTCAACCCTCCACCTCAAACCCTACAAATATTCCTTTAACATCTAACCTGAAAGGCATATGTCATAGCCTATTTGTTTATTCGAGGATTTAACTCAACTCAAATAAGAATGTAATAAGTAAATAGTGGATCTATCGTCAGAGAGATCTCACAGAGTAACATCTGTCAAAGGGTTAAGAAACATTATTCATCTACAGACTTGAAGACTTAATTCACTGGAAGAAGCTCAAGAAATTGATCAAGCCTCAGTGATATAAATCAAGATTGTGGATTTAATCAAGTGACAGAGATCTCGTCAGGGTATCAATTAATTACAAGGATTTAGTCTGAAGAAAATCAAAGTCAAGACATGAAGAAACGTCACGGAAGTTAGTCACTCATGAACCAGACAGTACATCGAGTGTCAACGTTGAAGTGGTGGAATTGATTCATATATTTCAGTGATTTTCAGAAGATATTCAGAAGAATGGATGCTGCTAAAGATTAGTATTAATTCTCTATTAATTAATTAAGTCATATAATTTAATTAAGAAAATAAATTATATCTGCAAAGATTAATTTATTGATTAATTGAATTAATTGATTAATTAATTCAGCATTAATATTAAGGTTTTTCAGGATTTTAATTGATTTAAAATCTGTTATTAATTCTTAAAGACAACTGATTGTATTAGTATGACAATCGGTATGACAATCAATAGTCATACCGAAAGTCATGCTAATTCAAAAGGATTGTCTTATCAGATTTTTTATTACATTAAAATCTATTATTAATTCAGTAAGACAATCTGATTTTGAACTACTATGACAATCGATATGACAATTGATAGTCATACCGAAAGTCTTGCTAGTTCATTCTGATTGTCTTGCCAGTTGAAAGAGATTGTCATGCCAGTACATTCTACTCGACTGTTGGATTAAAAGAAGCAGCAGAAGACATTCATGCAATCAATCATACAGAACACACAAGTCAAGAGAAAAAGCAGAAAACAAAGGCACAACATTTTCATTTTTCATCTGCTTTATTCAAGATCAAAATTCTAGATTGTAAAGTTAAATCCAATCCACTAGAATTATTTATCTTGTTCTTGTGTAACAATCTAGCAGATTAAAATCCCTAGAACTTAATCTCAAATCACATTTAGCATTTGATCTTTTAATTGTAAAAATAGAAAAAGTTCATGTCGAATTTATTCTAGATTTGTAATAATTGATTTGAGATTAATCCCTTGTAACCGATACCGTAGTTGTAACACCTTTCAAGTTTAATAAAAGTTTTATTTAACTTGAATTTTGTTTCACCTTTTTATTCCGCATTTTATTCGATTAGACGGTATTGTTTGCATTCAACCCCCCTTCTACAAACAAATTGGGACCTAACAATTGGTATCCGAGCCTTCTGATTAACGTACAAATCTAGATCCTAGACTTTTGTGTTTCTTTCACTCCTTGAATTTTTTATTCACTCAAAAAATTCATAATGACTACACAAAAAGTTGGAACCGTTAAAATTCCACTTTTCGATAAAGAAAATTATGTTATATGGAAGAAGAAGATGCTACTGTTTTTACAAGTTGCTAATCCCAAATATTTGCAAGTGTTAAAGAAGGGTCCAAAAATTCCTATGGTTATTGAACCAGAGGTAATAGAAAATGATGTGGTGATCACCAAAGCGAGAACTTATGTGAAAGATCCTGAGGATTTCTCTCCTGCTGAAATAGAAGAAGCCTCCCTGGATGCTAGCCTTCAATTAATTTTACTAGATTCCCTTAATCCCTTGATGAATAGACATGTGATGAATTGTAAAGATTCCAAACATATCTGGGAAACTATTGAGGTTATTAATGAAGGCACAGAGGAAGTTAGGGAGAACAAGCTAGAAATCCTAACCTCTGAGTATGAATACTTTAAATCCAATCCAGGAGAAGGAATCACTGAAGTGTTTGAGAGGTACAATGCATTGATCAACAACCTGAACATTAATGGTAAATACTATTCCATCAGGGAGGTCAACAAGAAGTTCCTTTTAACACTGCCAACTCATCTCGAACATAGAATCACTGCCATAAGGGAAGCAAGAGATCTGAGTGAGATGTCTTTGAAAAGACTCTATGGTGTGTTAAAGACTTATGAGTTGGAGCAGATTCAGCAGAAGGAAGTTTACGGGAAAGGAAGAGTGGTCAGCACGTCTACTGCTCTAGTAGCTGATGAACAACAACAACAACCATAATATCAACAACAATCTCAACAGTCAGAAAGAATGGTACAGTCTTCCAAGGTTGAAGATAATGTGATAGTAGCAGAATTTGATCCTCCTACTACAAATCAATCAGGAGATGATTTTTATTCCTTGGAAGAACTGGAGCAATTGGAGGATGAGTCAATGGCCCTGATTGTCAAGAGATTCTCAAATGTCAGATTCAAAAGGAATCCCAAGTTCAAGTACAAGTCCAACTACAACAGATTCCAGAAAGGTGGATCTTCATCCTCTAACACCAGCAATGGTGGGTATAAAACAGGGATGGTTGATCGAAGCACCATTCGATGCTTCAACTGCAATGAGTTGGGACACTTTGCCACAGAATGCAGGAAGCCAAAACAAGTTAGGAAGAACTCTTACGATTCTAATCAGAAGAGTAAATTTGAAAGGGCTTACCTGGCAAAGGGAAGAAGCTGGGATGATACTGACAGTGAAGATGAAGAAGTTGAGAATCTTGCTCTCATGGCTAGTGATGCAACCACCTCATCGTCAAGAAAAGAGGTAAAATTTACTGATGCTGAATTAGTTTATCATCTAGGAGGTTCCTTAGATTGTGCTCGTCGTGATAATGAATTGTTAAATCAACAAATCAAAGACCTTGAGAAAGAGGTCAATGAATTAAGACTTGTGCACATTAATCAAGATAAATTAAAAGAACAAGTATCTTTTCTAGAGAATAGAGTTGACTGTTATAGACAACTTGAAACTATTCTCAAAGACAAGATCACCGGTCTTGAGGCTAAGGTTAAAGCTTACTTTAATTCTTGTTCGAAGTCCAAAGAGTTTTACAATAAGCAAGCTGTTAATCAAACATCTGGAATAGGTTATGATTACAATGCTGCTATTGGAAAATTAGGCATAAACTCCCCTCCTCATGTCTGTGCTAAAGGCAGGGAAGTACCACATGTGCTTAAGGGTGTTGATGAACCCCTCTATAAAGAATCAATTGTTGAACCATTTGATGAGACCTCATTTATTATTCAAGAAGAAATCCGTGCTGAAGATAATGCTAATGAGAAAGCTGTCTCCAAGTCAAGTGTGTCAAAAGTTCCAGTCAAGGTTGTGAAAGCAACTGAGACTAACTCAGACACACATGAGTTGGATAACACAAATGCCATGTCTACCATGCATAAGTTGCCTATTGTTAATCCCTCTCATAAAGCATGTGCTGTTCCTGATTGTATGTCTTGTGCTTTTAATCTGATGTATGCTTATTTTAATGGTAAGCATGTTTCTAATGATAAGACTACTCCTCGTCAGCATGTGAATAATAGAAAGCATGATAGGTCTAAGACTGCTAGTCCTCCTAAAGCTAGAAAGGAGACATTTGTGCCTAAGCCTAAACAGAAATTTGTCAAGGCTGTTCACAAGGTCAAATGTTCAGTCATTGAGAATGTTGAGAATATTAAAATTAAGAATGTTGTTTTGCCTGATAAAGGCCAATTTTACAAGTATGCCGGACCCAGCCAAGCTTGGGTTCCGAAGAAGGTCTAATCCATTTGTATTACAGGGCATTAAACAGGTACAACCGGTAGTGTGGATTCTTAACAGCGGATCGTCAAGACATATGACCGGAGATAGAGCCCTGCTATCAAATGTGGTTGAGAAAGCTGGCCCAGTGGTTACCTTTGGAGATAACAGCAAAGGTTTAACGAAGGGATATGGCTGTTTGCTAGCTGGAAATGTTATCATTGAAAATGTGTATGTTGTGCAAGGACTTGAACACAATCTGCTTAGCATTAGTCAGTTCTGTGACAACGGCTACAATGTTTTATTCGACAAGCTGAAGTGTCAGATTCTGCACAAGAAAAGTGAAAAACCCTCCTTAACGGGAATCCGGAAAGGAAATCTGTTCGTAGCTGACATGAACTCTGGAAGCAATCCTGAAGTCAATTGTTTCTATGCAAAGGCATCGTCAGATGAGAGTTGGCTATGGCACAAGAGACTTTCTCATCTCAATTTCAAAGTAATGAATTCTCTTGTAAAAAGAGAATTGGTAAGAGGTCTGCCTCAGCTGGAATTCTCTCCAGAAGGACTATGCGAGGCTTGCCAGAAAGGAAAGTCAAAGAAAGCAAGTCACAGAGGCACTGGCACATCTTCCATAACTGGTGTTCTGCAATTATTGCACATGGATTTATTTGGACCAGTTAATGTCCTTTCGATGTCAAAGAAGTGTTACTGTCTTGTGATAGTTGATGACTATTCCAAGTATACATGGGTTTTATTTCTACACTCTAAGGATGAAATACCATAAGTTGTGATTGATCATATCAAGATGATTGAGTTAGATTCTAACGTCCCTGTTAGAGCAATAAGGTCAGATAATGGAACAGAATTCAAGAATTCACTTCTCAATGGATTCTGTACAGACAAAGGGATTACCAGACAATTTTCAGCTCCTAGAACCCCTTAGCAAAATGGAGTGGTAGAAAGGAAGAATCATACATTGATTGAAGCTGCAAGAACGATGTTAAGTGAATCAGGTCTTCCAATGTACTTTTGGGCTGAAGCTGTCAATACTTCATGTTATACTCAGAATCGAACTCTAATCAACAAAGACTTCATGAAAACTCCTTATGAGATTTTGAATGAACAGAAACCTTCTATCAAATACTTTCATGTATTTGGTGCCAGATGCTTCGTGCTCAAGGATGGAGATGATCGTCGTGGTAAATTCGAGGCAAAGGCATATGAGGGTATTTTTGTTGGATATGGAAGAAGATCATACAGAGTGTATATCATTGATCAACACAAAGTAACTGAAAGTGTCAATGTTACATTTGATGACACTAAACTCCCTAGTATCCAAACTGAAGATCCTTCTGAGAAACTGAAGTTTGATGATATGTCAGATTCTGAATCAGAACATGGTCAAGAACCTGAGATTGTTGCTGGTGAAGAACCTGTTAATCATGATGATACTCAAGGTAATAGTGATGGAAACTTTGGCAACAATGGAAATACCACTGCTACTGACGGAGAATCTTCAAGTCAACATGGAAACAACTCAGGGGGAGATGCTGAAGGATCATCTAGTAGGACACAACATCCCAATGAATTTCAAGGCGAATCATCAAGATCAAATCTTCCAAGACAGACTGTCTGGAATAAAGCTCATCCTTTTGAGTTGATTATTGGTAATCCAGATGTTGGAGTCAGAACTAGACGTGCTACTCAAAATGAGTGTCTGTTCTCATGATTTCTTTCTGAGATGGAACCTAAGAAGATTGAAGAAGCACTAACTGATCCAGATTGGGTGATTGCTATGCAAGTTGAACTCAATCAGTTTGAAAGTCAACAAGTCTGGAAACTGGTACCTAGACCTACACACAAGAAAGCTGTTGGTACTAGGTGGGTATTCAGGAATAAACTAGATGAAGATGGTGTGGTTACAAAAAACAAGGCAAGACTGGTAGCAAAAGGGTATTCTCAAGCTGAAGGCATTGATTATGATGAAACCTATGCTCCAGTGGCTAGACTTGAGGCCATTAGGATATTTCTGGCATTCGCAGCATTCTCAAACTTTAAAGTTTATCAAATGGATGTCAAAAGCGCCTTTCTGAATGGAAAGCTGGATGAAGAGGTATATGTAGAGCAACCTCCTGGTTTTGAAGATCTGGATCATTTGGATTTTGTCTTCTTTCTTTTCAAGGCTATCTATGGGCTCAAACAGTCTCCAAGAAAATGGTATGACACTCTCTCTGAATTTCTTATTGAAAATAGCTTTATTAGAGGTGTCATAGACAAAACTCTCTTTTCTAAAAAACATAAGAATGATACTATATTAGTCCAAGTCTATGTGGATGATATAATATTTGGGTCTACTAATGATAATCTCTGTAAGAGATTTGCTAAGTTAATGCACAACAAGTTTGAAATGAGCATGATGGGAGAGCTGAAGTTCTTTCTTGGATTACAAGTAAATCAAAGGTTAGATGGAACATTTATTTGTCAATCCAAGTATCTCAAGGAACTCCTCAAAAAGTACAATCTAGAGGATTCTGCATCAGCAAGGACTCCATCAACTACAGCTGTCAAGCTTGGACCATGTGAAAACTCCATTAAGGTAGATGTCACAAGCTACAGAGGTATGATTGGCTCATTACTCTATCTTACTGCAAGTAGACCAGATATTATGTATGCTACATGCTTATGTGCAAGGTTCCAAGCGGATCCTAAAGATATTCATCTCGTTGCTGTTAAACGAATCTTAAGATATCTTAAGGGAACACCAAATCTAGGTATTTGGTACCCTAAAGAATCTGGTTTTAACCTTGTTGGATATACAGATTCAGATTACGCAGGAAGTGTTGTTGATAGGAAAAGCACCTCAGGGAGTTGTCAATTCCTAGGAAGCAGGCTAGTCTCATGATACAGCAAGAAACAGCAAACAGTTTCCAACTCAACGGCCGAGGCTGAATATATTGCTGCTGGAAGCTGCTGTGCTCAGATCTTGTGGATTAGGAACCAGCTACGAGACTATGGCTCTGTATTGAACAAAATTCCTATTTTATGTGACAATACAAGTGCAATAGCCATCACCAACAACCCTGTGCAGCACTCGAGGACAAAACACATTGACATCAGGTATCATTTTATTAGGGAGCACGTCATGAATGGTACTGTTGAACTATTTTTTGTTCCAACAGAAGAACAAATAGCAGATATTTTCACTAAACCACTTGATGAATCCACATTTACCAGATTAGTTGGTAAATTGGGCATGTTGAATAGTTTTAGTGATTAATTTAATTAATATCTGAGATCTGTTCTTGAATGAATTTACAAATGAATTTTTTCATAAATGAAAAATTTATTTGCAAATTTATTTTATCATTGTATCATATTTCTTGCTTATTTCTATGTAATTTCTATTATCTTATCTTATTTATTTACTCAAATTATTAATTTTAATGTCTCAGAATATTTTATTTTCTCTAAAAATATTTTTCTATGAATTTAATTTGTTAAAATTCAAAAGAAATCTATTTTTGGACTGAAAATATTATTATCTCTGAAATATTTTAATTATTTTATTTTTGTAAATATTTTCTGAATTTTTACTAAGTTATATAAGTCTTTATTTCAGTACATATTTATATATATGTGTGTTTCTGTGTTTAAAACTGATATGACAATCGGCAAGACAATTGAAATTGTCTTGCTGAAAGTCATTTCAGTTTAAATTTTGATTATTATGATTATCAGTATAGCTTTATACTGGCAAGACAATCGGTATGACTATCAATTGTCTTTCCAGTTATAAACTTTTATATATATATTTTTCTTTTATTTTATACTGGTATGACAATCGGTATGACTATCAGATTGTCATACCAGTTATAAATTTAGTGTTTATTATTTTTTACTTCTTTTATTTTTTTCTGTCTTTAAGCTGGTGTGACAATCGGTATGACAATCCGATTGTCATACCAGTTATACTACTTAACCTGTTTTTGTGTGTGTTTTAAGTTTCATCAGTTCGTTTTTTTGTTTTTCAAAAAATTCCAACAGTTTATCTCTTCCTCTCTCTCTCTCTCTCTTCGAACAGAAAACACAAATTCAACCGCCATTGATCTCCTTTGCTCGAGTTTTTACTCAGCAATCTAAATCATCACTCCTGTGATATATACTTACATATATATATATATATATACATACAGGAGTGCTGCCAAAATTTTTTCAAATTTTTTTTTCGAATCATTGTGTTTGTTGATTTTGAGTATTTTTAATTTTAATTTCAATTTCTGTTTTATGTCTTTTGGCTTTTCAAATCTGTGTTTGTGAGTTAGGAATTTTAACGAGATACATTCCTGTCTAAATTTTTCGATTATAATTAATTTAATTCGAATTATTAAATTAATTTAATTAATTCGAATTTTCTTAATATTAGTCTTAAAATTCTGAAAGTGTGTGTCTTATTATTATTTTAAATGGCTCTCAATTTCCAAATTGTCACGCATAATCAGGTTGGTTATTTTAATCCAGAAAAATGTGATGTGGAAAAATTTAATCCTTGGATTAGATTTTTAAATGACCATTCGATTGTTAGCTCTGCTATTAAATCAAATGTAATTTTAAATGTCGATCTGCTTAGACTGATATGCACAACCTCTACTGTGGCCGATGATTCAAAATCTTTTTCATTCACCATGGCAAACACACAGTATGTGGTTGATGAAACAGTAGTCAATCAAGCGTTAAATTTTTCATTGGACAATTTCTGTAATTTACCCTCTGAAAATGATATCACAAACTTTTTCCATGCTATTCACTATCAGGGGGTGATCAATTTAACCAAACTTTCTAAATCCAATTTGGTGTCTGAATGGGATATTTTCTTCGATACACTTTCTAAAGTGTTTGCCAACTGCACTAAATCCAACTTTCACAACATCACTTCCACTCTGCAGTATATTGGTCTTGCGGTTGTTTTCAATCAAAGGATCAATTTTGGCAAACTACTTTTTCCCATTCTCTTGAGACGTCTCACTACTGCTTTACGTGATCATTCTACAAATCGTAGGGTATCATGTTACTATGCTCGTTTTCTCATGCTTATAGCAGATCATCTTCTCACACCTGAGCACAAAGCCCTTTTTGCTAACTCCGCAGTAACTGAACCCCCTCCTGTAAGAAAAAAGATTTACACCCGCCAAGACACAACCTTTAAATTCATGCAAGTTCCAGTACTTGTATCTGCTTTCATGGCCACTTATATTCCTTTACCTATTTTCAATCTTCGCGGTCATGAACAGCAAGCTCAACCTCCAGTGGTTCAAGCCACCCGGGCTCCTCCAACATCAGATGCTCTTCCATTACAGGTAGTAATTCCTCACTCTCACTCCATTCCTACTTCTGTTGAAAGACCCCCAGTGGTCGATAGGACTGACCATGAAGTTGTAGAACCACAGCTTCAATCCCAGGTCATAGAGCCAAATACAGAGTCACAACCTATCTCAACCTCTCCCCCACTGTCTAAAATGTTACCCAGAAGATTAATAGGAAGTAGTGCATTGTTAAATGTGAGTGAACCCTCAGCTCTGCCTCCTCCAAAGAAAAGAAGAACTTATACTGAGGCATCTGAACGCCCATCCTTGTCCTCCCAACAGGACATGGACTTTGAAATGGCCAATGAACAGTTACTAGAGACATTCTCTCAACAGGATGAATCTATTGAAATTCGCCATAGGGCCATGGCATCTTGTACTGAGTCAAGCACAATTCCATTACTCACAATGGAACCATAC
Source organism: Apium graveolens (assembly GCF_009905375.1). Lineage (NCBI taxonomy): Eukaryota > Viridiplantae > Streptophyta > Magnoliopsida > Apiales > Apiaceae > Apium > Apium graveolens. Next base: position 75,960,384 of record NC_133652.1, on the reverse strand, counting down.
ATATCCACAGATGATACTCAGGACACAGAGCAAGGAGTGCACATAGAGTCTGTTACAGTGCCTGCCATAGTTACGACAGAAGAGCAGTCACATGCTTCTGAGGGAAAATCTGACTCTCAGCCACCCTTAATAGAGTCATTTTCTCCCCTCCCAGATCAAACACCTCTGGCTCCCTCACGGGATTCTCCACTCGCAGATTTATCTGGAGAAAGTGGAGGGTAACTCGGTCAATCTATCCCTGAAGCAATTCAGACATCTATTTCACATGAAATGATAGGTTTGACTGAGGATCGGGACTCGCGAATTCCCATTGCACCACCACTGACCTCTCTTGAAGAGGCTAGGGTGATTTTAACTGCAGGTATAGAAGAACAACAACAGGAAGACTCCTCACGAGCAATTATATTGAGAGAAACACAAGCACGTGAGGTGAGTGAACCAAACACGAGTGAAATTCAGGTGAGAGCACACACAGACACAAATACTGAAAACCTGTTAGCTCAAATTGCTGCTCTAAAAGAAGAACTTGCTAAAAGCCAAGCTGAGGCTCAAGCATTCAAAGCACAAGTGGTTGAACGGTCTTCTTCTTCCACCTCTGTCAACAATCAGCTGGCACTCATAAGGAATAATATCTCAGATCTCAAGAACACTGTCACACCAAAGCTCAATTCCATTCAGGAAACTCCAACTTTATCAGCTGATGACATTTCGAACTTCTGTTCTCTACATACAAGGATGACTTCTCTTGAAGATTTGGTTGAAATGAATCATTCACTGGATTCCTCCAGATTTTTGAAGATAGAGACAGGTATGGAACATCTGAATGAAGGGATGAAGCACCTGTACTACATGATCAAAAATTTTCACTGTCCCAATGAAGAACAAATGACTTACTTTGAAGGGTCGTCTGGTGGAGGCTCAGGCTCGGGAGGTGATGGAGGTCATGGAGGATCTAAGGGAAAGTCTGTAGAGGATCCCTCAACTAAGGGGGAGAAGAAAGAGAGTAGTGGAAAGGGGAAAGAAAAAGATACCTCTGCTGGAGACAAAGGAAAGGCTGATGATGTCTACTATAGTGGAGAACTTGATGACTTTGATATTTTTGACATTCCCACTGAACCAGTCTTGGAAGATAAAGATGGTTTATTTGAAGCTGAAGAGGAAAGTGATTTTGGAGAATGGGAAGAGGAAGCTACAGTGGATCCTATCTTTGAGAAAGAGTTTCAGCAGCAGCAGTCAGAGATGAAAAGAAAAGAAACTGAACTCAAAAAGGTCTCCCAGATCATTGACATGAGGAAAGACATACAGAGAACAGAAACTCTTCAAAAGCAACGCCTTCATGACATTAAGGCTCAAGAAAGGAGAAGAGATGTCAGACTGAAGATTGATGAAAATGGGATGAAGCTAGGAGAGTACTTGATATGCCTCAGCTGAGCACTAACAATGATAGGCAGTTCCTACATCTTCTTGACAAGCTGGAAATCTCAAATCCTAACAATGACATGTACATGAATGCTATCAAGACTGAAGTCTCAAGGATCACAGCTGCTTTTGATAGATCCCTAAATGAGATGAGCATTTTTGTATATTGTCAGAGTGAAGGATCTTTCAAGGTGTCACTTCATCTATTTGAGAATCGTTCTTTGTCAGAGATTTGGGTTCTTCTCAACAAAGTACAAAGAAGCTCAGAATTGAATGAAGTTCTTCGAGAAAGGCTTAAAGAGTTTGCCAGCAGGGCTAGTCCTCAAGTGGTCAACAATCCTCATCAGGTGAGATTCTTTAAGTCTGATTGTCTTCAAATCTGTCAGCTAGATGTACAATCTCTTAAAGACTACTCAGCTAAGCATCCGGTCTGGATGGAACATCATTTAAGAACTGCTGGATACTCATCCATGTTGAAGACTCAAGCTGCTGATTTGATTCAAGCTTATTGTGAAAAGAATATTAAAAGGTACAATCAGATCAAGAATAAGCTGAAGTCAGTTGGAGTTCAACCAGTTAGACCAGCAAGCTTCACTTCAGAAAAGGATCGTGTCTTTGATAAAGAGTTGCTTCAAGATTTAGAAGAAGGTGAAGTCAGAAGAGAAGACAACTGAAGTCAATTAGCTCAAAACTCAATGTAATATGATTAGAGCTTTATGAATCAAGATAGTCTAATGTAGTTATATGTTCAGGCTAGAGGAACATCTATCTTGTATTCACTTGTAAATTTCTTTTGGAATCTGGAAAATGTTAAATATAATCCAGAACTTTTCTGCTATTTACTTTGCATTACTGTTTATATCTTTTTCTTATTTGTTAGTTGAGTTATCCTCTAGGTATTTATTGTTATGGTCTAACAAGCAAATAGGGGGAGATTGAAAGGCATATGTCATAGCCTATTTGTTTATTCGAGGATTTAACTCAACTCAAATAAGAATGTAATAAGTAAATAGTGGATCTATCGTCAGAGAGATCTCACAGAGTAACATCTGTCAAAGGGTTAAGAAACATTATTCATCTACAGACTTGAAGACTTAATTCACTGGAAGAAGCTCAAGAAATTGATCAAGCCTCAGTGATATAAATCAAGATTGTGGATTTAATCAAGTGACAGAGATCTCGTCAGGGTATCAATTAATTACAAGGATTTAGTCTGAAGAAAATCAAAGTCAAGACATGAAGAAACGTCACGGAAGTTAGTCACTCATGAACCAGACAGTACATCGAGTGTCAACACTGAAGTGGTGGAATTGATTCATATATTTCAGTGATTTTCAGAAGATATTCAGAAGAATGGATGCTGCTAAAGATTAGTATTAATTCTCTATTAATTAATTAAGTCATATAATTTAATTAAGAAAATAAATTATATCTGCAAAGATTAATTTATTGATTAATTGAATTAATTGATTAATTAATTCAGAATTAATATTAAGGTTTTTCAGGATTTTAATTGATTTAAAATCTGTTATTAATTCTTAAAGACAACTGATTGTATTAGTATGACAATCGGTATGACAATCAATAGTCATACCGAAAGTCATGCTAATTCAAAAGGATTGTCTTATCAGATTTTTTATTACATTAAAATCTATTATTAATTCAGTAAGACAATCTGATTTTTAACTACTATGACAATCGGTATGACAATTGATAGTCATACCGAAAGTCTTGCTAGTTCATTCTGATTGTCTTGCCAGTTGAAAGAGATTGTCATGCCAGTACATTCTACTCGACTGTTGGATTAAAAGAAGCAGCAGAAGACATTCATGCAATCAATCATACAGAACACACAAGTCAAGAGAAAAAGCAGAAAACAAAGGCACAACATTTTCATTTTTCATCTGCTTTATTCAAGATCAAAATTCTAGATTATAAAGTTAAATCCAATCCACTAGAATTATTTATCTTGTTCTTGTGTAACAATCTAGCGGATTAAAATCCCTAGAACTTAATCTCAAATCACATTTAGCATTTGATCTTTTAATTGCAAAAATAGAAAAAGTTCATGTCGAATTTATCACTTGAAGTAAAAATAGAACATGTTCCAGTTCTTCAAAATACTTCAGTGGAATAGCATTCTTCCTGATCTGGAATACCCTACCATCTGTCATAAAATATAACATGATGTGCTCTTTCAAAATAGAATGGTAAACCATTTGTACAGATTCAAGTTGATTCAATCTCTCAGGAGTTGCTCCTACTCCTGGTTCACTTAAGGAAGTTGGATCATTGGTAGTGTTGTGTACTCTTCTTTCATCAGAACTACCCAATCCAGATTTATCTCTTGCTTCCTTTCCTGTAATAACTCTTACTTCAAAACCACTTGTTGCAGTCTTTAAAGGTTGAGTCTTTTTAGCTATGGTGAATCCTGGTAGGAGTATCTTTGAAGGTTTAACATAAGCAATGTCAGAGGTTTCCTTTTCCTTAACTTCTGATATCAAGTCAACTTGAGCTATGTCAGAGATTGCTTGCTTTACTGTCATATCAGAACTTACTACATCTTGACTCTGAACAACATGAGCCATGTCAGAGGTTGTTTGAGAAATCTTCTTTTTCATCAGAGACTAGCATCTTCTTCATCAGTTATTTCTTCATCCATGACTGGCATATAAACCCTTACAGGTTCATCAACTTTTTCTTTGCCCTTGGACATTGGATCTACTTCCACTTGTGATTTAGCTTTGGTTTCCTCAGAATTTGTTCTTTCCTTTATCACAATACCCTTAAGCTTTGGAAGTTTCTTTTCAACAACAGAAGCTTTAGATTTTATCTTGACACTTTCTGCTTTGAGTCTAGCTTCTTCTTCCTTTAGACTCTCAAAGTCCATTCCTGGATTTTCTTTAAGAAATAATTTCTTTGAAATTTCTTCATCAAGTTCCAGATGTTCACCAGAACTTATCCATTTACCAGTATCAGAACTTATTCTTCTCCCAGTATCAGAACTTGTTCCTTGACTTGTAATTCTAGCTTTACTTGATGAAAATCCTTTGCCTTGACCTTGACCCCTACCCTTATCAGAGTTTCCCTGGTCATCATTTACATCATCCTTTCCCTTCAGTGTCTGAATAGATTTGCATTTGGACTTAATCACTTTCTTCCCCTTTTTGGCATTAGCAGGTAAAAGAAGAGAGATAAGCAATTCCACTGAGGATTGGATCTCATTGAGTTGAGTTTGCTGAGAAGCTTGATTCTTTAGAATTTCATCAATCTGAGTTTGTTGCTTCTCCTGAGTTTTCTCAATGTAGGCAATTCTGTCAAAGGCAGGCTTGAAAAATCTGTTCTTTTCAAGTTTCATATTCATATCTTGCTGGATCAAGGTTTCTTAAATTTTATTCACCTTGGCATGAGTTGTTGAGTATTGACCTTGAAGGTTCCTAGTACTCAATGCAGTAACTCTCAGCTGTGCCTTGAAATCATCATTTATCAGCATTTCATCAGCTTTTGCCAGATGCTCAACAAGTATCTTTTCAGTAGGAAGAATAGAACTAACTGTGTTCCATTCCTTAGTCCACTCCTTTCCTCTAGGAGTTTCACTCCAAGGTACTGGTGCTTCCTTTCTAACAAACTTCTTGATTAGATCAGCTTTATTAACTGTTTGTTGAGGTGCATGTCCTGATGGACCAGCTGCATCAGCATCTAAATTGGCAGCATCTTCACCAGTAATATTCTCATTGGCAGCATCAGAACTTGTAGATCCTGCAGTATCAGGATGCTCTGATAAAATAACAGTATATGAGGCTATAGAGACTTCAACATCATCCTTTAAATTCTGATCCGCAACTAAGTTCTGATCAACATCCATATTTTGATGCTCATCTAAAATCTGATCTTCAGCATCTAGATCCAGAATTGGTGTTGATGGAATATTGGCATTGAAATCAGCATCCAAAATTGGTGTTGTTGGTGGAGTGAGTTGAGTTGGTGGAGCTTCCAAGTATAGAATCTCAGGCACATTCAGGTTGTGAATGTCAATTTCATCACTTGTACCTGGATCTGTAGTGTGTACTTCTTTAATTATGGGTGACATAGGAGGTGTAGGCACTCTGTCTTGAGCAGTTTCTGGTTGTGCAGAAGGAAGTGATTCAATAACAACTGGTTCTGTTGGGATCAGAGATTCCTGACCCCCTTCCTTAGCTGCTTCCTCATCTTCTGAATCTGACTCAACTGTGTCCCTGTGAGCTCTTTGCTTTTTCATTTTCTTCAAGGGTGGAGACACTATAGGAGTTTTATCATCAGGATTTAGCTTTCTAAGCCTTTTAAGAGGCCTAGAACTCCCAATTACGGTATCTTTCTGAGAAAAAACCTTCTCAGCTTCTACAACAACAGGTTCTGATATGGGAACCTGTTCCTCAATATCTGATTCATCTCTTAGAATAATTCTCCTTTTCTTCTGTTGAGACTGAGGCACGGTCTTTGTCCTCTTTGGTTTGGAAGATGAAGGCTTCACTGTAGGTGCTGAAGGTTGAGGTTGAGTTGACTGTGTTGGTTTGAAAAATGTCCTGATGGAGGGTTGAGATGGTTGAGGTTGAGAAGTTTGAGATGTTGGTGTAGTTGTGGTAGGTATTGATGGAGTTTGGGTTGGTTGTGATGAGTTGGTGGGTTGGACATCAGGATAGACAGATGTGTATATATGTGGATCAGCATTTACCAAGTCTTGTTTTACAGACTGAGGTATCTATAAGGGTCTAACCACTTATTTCTTATTGTCAGCATTTAACAATTCATAAAAGCCCTTTTTGCAAGCTTAAAGGGTGGAATTAAATCAGTGGTAGGTTGGGGTTCATCAGCACAACAAAAAGTATATACAAGCTGACAGAATCTAGCAAAGTATACTACATTCCTATCCTCTGTCATCTTATCCCCTATGAAACCTAGCACAACACTTGCAAAATCGAAGTGAATTTGATGAATAAGAGCATACCCGATTTGCTGACTCATGATGGGAATATCATCAAAGTTGGAGCACTTGTTGGCGAATGCCTTGGTGATACAATCAAAGAAAAAGCTCCATTCCTTCCTGATATTGGATCTTTTCAGTTGTCCAAGCTTTCCCAACTTTTCTCATAGCCCAGACTGGCCATAAGCTACTGTAGAACAGGGTCCTCCACTGTTGAGAATGTACAGCCTTCTGGTAAGTGGAGAGCTTTACGAACTGCTCCAGGAGTAACCACATGCTCATCATCATTTACTTCAAATATGATGCTTGTAGTACCAGTAGCACTACCATCATCAAAAAGCCCAGTCCACCAAAACGTCAGTACTTGTTGGCTTGAAATAATTTGAGGTTGGGTCAAAGCATACCCAATCTCATTATTTGCTAAGAAATCTTGCACAAAGTGCAAATCTGATGGAGCTTCAGCCTTGTTCAATATTGCAGCATAGTTATTTGGTACAAACTTGGCTCCATCAACAATTAAATCCTTGGGCGCCATCAGAAATAAATGTGAAATTATAGTAATGTTTGAAAAAATGTCTGTAAAGAAAACCGTCAGAAAATGTGAGAGAGAATAAGAAAAGAGAGAGTAGAATAAAAATGAAAATAAAAGATTTGAAAATCTTTATCTCTTTTACTTAGACACCCCACGTGACAGCAGTTAATAAGAAGTGGAACAGACCTTTACACCTGTCAGGCATGCAGCAGTTAAGGCAAAAATTAATGGGCACGGTAAATAAGTAATAATTACATTGTATGTTCAGTTTTTGAAAAAAAACTGTTCCCACTAAACAAATGATTATGACTGCTTTCTCTCACATAAACCAATATTCTGTAAAAATATGACCATTCAAGTATGACTTAAAAGTAAACCAAGTAAATAAATACTGCCACGTCAGCATCAGAACTTGATTATTATCAGGATTTAAAAGTCATCAGAATATGGCTCCTTAACTCGAAAAGTGAATGTTTATTCCTGTAATTCTTCACACAAATACTGATATGGTTTCATCAGAACTTAATCATCAGAACTTCCATCAGAACTTGTCCTCAGAATTTATGCAACTGACACTTAAACTGTTCATCTAAAACAACATTTATCACCACAGTAATTTTCATTATTCATATGAAGTGTATGTGTGTGCATTAAGCTAAATATCAGACAAAGAGTAAAGTCTGATTCACTTCAGTACATCTTAGAAATAAGGCATAACTAAGAACTTTACTCAAAATCTGTCATTATTCTGAAGTCTACTATAGAATAAGTTCATGCATGAGTCCACCTCAACTGTTTTGTGCTCATTTTATTCATTTTTTGAATTTCCATTTTACAGTGGCTTCTTAGTGTAAGTGAGTCACGACTGCTTATCAGAATTTATGCTATTATCAGAGTATTTCTCCAGTAATCAAAGAATGTGAAAAGTAACCAAGAAAATTTTATTATGCTTTTCTAATGCATATTACTTAATACCAGCAATGCACTTGGGTCTTCCCTTCCACATTTTTACTCTAGATCTCAAAGGAGTACCTGACACTTATTTCTTTCCTTTTTCTTTTGATAAGTGAGGCTTATCAGCACTTAGTACATCCATCAGATTTACTAACATCAGAACTTAACAGATAAGAAGCACTATCCTAGTTTTTGACATAGTAATAAGACACACAAAGTAAATCTAACCAAGCTCAATATCAGAATTTGCTTGTGTTAAAAGATTTCCACATAAACAATTACTTCAAACATAGGATCTTTATTATGTTAAAGACTACTAGGTCAGCATCTAGCACAATTATCCTCATTGGATTGAATAGTCATAGAAACATTCATATCACTATCAGAGTTTAGAAATTCACATCAGACAACAATCAGCACTTAAGCAAATTTCAATTTAAGCACATAATACACAAAGATAGTAATATCTGTAAATATTGATCATAAAGTCTGATGTATCAGAACATAAACTAGGCAGATTTAGAGAAAGAACCTAAAACCATTCCAAGTTCATTTACCAATCTTGTAAAAGTAGCTTCACACAGTGGTTTTGTGAAGATATCTGCTAGTTGTTGATCTGTTGGAACAAAATACAATTCCACTATACCTTCATCCACATGTTCCCTTATGAAGTGGTACCTAATGCTGATGTGCTTTGTCATTGAGTGTTGAACTGGATTACCTGTCATAGCAATAGCACTTTGATTATCACAGTAAATAGGGATTTTAGAAATTCTAACCCATAATCCAGTAACTGATTCTTCATCCAAAGAATCTGTGCACAACAACTTCCTGCAGCAATGTATTATGCTTCTACAGTTGATGTGGAAATTGACTTCTGTTTCTTGCTAAACCAAGAAACCAATCTGCCTCCAAAAAATTGGCAGCTTCCACTTGTGCTTTTCCTGTCAATTTTGCATCCTGCAAAATCTGCATCTGAGTAACCTATTAGCTTAAAGTCTGATTCTCTAGGATACCACAATCCCAGATCAGCTGTACCCTTAAGGTACTTGAAAATTCTTTTCACAGCTGTTAAGTGAGGTTCTCTTGGATCTACTTGAAATCTTGCACAAAGACAGGTAGCATACATGATATTAGGTCTACTTGCAGTTAGATAGAGTAATGAGCCAATCATACCTCTATAATCAGTAATATCTACTGATATACCAGTATCCTTATCCAATTTTGTTGCAGTGGCCATAAGAGTGGATGCACTTGAAAAATCTTGCATTCCAAACTTTTTCAACAAATTTCTGGTATACTTAGATTGACAAATAAAAGTTCCTTCTTCATTTTGCTTGACTTGAAGGCCCAGAAAATAACTAAGTTCTCCCATAATACTCATTTTATATCTTGACTGCATCAGCTTGGCAAACTTCTTACAAAGTCTGTCATTTGTAAAACCAAAAATGATATCATCAACATATATCTGCACCAAAAGTAAGTCAATTCCATAATTGAGGTAGAATAATGTTTTGTCAATGGTCCCTCTGTTAAATCCACTTTCCAGAAGAAACTGAGCTAAAGTCTCATACCATGCTCTTAGAGCTTGCTTAAGGCCATAAAGTGCTTTATCAAGATTGTAGACATGATGAGGAAATTTTGAATCAACAAAACCTGAAGGTTGTTCAACATATACTTCTTTTTCTAATTCTCCATTAAGAAAAGCACTTTTTAGATCCATTTGAAAGACTGTAAACTTCTTGTGAGCAACATAAGCCAAAAATATTCTTATGGCCTCCAATCTAGCAACTGGTGCAAATGTTTCATCATAATCAATTCCCTCCTGTTGAGAGTATCCTTTTGCAACCAACCTTGCTTTATTCCTTGTAATTATGCCATCACTGTCAGTTTTGTTTCTGAACACCCACTTTGTACCAACAACAGACATGTTCGTTGGTCTTGGCACTAGGGTCCAGACTTTATTTCTTTCAAATTCATTTAACTCTTCCTGCATTGCTTGCACCTAATCAGCATCTTGAAGAGCTTCTTCCACTTTCTTTGGTTCAGTTTGAGAAAGAAAAGAATGATAGAGACATTCATTTGATGTAGCTGTTCTAGTTCTGACACCTGCATCAGGATTTCCAATAATTAAGTCAGGTGTATGTGTTTTAGTCCACTTCCTTGCAGATGGAAGGTTATCTCTAGAACTGGATGCTCCCCCATGATCCATGCTATCTCCATCAACATTTTATGATGCTCCCCCTGAAATTATGCTCTCTGAGTTGGATCCTTCAGATCTTGAGTTTCCAGAAATATCAGAATTTGGCCCATCAGAACTTGATAAATCAGAACTTGAAGAGCCTGTTGTAGATTCTGATGCTTCTTGAGATGTGGTTGGATCTTCAATATGCTCCCCCTGCACAGGTGCATCTTGCTTTGGCGTAGTCACCACAGTTTCAATAACATCAGAGTTTAATCCATCAGAGTTTGAAGTATCAGGATTTAGACTTTCAGGATTTACAGAATCAGAATTTAAAACTTCATTTTCAAATCTCAGCTGATCATGATCATTGAAATCTTCAAGTACAGTAATCTTCTTATAATCAAAAGAGACATTGATAGATTCCATGACAACCCTTGTTCTTAAATTGTAGACTCTGAAGGCTATTGTGGAAAGTGGATATCCAACAAAAATTCCTTCAGCAGCTTTTAGATCAAATTTGGATAGCTGTTCAGGATGAGTCTTAAGAACAAAACACTTGCATCCAAATACATGAAAATACTTTAGATTTGGCTTCTTTTTCTTCACCATCTTATATGGTGTCTTTCCATGCTTGTTGATAAGTGTTGCATTCTGAGTAAAACAAGTAGTTTGCACAGCTTCAGCCCAAAAATAGGTTGGTAACTTTGCTTCATCAAGCATAGTTCATGCAACTTCAATAAGAGTTCTATTCTTTCTTTCAACAACTCCATTTTGCTGTGGAGTACCAGGAGCAGAGAATTCCTGCTTTATTCCTTGTTCTTTGCATAACTCTTCCATAATCAAATTCTTGAACTCAGTGCCATTATCACTTCTTATGATTTTCACAGAGTCTTTAACCAATTTATCCTGTTGTTTGACATGATCAATCAAGATAGATGCAGTTTCACTTTTTTTGTGCAAGAAATACACCCATGTATATCTGGTGAACTCATCCACAATGACCATAGCATATTTCTTCTTTGCAATAGACATGACATTCACTGAACCAAATAGATCAACATGTAGTAGGTGATAAGGCTCAAGAATTAAAGATTCAGTCTTGCTCTTGAATGAAGATTTTCTTTGTTTTGCCTTTTGACAGGAATCACAAAGGCCATCAGGAGCAAATACTGATTTTGGAAATCCTCTCACAAGGTCTTTCTTGACTAGTTCATTTATATTGTTGAAATTTAAATGAGAGAGTTTCTTGTGCTAATTCCAGATTTCTTCAATTGATGCTCTACTTAATAGACAGACTGCAGAACCATCAGTACTTGTTGAAAGCTTGGCTTCATAAATGTTACCATGCATGTATCCTTTCAGAACCACTTTGCTTCTAGATTTGCTTACAACTTCACAGTGTTCTTCAAAAAAATCCACATGATAACCTCTGTCACAGATTTGACTCACACTCAGCAAATTGTGTTTAAGTCCTGAGACAAGAGCTACTTCTTCAATGATGACATTCCCAAGATTGATATTGCCATATCCCAGAGTTTTTCCAATGTTGCCATCTCCATAAGAAACATCTGGGCCAACTTTCTTCACAAAGTCTGATAGCAGGGCTTTATTTCCAGTCATATGTCCTGAACATCCACTATCCAGAACTAGGATTTTTTTCCTATTGCCCTGCAATCACAAAGACCACTAATGATTAATTTTAAGGACCCAGACTTGCTTGGATCCTTTGGCCTTATTAAGTTTGTTAACATTTACAGCGGATTTAGTATCAGAATTTATGTTAACAGTTTTCTTATCAGAATTTGCAATATCAGACTTTGCTTCAGAACTTACACTAGAAGGAATAATGCTAACTTTCTTTAAAGAAGGTTTTATTTGATAATAATTATAGTACAAACTATGATATTCCTTACAAGTATAAATGGAATGCCATAAACTACCACAATGAAAACAAGGATTTTGTGGCCTATATCTAATAGACTGACTCTTAACTCCTGATTTTGAAGGTAAGGAGTTTATGTTCTTATTCTTCCTGCAAAAAGAAGCCAGATGGTTAGAATTTCCACAGTTATAACATTTCTTTCTAGGAGCATTAGGAACAGGCTTATAATCATTGCTTTTATTCACACCTACCTTTCCATTCCTATTTTTCCTAGGTGGCTTTACCTTGTTTACATTCTTAACATCTTTCAGCTTATGCTTAAGCTGTTTCTTTGTCATTAAGCCTATGTTAACTTCAGTTGGCTTATCCTGTTTTGGTTTGTCAGAAGTTAATTTCTCTTTAACTTCTGATTTATCAATATTAGACTTTACAGCTACAAACTTAACAGGATTTACCTTTGACTTTTGTTTAACAACTATAGGCTCAATTTCTACAGTTCTTTTATCATTCTTACCATCTCCATAACCTAAGCCCTCTTTCCAGTTTCCACTACTTAACAAATTCTGAGTTGTTCTTCCAGAGTTAGTCCAAGTCCTGATAATCTCTCTTTCCTTTTCTAACTCAGTTTTTAGAGATTCATTCATTTTAAGCACTTCATCTCTAGCAAAGAAAGCATCATCTCTATCTTTCTGAGTTTGATGGAACATAACTAACTCTTTTTATAAATAATCATTCCTCTTTTTATAAGCAAGATTTTCAGAAGTTAATCTTTCACATGTTAAAGTTTGATCTCTATAACTAATGAACATGGTTTTAAAATATCTTCTCAACTCAGTAATATCATTAGTATGAAAGGCATAAGTTGTTTGAGGTACCTTTAACTCAGCAGCTTCAGAAATGCTATCAGCACTTGCCATCAAGGCATAGTTCACCTCACTTTCAGAATCTGAAGTGTCTATCCAGCTTTTCTTCTTTGTGACAAGTGCCTTGCCTTTGTCACTCTTCACTTTCTTGCAATCAGGAGATATGTGGCCTTTCTCACCACAGTTGTAACATTTAACATTTGAGTAATCTCCTCTGTCAGACTTTCCTCCTTTGCCTTCAGATTTTCTGAAACCTCTCTTATCAGAACTTGCACCTTTCCTGGAAAACTTCTTTCCCCTTCTGAATTTCCTGTATGCAATCTTTGTGATTCCTTTCACCATAAGAGCACACATCTTCATCATCTCTTCATCAGGGTCCATCTCAGATAGACTTTCAGTTTCTGAATCCTCATCACTATCAGAGCTTGATGACTCAGTATCAGACTTTGTGATGAGAGCTTTTCCCTTGCCTTTTCTTTAGGCATCTACTTTGGGGACATCCTCCTCAGCCTTATGAGCAATTGTCCTTGACTTTCTTCCATTCCTCTTGCATTTTTGTTCCATCTCAAGTTCATGAGTCTTGAGCATCCCATAAATTTCATCAAAAGTTGTTTCATCAAGAACATAGTTGTCTCTTATAGTGGTGGCCTTCAATCCCAACTTTCAGGAAGAGCTAACAGGAATTTAAGATTTGAATCTTCAAGTTCATATTCCTTGTCCAGCAGTGATAGATCATTCAAGAGTTTGACAAATCTGTCATATAATCCAGTTAATGACTCATCAGGTTTTGAGTCAAAGTGCTCATACTCTTGAGTGAGTATAGTCCTCCTGTTCTTCTTAATTGAATCAGTTCCCTGACATCTTGTTTCCAAGGAATCCCATATCTCCTTTACAGTCTTGCAGTTGATTACCCTGTTTGACATGACATTATCAATGACACTATGCAGCAAATGTCATACCTTTGCATCCTTAGCAATAGATGAGATATCATCAGCTGTATATTCACTTTTCTCCTTTGCTACTGTCTGTGCTGGCTGATCTGCAACTACAACAGAGAGCTTGGTTTGCTTATATGGTCTTTTATTGATTCTGTCAAGGTATTCTGGATCTGTAGCTTCCAGAAACATACACATCCTCACCTTCCATATGGGATATTCAGATGGTTTCAGTATGGGAACCCTAATAGTCTCATATCGATTATGGATTTGATTCTTTTGAGGTTCTTCAGTTTTGGTGGTCTTGGTTGGAGTTTGTGCTTCTTCAGACATGATTGTTTTTGGATCTTTACTGTATGTATGTTAACAGATTGCTCTGATACCACTTGTTAGGTCACACACACTGTAGAAGGGGGTTGAATACAGTGTTTACTACAATCAAATCAAATTAAAGAACACAAGTAACAGAACACAGATTTTATTCAACACAATAAACTCTGTTACAATATGGAACTGTCCTCTCTCAGTGATAAACAAATTATCACGAGAGCTGCTAGGGTTACAATGAATAATAATTTCGATTAAGATAACACATATAGTGTAAACCCTATGTCTGTGTTTATATACTACACAGTTATAAGATAATCTTCTAATTGATATTGAATATAATTCTGCTTCCTAAAATATATCAATCAGTTATCTTTCCTTCCAAGTATTCTATTCTTCATAGAATTCCTTCTTTATGTATATCTCTTCTTGCGTTTGTCTTGATCTTCTTTCCTTTCAATCAGCCGCCTTCCTTATCTGAAAGTCTCCTTAAGTCCTGATATTATCTCCTGATAAATATCTCCTGATAACTTAAGTTCTGATTAAGTCCTGACTTCAGTATAAGTACTGATTTCCAGTTAAGTACTAATTTCTCCTGTCAAGTAAGATCTGAAAACTAAACACAAATCATCATTAGACATAATATCATAAATATATTTAACAATTATGATCTTCTTGTTCAACTCAGAGATATTTACATTTCATTTCAATTATTCAAGAGATTTTTTTATTATTATTATAAATTTTCCCTCAATTCATCGATGAATATTCATAATGAGTATCTTTATTTGATTCTTCTTTCATACTTACTCTTCTCAGTCGAGATTGTAAATATCAAACAATTTGTTAAAAACATGGATGATCTAATATCCATATATTCCTCGGGAATCCTTTCCTTTTAATCAGGATGAAATTATATATTGAACTTTGAAATCATAGTAAGGGTATCAATTTGATATTGGTATTCCGAATTCAATTCTATTTAAAGGTTTGATAAAGTATGTGAACTAGGGCACCTATGAGTGTACCCTTTATTTGGAAAGAAATATTTGATAAGAGGCTATCGATTGTTCTGATGCCAAGACCACTCGATTCAGAGTTATAATTGTCTTTCTTGGCCCAAATTTAAAAACTCTTTATTTTCGTCATCCAGGTAGCCACAATTTCTTAAGTGGTTACGATGTTGAGATTTTTTTTTCAAATAAACTGAAATATGCCTAGTTTCATATGTTCTCATGAATGACTAATTAATTGTCCTAACTAGTCAAAATTCTAATTAATACGACGAAAGCCTAGCTAATCGTCCTAGCTAGTTGTTAGGGGCCAAACCAATTGTGCTGGCCATTTTCTTAGCCGGTTGATAATATTGCTTGTTATGGACTAGTTATTATTTTTCTAGTTCCACTTCCAATAAAATTTTGATTATTCCATAGTGCATTATATATGTCAGATTTAATTGTTGATGAAATTTTCAAAGAATGATTTAATTGAGACCTAACTAGGTCGCCCACTCAAACGAGAATTCATATTCAGTTTTATGAAATAGTTTGTTCATGAAATATTTTATTCTTTCGTTTGTATAAGAATATCCAATTAAAATTATAAAGTGATCGAAGAACAATATACTTCCTTATTTATTGATCATTGGGTAAAGTTCCTTCTTTCAAAATAGCACCTCTTTGAGACCTCAATGGTTAACTTTGGTTGAGGATGTCATTCGATATTTCTTTCATTATTCGAGAAGAAAAGTATTCTTTCAATGGGAAAATCTTACAAGTATCATTCGTATGATGTTATTATTCAGCAATCATTGCTTTCAATGGATATTCTCCATAATATCACAATATAAAATTCTAAGGACATGGAAGGATAATCCTTGTTATATTCTTCCTTCCAAGTTATGAATCTTCTGAGTGTTGCGACTCTTTTATTCAGACCTCATTATTTGTTCAGATGTTAGATTTTGAAATATTGTTAAGATTGTCTAAATTTCATCGACATCGTGAAAATCATTTTTCCAAGGCTAATTGCCTTCCCGAAAAAGAGAGGTATAGTTGAGAACCGATTGTTGTAATATGAGACTGAAAGCTCAGTGCTATGATGGTGCAATCGGAGCATCGTGATGAGTAAGTTGTTTTGAAAAAAAGAAATAGAAAAAAAAGGAATACCATGTTTAGTTATTATCATAAGTATCTTTAATATGGTTATAGAAGAACGAAAATAGGGATACAACGTGATTAGTGAGGTACACTTCTATGAAAAATTATCGGGATAGGTGCTGATAAATGCGGGAAAGACCAAGCATGTATGAAATTGAGGAATAAGATTTTCAAAAAGTGAAGGTAAGGTTAGTAGCAATCCCGTGCTAGAAATACGCGACGATAAAAAGAGGATGTTGCGTGAAGTCTAATGATATGTCTACAGAGCTTAAGGACCGTGACATAAGGCGTCCTAACAATGATCTAGAATAATTGCGATAAGGTTCGCACGGAAAGGGACAAGGAGTTTACTTATGAGGAAATTTGGAAAAAATTTCTTTTACTGAACACGAGATAGAGGCAATAGTCAAATTGATCAAAGGATATGATTGAGAAATCTATTATCATCAAGGAAAGAGCGATGTGGTGGCCGACACTTTAAGTAGGAAAAGATATATTGAGGATGACAAATCTCAGAATAACTGATGAGAAGGATCGCATGAAAAGAACGCCTTATTACTTAACAAGAAGACTTAAAGATGCCTAAAAACGTAAACGGATATTAGTCGTGACAGATTATGAAAAGGGATGTCATTGAGTAGGTAAGTAAGTATTCAACATGGTTGAAAATGAAAACGGAAAGGTGAGGGTTAAAATTTTGGCGATTACGACTTGTTGATGACCCAAATAGGAGTAAGAGTTAATTATAATAAATTTTGAAGGAGGATTATCAAGAACCAAGTTAGCCGTCGTGCTATTTGAGGATTTTGAGTGATAAATTAAATAAGACCGCTTACTTTATTATGCAAACGATAGATGTCCACTCTATAAAATTGTTATGAACGCGGAAAAGATAATTGGGACAGAGAGACCCTGTGACGACTGCGCCACGCAAGGACCCAAGATTTAATTAACGGGACTATTTCTCAAGATATTTTGTGAAAAATGATGGACAGAGGAATGACTTAGAGTTCTCAAATCGACAAGTAGAATGAGAAGACTATCCTGACCATTGAAGATACGACTAGTGGCTTACCTTTTATTTGGAATGGTTTGGGGAATCACCTATTGTTGACAGATAACTCATGAAGATATACTTACCACGCTGGCATACAAAAAATAGTCGCTGATATTCTTACGAAGGACAATGTGGTAGAATGAAGGATGTCATTGTCAAAGCTGATAGAAGGCAAAAAAGATCGTCACGCCCTATAAAGGATGTCATTGTCAAAACCCTAAATTCATAAACCTTTCTGAGAATCAAACTACAATTTCAAGGTGTTATTGAAATCAGTTGGAAAAGTTGGAGTAACCAAATCGAAGGTCTCAAGGAGTATTATCAGATTCTGTGTTCCATATCACTGCAGAAATCAAGGTTTATTTTCTGAAAATTTATTTATTTTTGAATTATTTTTATTAAAAATATGAATTTTTGTTCGGATGATTGTTTGAATGATTTGATGATTGCAAGTTGTAGAGATTGTTTTCCTGATGATTTTCATATGTCATACGTCTAATTTGGAGTTCAATAACATGCTCAAAAGTGGGTTTAATTTTCGAATTTTGAAATTAGGGTTTATAACCCGTATGAATGTTTTCAATTGAAATTTGGGGCTTTTTGATCTAGGGGTTATTAGCTGTTGATTTATAGTGGATTATGTTCCTTATGAAATTTGCAATCGATTGGTATATAGCTCGTTAACGGAGGATGTCTGAATCGAAGGGAGTTGTGTTTTGAAAATTTCCGAAGTTCGCCGGAAACCGGCGATGTTCTTGGCCAATTTCCGGCCAAGTCTGGGGTTATTTGAATGATTTGATTGCATGAATAGGTTCCTGGTATTGTGAAGATTAAATCTGGAGGTGATGGTGGTAGGAGGATGCCGGAGGCGAGTTCTCCGGCCACCCCCGATTGTTTTCCGGCGACCCCCTGGAAAATTATAGTTTAGTACCCTGACTTTTGAAAATGATGAAGTTCAGTCCCTGAACTTTCCAGAGTTTTCAAAAATAGGATTCCTGTTTTAAAAATATTCAAAAATCATATTTTCTATTTATTTTTATTATAAAAATTCGATTTTAATTTCTGAAAATTCGAAAAATTATTATTTTAATTCCAAAAATTGTTTTTAATTCAAAAATAAATCTGAATTAATTAGTTAATTAATTTCAGTTAATTTTTAATTGATTAATTGGTCAATTAATTTGAAAATTAATTGATTAATTGATTTAATTAATTATTAATTGATTTTAATTAATTATTTAATTAGATTTAATTATTTAAAAATGATTTTAAAATTTCAAAAAATAGTTTCGAGCTTTAAAATATTATTTTAAATTGTTTTCAAGGATCGATAATTATTATAAAATTGTTTTAAAGCCATAATTGGCCAGACGAACCCTGTTTATTACTCCAAAATTGATCCAACGATCCGTTTTAATTCCAAAAAATGTTTTAAAAATTATTTTAAACATCCGAAAGCCTATTTATGACCCGGGATTTCTTTATAGATGATATATCATTGATTATGTGATGTGTTATGTGCTATATGTGACTTGTTGGTTAACTGTCGGTCTATATATATTCGATGTTTACTTGTTTATTGCGTAACTTTCAATCCGTTAATCGGATTTGGGTGAAACGAAGGGTAGATAGAAGTATGTTTCGAACAGAATTATATGAGTCAAATATTGATAGATGCTTATGATATGTGAGCAGAAGAGGCAAGGTGTAGGAAAGGGAAACAGGTAGTCGAGGAGTAAGACAGTCGTGACTGAAAGCGAGTGCAGTATAATAAGCTAGTACCAGGCAAGTGTTCTGAACTTTCTCGAGATATTGTAGTGATTGATAGTTCTGTTTTATATTGCAAGTGCTTTGAAGCACTAAGCCCTAAACCCTGATTCCAGTTATTGATCTTGAGCCGTAAACCTGATTTTTTCTAGACCATTGATTGTTGTATACCCAAATACGAACCTCAAATATACGATACTACTCCACAAATACATACAAACTAAATATCAAACACTGAACCAGATTGCTTACACATTCAACCCATTGTATCTTATGCTCTGAAAGACCAAGTTTTTGAAACCCTGAAACATTGATTCATTTGTTATCAAATTCTTTCATTACCTAACAACCAAGCTCTGGAAATGCCATATTATTCTTTATGCAGATTGAAACCATTTTCATTATTGAACGTCCAATGTTATTAATGATCCTGTTTATTATTTATTACTGCTTATTCTGTTATTATGTTAGAATTGGATTGTTTTTATAAAATTGTGGAACAGATTCGTGGTTAGACCATATAATGGTCAAGTTAGTCCAATGTGTGCCTTGGATCCAGTAGTTAGAGCAGTGTTGTGTGCTTTGCTCGGGGTTAGTGCGTGACTGATTAGCAGCCTAACCTTGGTTTTTAAAATGAAAATATAATATCCAATTCTAAATCATAATTCATTGTTCACTTGATATCGTAACCATTTTCACCTGATGATCATTATTCTCAGTTTTTTCATTATGACTTGCTGAGCTAGTTAGCTCATTTGTGCGATGTTGTTTATGTTCTTTTCCAGTTAAAAAGGAACCGGTTGGTACTGAGGATCCCCAGTCCAGCGCGAGAGCTAGGGGTTCAGGTTGATCGAGCTGAGCTAGTAGGCTTCTTTTGGGATAATATAAGTTTGTAAAAGTTTGTAATAATGTTTATTACTCAGTCTGAGTTTGAATAGTTGGGATTTGAACGTTTGTAATATAAGTAAGTGTGGTTGGCTTGTGTGCATACTTTAATCTGTTGCGGTCCGTGGTAATTGGTAAGTAGGGTCACTACATATTATTATTATCTTTATTATTGTTATAAGCAGGTTATAAATAAGATGTGTGTGTGTGTGTGGACCCCAAACTTCTGACCCGGGTTTGGAGGGCACCACAGGTTTGGTATCAGAGCTATATGTTATACGTCACTGACACAAGCCTAGGTTAACGGGAATGGGTAGAGGGTTAGAATTAGAAGTAAGGAATAGAAAGATAGAACGTCGAGAGGTTGAGTGCTATGGTATAACAGGTATTAGTGTAATTCACGTCATGGTTCAAGATTCTTATATTGCGATATGATTTCAGATAGTAGCGATGTCCGACTCTTTCATCCCCGTATCTGTTGATCACTCAAAGCCTTCAGTTGGAGTACCATCTTCAGATTTACGTCCCGTTGTTCCACCAGTGTTGGCTATTCTACCTCCACCTGTGTTGCAGCCCGTACCACTACAAGCCATTCCACCCCCAGGCATGAGGCCACCTATCAGAGGACCCCCACCTGCTGATTCGGGCTTTACTGGTCATTCAGTTACAGGAGTACCTTTCCAGTTCTCTTCTTATCCTGTCCCATATCATCAGTTTGAGGCTTGCCTTATGGAGCAGCGATTCCTATAGGGTCAGATTCAGGAGTTACTACATATCATGCGTACCAGAGAGGTTGGGAGTGGTGAGAGGCGACTTAGAGAGAGGCTCCAGGTGTTTCGTAGAGCAGCTGCTGTGAAGATTGCTGAGGCTACACATGAGGACATCACCCCTGATTTCCTAGTGGAGTGGGCTAAGTGGGTTCTAGAGGAGCTTGAGGAGATTGGAGGTCCAGACTTGCCATGAGTCAGAGATCCAGAGATGGAGATGCTGAGCAGTGTTGTTATGGTTATGTATTATGTGCAGTATTGTGTAGTGTGTATCAGTAGACTTTTGGGTTGTATTTATAGACTTGCTATGCTGACTAGTGAGTAGGTTGTTGTACACTTTTGTTTTTACTTCTGAAGCGTCTTTACGCTTGTACTACCCAAAACTTTTGATCTATATATATCAGTACCTTTTCCTTTCCAGCACTGTCATTTACTTTACTGCACCTATTTTACTTTACCTTATTTATTGCACCAGTTATACCCCTGTGATACCATGTACCCTGTTTCCCATAACTATTTATATTCTGTAAAGAAGCATGTAATTTACTTAGTTACAACTGTTTTCAAAAAGAGATATTTCTGTTTTACAAAACTTTTCTTTTATGCAAAGGATTTAATTTAAAAGTTAAATAAGTTGTTTGATTCTTTACAGAAAATGCCTCCCAGAAGAAATACCCGCACCAACACCCAGAATGAAGAAACCAACAATAACAATAATAACAACCAAGATGATACAAACCAGAATGCAAACCCAGGACCTATAGACCCAGCAATAGCCCAGATTCTCCAAATCTTGGCTCAACAAACAGTTCACCTGGCACAACAACAACAAAGACAAATCGATCCCCAAGTAACTTTCAAAACTTTTCAGGCAGTAAACCCACCAGAATTTAAGGGTTCCTTAGAGCTGATTGAAGCAAATGTTTGGTTAAAGGAAATAGAGAAGGCATTCGTTTTAGTGAAAGTGAAGGAGGAACAGAAGGTTGAGTTTGCAAGTTACTATCTGAAGAATGGGGCCACCTATTGGTGGGAGATGGTGAAGACGTTGGAAGGTACAGATGTTATTACTTGGGAAAGGTTTAGGGAGTTGTTTTTAGAAAAGTATTTTCCTCAGTTTGTGCAAGACCAGATGGAGCTGAAGTTTTTAGAATTAAAGCAAGGGAATATGTCGGTGGCGGATTATGAGAGTAATTTTGAGGAATTGTCAAGGTATGTGCCGTCATATGTGGATACTGACAGGAAGAAAGCTAAAAGATTCCATCAAGGTTTAAAGCCATGGATCTGAGGGAAGGTAGCCATTTTTGAATTGGATACCTATGCAGGAGTTGTACAGAAGGCTATGATCCCAGAGACAGAGAGTGAGATGTCACAGAAGGAGAAAAAAGGCAAGAAAAGGAAATTTGAAGGGAATGAAGGTCAGTCACAACCAGGGAAGTTCCCAAATTTTAAGAAGGGCAAGATTCAGCCAGGGAGGAATTTTAATTTATGAGACAAAATGCAAGTGACGGAGGCCAGGGCAACCGTTCAGTTAATGCGAATCAGCCAAATCAGTTGAGATTAACTTTTCCAGATTGTCAGGTATGTGGGAAGAAGCATGGAGGAGTTTGTAATAAGTTGAATGTAGTTTGTTTCAAGTGCAATCAGAAAGGGCACTATTCAAGGGAGTGCCGAAATTAGCCAGCGAGAGAGCCAGCAAATAAGGATCAGCCTATCCGAAATCCAGCAGTTAAGGTTCCAGCCATTGGATTTACGTGCTTTAAATATGGAAAGCCAGGACATATGGCCAGGGATTGCAAGACACTGGCCCCAGTCAGTAGTGCATTGAGGATTATAGGATCTACCCCAGCAGTGAATGAGACTCCAAGGGCTAGAGTTTTTGACATGTCAGTGAAGAATGCTATCCAGGATACGGATGTCGTGGCAGGTACGCTTAATGTGAATTCTTTATGTGCCAAAGTGTTAATAGATTCGGGAATAACTCGATCATTTGTTTCACAAGATTTTGTTAGAAAGTTAAATTGCCCAGTTGAGTATTTAAATGAAATAATGACTGTGGAATTATCAAATCAATAACGTGTATATGTTAATCAAGTTTGTGGGAATTGTGAGATTGAGATTTCTGGTAGTAAGTTTTTTGTAGATTTGATACCATTTAAGTTAGGAGAATTTGACGTTATCTTAGGAATGGATTGGTTATCTAAGCACGATGCCCAGATAGATTGTCGAAATAAGAAGGTAATGGTGAAGACGCCAGACGAAAGGATAATAACGTTCAAGGGTCAGAAGCAGGTAAAGAAATTCTTAACGATGATTCAAGCCAAGAAGTTACTACGGCAAGGATGCAAGCATTTCGTGGCATATGTGATTGATAAAAGTCAGGAGCCAGCAAAACTTGAAGATATTCCAGTAGTGAATGAATTTCCAGACGTGTTTCCCGACGAGTTACCCGGACTTCCTCCAGATAGAGAAATTGAGTTTGCAATCGATTTAGCACCTAGAACAGATTCGGTATCCAAGGCCTCGTACAGAATAGCGTCCGTTGAGATGAAAGAGCTAGCGAAGCAATTGCAAGAGTTGTTAGAGAAATGAGTAATCAGACCCAGTGTATCCCCGTGGGGTGCACCGGTATTATTTGTCAAAAAGAAGGATGCAAGCATGAGATTGTGCATTGACTATTGGGAGCTCAACAAGCTTACAATTAAGAACAAGTACCCGTTACCTAGAATTGACGATCTGTTTGACCAATTGAAAGGAGTCAAGTACTTCTCCAAAATTGACTTAAGATCGGGATATCATCAACTGAAGATCAAGCCAGAAGATATACCAAAGACAACTTTCAGAACAAGGTATGGACATTACGAATTTTTAGTGATGTCTTTTGGATTCACCAATGCCCTGGCAGCGTTTATGGACCTGATGAACAGAATTTTCAAGGAATACTTGGACAAGTTCGTTATTGTGTTTATAAATGATATTTTGATTTATTCAAAGGTGGAAGGGGATCATGTGGAAGATTTGAGAATAGCTTTGGAGATTCTATGGAAAAGAAGTTATATGCTAAATTCTCGAAGTGTGAGTTTTGGCTACAGGAAGTTCAGTTCTTAGGACACATAGTCAGTAATGAAGAAATCAAAGTGGACCCAGGAAAGATTGAGGCAATTACAAATTGGGAAAGACCGAGAACACCCACCGAGGTAAGAAGTTTCTTGGGACTAGTGGGATATTATCGTCGATTCGTTCAAAAATTTTCAAGGATTGCCACACCATTGACAAAGCTTACACGAAAGAATGAAAAGTTTATATGGAACGACAAGTGCGAAGAAAGTTTTCAGGAATTGAAGCGAAGATTAATCACGGCACCTGTTTTGTCACTTCCAGATGATCAAGGGAATTTCGTAATTTATAGCGATGCTTCTCATAAAGGACTAGGATGTGTTCTGATGCAGCACGATAAAGTGATTGCGTATGCGTCAAGGCAACTGAAACCACACGAACAGAAATATCCTACTCATGATTTGGAGCTATCAGCCATAGTTTTCGCTTTGAAAATTTGGAGACATTATCTGTATAGAGAAAAGTGTGAGATTTACACGGATCACAAAAGTTTGAAGTACATATTCACACAGAAGGAGCTTAATATGAGGCAAAGGAGATGGTTTGAATTGATCAAGGATTACGACTGCTCGATTAATTATCATCCCGGTAAAGCGAATGTTGTAGCAGACGCATTGAATCAGAAGGAAAAGTTAAATGTGTTATCAGTACCCGAAGAGATATATAAGGAATTTCAGAAATTGGAATTAGAGATTAGAGTTTGCAAGCCTGATGAAGCAAAGGTGTACAGTATGACTTTCCAGCCGGAGTTGTTAGAGAAAATAAAGAAGTGTTAGGAAGATATAATGAATCAAGATATAAATCACTTGGTAGGTAAAGAATTGTGCACGCAAAAGGACGATCAAGGTATTCTTAAGTTTTTTTTTAGAATTTGGATTCCGCCGGTGACGGAGCTGAAGAATGAAATTTTACAGGAAGCACATAATTCAAGGTATTCAATCCATCCAGGGAGTACCAAAATGTACAGAGATTTAAAGGAGAATTATTGGTGGCCAGATATGAAGAGGGAAATTACGGAATGGGTTAGCAGATGTTATACATGTCAGAGAGTTAAAACTGAACATCAAAGACCAAGTGGATTGCTACAGCCATTGGAGATTCCAGAGTGGAAGTGGGAACATATTGCCATGGATTTCATAGTTGGATTACCAAGGACAAGGGCTAATCATGATGCCATCTGGGTCATATTGGATAGACTTACCAAGTCAGCTCATTTTCTGCCTATAAATGAAAGATTTTTGCTCGATAAGTTGGTCAATATGTACCTGAAGGAAATTGTAGTTCGTCACGGAGTTCCGGTGTCTATCGTATCTGATCGAGATCCAAGATTTAATTCAAGATTTTGGAAAAGTTTTCAAGAATGTTTGGGAACAAGACTGAATATGAGTACGGCTTACCACCCACAGACGGACGGCCAGAGGGAAAGAATGATCCAGACGATTGAAGATATGTTATGTGTTTGTGCTATTGATTTCAAAGGAAGTTGGGACGAGCATTTACCTCTGGTAGAATTTGATTATAACAACAGTTATCATGCCAGTATTGGGATGCCACCCTATGAAGCCCTTTATGGACGCAAATGCAGATCTCCGGTGTATTAGGATGAAGTAGGAAAACGCAAAATACTTGGACCTGAACTAGTACAGCAGACAAAAGAAGTGGTTGAAATTATTCAAAAGAGATTGATAGCCACCATCAAAGGAAATATGCAGACTAGTCAAGGAAAGACATGGAATTCGAAGAAGGAAGCTTGGTATTACTGAAAGTATCACCGTGGAAGGGACTAACGAGGTTTGGAAAGAAAGGAAAGCTGAGCCCAAGATATGTCGGACCTTTTGAGATTCTAAAGTGCGTTGGCAAAGTAGCTTACGAATTGGCGTTACCTCCGCACATGGAACACATTCACAATGTTTTTCACGTATTGATGCTTAAGAAATATAATCCAGACTCCAAGCATGTAATAGAATATGAGCCAATAGAATTTCACACAGATTTGTCATATGTAGAGAGTCCGATAGAGATTCTAGTGGAAAGAGAGAAAGTATTGAGAAATAAATTGGTAAAGCTAGTAAGAGTATTATGGAGAAACCCAAAGGTTGAAGAGTCAACCTGGGAGTTAGAAAATGATATGAGAGAAAAGTACCCTCGTTTATTTTCTTAGGAGATTCTGAGGACAGGATCCTTTTAAGGGGGGAAGGATGTAATATCCGGGATATATCGTGTAATTATTTTTGCTAATAAATAATTATTATATATGTTCCGTATCTATTATGTGAATTATTTGTTAAGTGTTAAATGTGTTTGGATGTTTAAAAATATTATTAATTGAGTATTTTAATTTTTATATGTCCAAAATAAAATATAGATAATTGTCATATCTTCCTAATTATTTTTATGTTGATTTATGAATTTATAGGAATCATATGAATTTTATAAAATCTTTTTCCTGGTATTTAAAATCTATTTTATAAAAACGGGAACCAACCGACGTCATCCGTTGTTATATTTTTAGAACCCGAAACTCTTCCGAGAACTCCTTCCTAACCTAATTGTAATATTCCGAGCATTTTCCATGTTTCGGCTTTTTCGATCCGACGTACGGTTTGTCCTGCGCGGGTCCCGGCGCAACATTTTCGATACAATATTCATTTCGATAAATCAATAAAACTCGTATTTTCGAGAAACGGGAGCTTTTTATTAAACTATCAAAATTATCAACTCGTAATACGTGTAACCAGGCGCTGAGGCCAAGACCTCAGTATAATTTGTATTGATTTGGATAATTATCCCGAAAACCAATACCGTTTGGATCAGTTTTTATAAATAAACGTACCGTTTTATATCCGGAATGATCCAGCAGGATACTAATTTTCCGTAATTATAAATAGCCTTTTACCGTATTTTATTTCTTATCAAAATCATTTGCAGTCAGTTAATTATATAATTTTCCAGAGAAAAACCCTAAATTCATAAACCTTTCTGAGAATCAAACTACAATTTCAAGGTGTTATTGAAATCAGTTGGAAAAGTTGGAGTAACCAAATCGAAGGTCTCAAGGAGTACTATCAGATTCTGTGTTCCATATCACTGCAGAAATCAAGGTTTATTTTCTGAAAATTTATTTATTTTCGAATTATTTTTATTAAAAATATGAATTTTTGTTCGGATGATTGTTTGAATGATTTGATGATTGCATGTTGTAGAGCTTATTTTCCTGATGATTTTCGTATGTCATACGTCTGATTTGGAGTTCAATAACATGCTCAAAAGTGGGTTTAATTTTCAAATTTTGAAATTAGGGTTTATAACCCGTATGAATGTTTTCAATTGAAATTTGGGGCTTTTTGATCTAGGGTGTAACACCCCCAGATCCGGGGTCGAGGATTCGGGTCATCACGGTCTTTCTTTCCACAATATCACTTCACTTAATTAATAATAATAACCTTATGCTGTGACCCCACACTAACACACACCACAACCCGTTATAGTCTCAGAGATGAAATTTAAATAAGTACAAGTCTTTGAATCCACAATTTAAAAGTTATTACAACCCAAAATGATTACTTGATAAATTTACAGTTAATTGCCATTATCTGCCACAAGTTATAATTATACATAATTGATTCTCAAAAGTAGATGGTCTGATCTACAATAGATCTACCTCTGCAGCTATAGCAGCTACAACATCAACGGGAAGACGCGGAACGCTTCCCACGCGCTTGCGCTGGGTCTGCTGGAGTCTGGCCATCTTTCCTAACTGTTGTTGTGTGATGAAGAAATAAAGCAAGGGTGAGCAGCAAGCCCACCAAAATAATATGTATAATGATTTACAATATATGAGCCTACTCATAATACTCATGAAAGTCTTGGTCAAAAGAAATGAACCAAGTTGATATCTTAATGCGATGAAGTCGCAAAATATTCAGTATATATATATACATATATACTTTTCAAAATCTTGGAAGTCCTCTTCCATGCATAATATACACAAAGTCCCAGTGTATAACTGTATATAAAAAAAAATATCGTTGCAAGGTGATCTCATATATCTAACCTTGTCTCAACGTTTTTCTGAAAATCTTTGTCATACATAAGACAATTATTAATTAGATATAAGTTTAAAAGATGAGGTTACCAAATACCCCAATATACTTATATCTTTCCCAATACTACTTGAACTACCACCGTTCAAGTTATAATCAGTTTCAAAAGTTCATCACATAGATGAGACTACAAGACAAGATTTGAATAGATTCAATCTTTGAAATATTATTGAATGAAAAAGTTATGAGATACTTAATTTAGTCCCGATATATATATATCCACATATATATATCTCTAAAACATTTCCTGGAACCTCTGTTATGTAAAGTATAAACAGAGTTGCAATATCCAATGAATTTGGAAGGAAAAGAAAACCTTTGGCATAAACCAGATATCTTGCTGATCAGGCAAAGATACCCATAAGTAACCTTTTCTACTAGTAGATGGACGAATTCCCCACTGGTCATCACCCTGGTCATAATTAGGACCTTATGCTGGACTGCCACTCAGCCACTTATGCATTTGATGGACTCCCACTGAGCCACTTACACTATCATGGACGCCCACTGAGCCCATGTTGCTTATGCCGACTCAATAGATGGACTTACTTCCCGAACGATGGGCAAGTAATCAAGATGTTTTCTCAAAACAGCAACCTCGTTGCGAATGTAAAATACACCACTGAGCCGGATCCCTCAAGTTTTGAACGAGTATTTAAATCCCCTTTAAAAGGAAGATCTTAAATATAAAAATGAGTTTTGGGATCCGCTCTAACTTTTTAAAAATCATTTTTGAAGACTCGAAAACACTTTATAGAGTGTTTGGAGTAAAGCTGATTTAATGAAGTAAATCAGTCCCCAG
Organism: Apium graveolens; assembly: GCF_009905375.1. Classification (NCBI taxonomy): domain Eukaryota; kingdom Viridiplantae; phylum Streptophyta; class Magnoliopsida; order Apiales; family Apiaceae; genus Apium; species Apium graveolens. Next base: position 75,931,673 of record NC_133652.1, on the reverse strand, counting down.
AATATTTAGAAAATGACTGAATATTATTAATTAAATAATATTCCCATAAAGAATAATCTTTATAAAAATAATTGAAGTAGAAGTATTGAAATTTATACTTGAAACGAGTATTAAATAACCAAAGATATACTTATATAAAAGTATTATCTTTATTTGAATAATCGAAAATAAGTTTGATTATTTACACCTTATTCTTTAATAAAATAAAGAATATATTTCAGCAAATAATCGGAGTCATAGATCCTCAAATGAATATTCAAAAATATTCATTAAATAATATAAACTGAGTCATAAGCCCTCGAATGAATATTCAAATAATATTCATTAAATAATATAAAAGAGTCATAAGTCCTCGAATGAATATTCAAAATAATATTCATTTAATATAAAGGAGTCATACGCCTTCGAATAATATTCGAAATAATACTCAATAATAAAATAAAGTTTAAAGTTATCGAATAAACCTTATTCGATTAATAGTTTGGAAAAACTATAACCATATATATATATATAAATATATATATATATATATATCCATATCCATATATACAAAATGTACTCGGGATCCTCGACTCCCAGTTTTAGAAAATATTTTCACCTTTGGGTCCCTATACTAAGGGTATATGCAAGTTACCGCTATCCTCTAGCATAGGTATTATCAACTGAACCAACAGATATATATTCCAAGAATATGAAACAGGCATGCATATATACCATATCACATGGCTCGGGACGAGTCTGGTAACCTATAAGCAACAAGTAAGTTGGAATTAAACCAAAGTCACTTGTAAATCTATACTTTAACTAACTTAGACTCTAACGCTCATTTTGCGCTCACCGATTCGCTTAAGTCACTCGGGTACCCTCGGCTCCACCATTTTTAATAATTTAACCTTTACGAGTTTTAAAGCGATTCCTTCGCGAATGTCTTACCAACTGCCTAACACACTTACCATAAATGTTTCATACATTAATTAACCCTTTTTGGTCTTTAACCTATGTTTCAAAGTAAGGCGAGGGAAAAAGTTTCGTTCGCGAAACGCCGTTACTTGAAACGGTCGTTTCTCCTAAACCGTGCGTCGGAATCGAACGAACTACATATCAAAACGAAGCTCGTAACATGAGCTATCTAATCATGGCAGTGGTCATAATCTAGCAGGGGATTCTCGGGTCCTAATGCTATGCACAAAAACAGTCCAAGAAAATCGGACGTTACGACGGCTATGTTTACGCGATTTCCAAATTTTAAACAACACAAAACCAACCACAAACCAACCTCAAATCCAACATACAACCAACATCCATCCTTATCACATCATAACAACCCCAACCAATTCAATTTAATCATTCATACTTATGCTTAAACTTAACTTTAATCATACTTAAGTTCCTTTAAATCAAAACCACAACAATTACCATTCCATTTCACTACCATTCCAAATCCCAAACTCTAAATCATAACAACAACTACAATATCAACCCACTAATCAAAATCATCTTATAATATATAGGAATCTAGGGTTTGGAGATGGTATACCTTCCTTGAAGTGGTGGGTGGAGCTAGGAAGCCTTAAGAAGCTTTGAGAAGTCTTAAGAATGCTTGGATCTTCAAGAAAAACAAGAAAAAGTTCAAGTTAAAAACTTGAAAACACTATTCATTGTCTTCTTCTTTGATTAAATGAAGAATATTGAGAAGGAATTAATGGCTTAAACTCATGATATAGTCCTAACTAAGCATGAAGATGATTAGGGAATTATCTTACCAATTTAGGAAGCTTAGATCTTGGATTTTGAATTTCTCTTGCCTTTTGAATAGTGAAAAGCCGTGAGCAATGAAGAACAAAGCCTTGGTTGCTTTTGATTTTTGATGAAAATGATTTTACTTGGCTTGGTTGATTGGTTTTTGTGCTTGCTTTAGTCAATTACCTTCTTGCCCTTGGATTTGTGTGGTTACAAAGCCACCACACCTCCTTCCTTCCCATGTCATGCTTATGTCACCTTGCACATGTCATTATGCTCCCACTTGTCCACACCTTGTGGTTTCATGATGTCACAATCCCTGGCTTCTTGTACAAGCTTGTCTCTTGGTCACTTATTTGTTTTACGGTTCGCTTATCTTTCGTTCTCGTTTATCGTTTGAGGGATCATACCCGGGATCTTATTACTTAGGTTCCCTTAACCTTTCTCAATATATTATATTCCTTTTATGATCCTCTCCTATAATCCTTTAATTTCAATCCTTTTTATCCTGTTACCTTATACTCAATTCTCTCCGTATCTTGTGGATTTCCGGGAAAAATCAAAGTGTTCGGAATTGGATTCTGACGATCTTTACATACACTTATATACCACATAGAGTACTAATAATATCCCATAAGATCAATAACAGAACCCCTACATAGCGTGGCATGAAAAGTTTTCTCGTTCAGCAAAAACACTATTCATAAGGGTTTCAAAATTTCTCAAAAATTGGGGTTATTACAGTCTCCCCTCCTTAAAAGGATTCCGTCCCGGAATCAGATAGAAAACAAATGGGGATACTTTCTTAGCATTACACTTTCTAACTCTCGAGTAAATTTTCCCACATTGTGGTCCTACCACCAAACTCTGCCTAGTTTGATAATCCTTCTCCTAAGCACTTGTTCCTTTTCACTCTATAACCCTTCCTGGTTGCTCCATATAGGTTACATCTGGTTGCATGTCTATGCACTCATATGCCCCTATTTGTCTGGCATCCGAATTACACTTCCTTAACATTGATATGTGGAACACGCTATGAACTTACTACATGTTCTGGGGTAAGGTTAGCTCATATGCTAACTTCCCAATACTTCTTAATATATCCAAGGGTCCGACAAATTGTGGACTTAGCTTTCCTTTCTTTCCGAATCTCATCAATCCTTTCCAAGGGTTTCCAAGGGGATACCTTTAACAACACTAGGTCCCCTACTTCCTATTCTTTGTCCTTTCGTTTCAAATCAACATACTTCTTATGTCCATCTTGGGTTACTACCAGCCGTCCTCTGATTAGATCTATTATATCCTTGGTCCTTTGGACTACTGCGGGTCCGAGCATCTTGCGCTCTACAACTTCATCCTAACATAAGGGAGATCGACATTATCTTCCCTGAAGGATCTCATAAGGCGACAACTCGATAATGACATAAGATCTATTGTCGTAAGATAACTTAATCCGTGTTAAGTGATCATTCCAATTTCTTTCAAGTCTATTGCACAGACTCTCATTATAGCTTTTATCATTAGAACTTTTGCTTCTTAATACCCATTCTTTTCCAGTTCGTAATTGCTACTACCTTCCGTTCCTAATATTATACTGGTTATACTTTTGCTCGTTAGCGTTCTATAACCTTTTAATAACCACGTCAACCTTAGTATCATGAATGTGTTCCCATTCCGCATACTACCACCACTATATTACTCCTTTTTCAGTTGTTTCTATTTTCCAAAATTTCATCAATCAAATAGAAGTAAAGGAATTTGTTGAGAGATCACTATGATCATGAACACTTGTTATATCGCATAGTTAGTACAGAAGGTGGCCAGCCTTTAGTACTTGACAAGCAATTAAACAATAGCTGGTATCCTACTCGGCTTCTATCACACAGATAGATAGTCATTCGGCAATACCTCCCCTTCTGGAAGGGTTGTTCTTCTCAGCTTACATGAAATGAAAAGAAGAGAAAAGAACGAACTGAAGAGAATTGTATATATGAAAAAATATACTGCCACAAAATATCTGGCTTGGAACCTACCTCTGAACTATAGAGGTTTATCATAGGAGAACAAAACATATACGTATTTATATCAACATCAAGTATTATAGCATCGCATTTCACGTGCCTAAATATTTTCGCTATCCCGTCCATCATTCTATGGACCCATGCTCTTCCTCGAGCTTATACACAATTACCTTTGAAACTCCCTCGACATCGAAAATCGAATTTGGGATCTCATTCTATATATCACCGTTACTAGGATTCTATGCTCGCACCGCAACCTTCCTCGTATAATAATACGACTCTCTATTGATAAGAAAGAATAATTATTCACTAGGTAGATACTCTACTTAATTAGTCTATCAATGATAACTTATACACTACCACTACCCGATTAGTGGTACTCAATCTCAACACCCATTCCAATACAACTCTCACGGTTGTAAACAGCTCATTACTCGCAGAATCATTGCTACCTTACTATGGTCCACCACTGACCTACTGTAGTCATTCATTTTCCTTGAAGTCTTAATAGCTAACCATACGGAGTCTATCCATGTCGTATCAAATCATTCTAAGGAGGTAACATAATCACCACTCCTGATTCATGAAGAACACTCCTGATCCTGACATACATACATGACATGAAGCAGATAAAATTGCAGAAGAGTTTCAATCAAAGCAACGATAGCAGGTTAATGCCATTCTTAATCATACGCCCTAAATAGAGGACTTAAGTCAAAGGTTCGTCTAGTCCTTTTTGAAACATGGTCCTGGCTTATCTCAAGATAGGACCTTCTAAGATAGATAGCCCGTTCATGGCGATTACATGAATTAAACCTTTACCAACTACTATTACGGTTGGGTATTGCACAGTCATCAGAAGGAATGTCAATCTTCCAAACCATAACACAACCTTCACATTTTTAACCATCATCACTGTATTCTTTTGGCACACGCGCCTATAATTATCCGCTTACCTTTAAAGTGTCGGCCACCTCTTTGGCCTTTCCTGATAGTAAAATTTCCTTACAGTCAATGTCATTTTAACCACCTCCAAATAAATTTCTACCTCATTTCAATCACAGCTTATGTGAAGATGTTTTCCTTAAAATCTGATGAGTAAAAAAAATATCACCATTTTTTTTCCATAAGTTATTGCCTCAGTCTTTAGAGGTTAATCACTGTCACGACTGACTTTCAATCATACTTAGAACATCTTTTATCCTGGGCCCTAATTGCCCTGAACAATTTCGACCTTTACTGGTTCGATTCATACTTTCTCGTGGTTCAACACGTGCCCCACTTGGCATCATTATAATTACGTCATATTTCCTTTATCAATATTTCTATTCTTGAGAATTTTGAATATTTCCTTTCTCCTTGTAAAACCTCTAAGGTTATCCTTTAATCGTTCCTCCTGTATTCCCTATATACAGGGCATATCAAAATACCATTTACTACTACTAGAACCATTGTTTATATACTTCTGAAAAAAAAAAAATTCTCTACTGATTCTTAAAGGTTGTTGTTACCTTAACCCTTTCCCAATCATACTGTCAAAACTCATACTGTCCCTATTAAGGGTGACATGCCAACCTTTATGCAGTCCCCTAGGATTCATTTTAAGTTACCAATGTTCGATCCTTAATTCCACCTTTAAAAAGGTACCTGCGTCCTTCCATGGATAAATCAAGTCATATATCCCTGATAGATTATCTTATTCATCATTCCCACCTCGATAGTCTATACCTAACTTCATAATAGCATCCTTATTCAAATTGAGGTCAATCCATATGGCCTCCAAAAGATAACAATGGTCATCCGCTTTTCTTTCCTGATTTGGTAATGAGAACATGGATGTTCTGGAAGATATTGGTCATGTTCAACGTGAACTTCTTCTTAATAATTCCTTATTTACTTTTGTTGTTTATCTCAACAGTCACCTCAATGTTGGGATACCTCCCATACCTGGCGTCTCCCTTTCTGGGTATCGAGCCACCGGTCTTACATTTCACATTATTGAAGGTCACTTCCTTCATCCAATTTTTCCTGATTTCTTACTTTCTTGTCTCCTCAGTCTATCCGTGTCTCAATATTTATCCTTCGAACTATCTCAAGGTTTCCTCGAATCCTCCCAACTTAAAGGGGGTACAATATATGTATCTCTTATGCCTTCAACCATCAATTTTTAACTCATGGTGGATCATCATCCTGACGATTACATACTTTTCTATTTCTATTGCTATGAGTCTTTAGGGTTTCCTCATACCCAACTCCCTTATCATTCCTCAAACTCTATTGCCTTTCTATTCCTTTCCACTTCAGTTTCTTTTTATTTTCCTTTCTCTTATCATTATTTCATGAACCAACACAACATAAACATTGATTTCAAACATCCCGTCATTCTGGATTCGTGTCCTCAGAACGAATCTTGACAACTTTTACATCTTAGATTCATAATTCATCATACTCGTCTGCCTTTGTTCTGGCTCTAAAGCTTTTACACTATCTCCTTATCTTTGGGAATTACTTTCCCGAAAACAATTGACTGAACTTAAATCAGTTTATTATAGTCTCTTGCTCCGTGGCTTCCTTGGTCTTTTACCAGCGGGTGGTCTCTCTCTTAGGAGGGTAAGTGACAAAAACAGTCTTTTGTGGTTCATCAATCATTTAGAATCTCAAATGATTCCTCTATTTCCTTTAGCCAGGCTCTTGCCTCGACTGGGTCAGCTTGTTCCTTAGAACTCAGAGAGCTTAGCGACTTAAAGGTCCTGAAAGAATTTCTCACCGCACTGTCTCCTCAGGGTGGTGGTTGGGGATAATAGTCTAAGTTCTCTTTAGACAGGTCCATGAATTGCCGTATAGGGGTACCATCTCGGGTCTCCTTTCCTTACTCGACTTTTTGTTTCCTTAGTATGAAATGTTTCATCCTACTCCCCATAATTGGGGTCATCTTTTAATTTAAAATCCTCATTTTCCACTCCATTATGTCATGGGTTCCTTCTATCTTGATGGCGACCTCCCTGACTATCACGTTCAGGGTTTGCTCTAAATCTTATTCCTCAAACTAGCTTTCATCTAAGTTCTCATCCTTACGCTCTTGAACATTTGGAATCCAAATTCTATAGGAATACCTCATTATTCCCTTATCATCTTTCTCGGTATTAATCTCATATTTATTTGTTGGCTCTCTGCCTTCATTCATCACCTTTCTCTGGCACCGTATGCTCTTTTCCAATAATTCGGTCTCTATTGCAATCTCAAACAGCTTTTCGGTACCGGCTCCGGTTACCTTCACTACTATTTCCAAAATCTCTTATAAACTCTCCCAAAGACATTATCATCTTGAGTCTCTCCTTTTTACTAAGGGCATCAGCCACCACATTGGCTTTCCCCGAATGATAAAGAATCTCCCAATCATTATTCTTGATTAGCTCTAACTGCCTCCTCTGGCATATGTTGAGCTCTTTCTACGTGAAAATGTACTAGAGCACTTATGGCTCAGGTAATTCTCGCACTTCTCTCCATACAAGTAGTGCCTCCAATCTTTAGGGTAAAACTATTGCCACGAGCCTAAGCTCATGGGCGGGGATATCGAACTTCATATTACCTTAATTGTCTTGACATGTACGCGATTATCTTGTTGTGCTGTATAAGAATCACCCTAATTCCTTATGCGAAGCGTCTCTTCCAAATCACAAAATCTCCTTTTTCCATCCGGCAACGCCAACATAGGGGCCGTCACCAACCTTTGCTTCAGTTCTTAACAGCTGTTCTCGCATTTCTCTGTCTATTCAAACTTCTCATTCTTATGAGTAAGCCGCGTCAAAGGGGCTGCGATCTTCGCAAAGTCCTGTACCAATCTACGATAGTAGCCGGCCAATCCTAACTCTGGGAGTTACCCTAACCATGGTCATCAATTCCTCAGTGGTCCTTTATCCAATCCTGTCAGGATTCTCCATGGGATCCTCCTCAGCAACAATCCCTTCTAGGACAACATCCTTAACCGCTACATCCTCAATATCAACATCATCCGGTCCTGCATTAGGACACTCTATCGGATCCACAATCCGATCTCCAATTAGTAATAAAATATCATCTCGATGTTGCTCCTCAACCTCAGGGTTCGGAGTCCCGCTACCATATACGATAACGAACTACGCTCCTATCACGATATTTATAAGGGTTCCCATAAGGGTTTTAACTTTCAGTACTACGTTAGGTAGCCCGACTATGAACTTGGCAAGAGTTCTTATTATCTTAGTTAACTTATTATCTTAACGTCCCATCATCTCTGAGGTTTATAACGCTTAGCTCTGATACCATTTCTGTAACACCCCCAGATCCGGGGTCGAGGATCCGGGTCATCACGGTCTTTCTTTCCACAATATCACTTCACTTAATTAATAATAATAACCTTATGCTGTGACCCCACACTAACACACACCACAACCCGTTATAGTCTCAGAGATGAAATTTAAATAAGTACAAGTCTTTGAATCCACAATTTAAAAGTTATTACAACCCAAAATGATTACTTGATAAATTTACAGTTAATTGCCATTATCTGCCACAAGTTATAATTATACATAATTGATTCTCAAAAGTAGATGGTCTGATCTACAATAGATCTACCTCTGCAGCTATAGCAGCTACAACATCAACGGGAAGACGCGGAACGCTTCCCACGCGCTTGCGCTGGGTCTGCTGGAGTCTGGCCATCTTTCCTAACTGTTGTTGTGTGATGAAGAAATAAAGCAAGGGTGAGCAGCAAGCCCACCAAAATAATATGTATAATGATTTACAATATATGAGCCTACTCATAATACTCATGAAAGTCTTGGTCAAAAGAAATGAACCAAGTTGATATCTTAATGCGATGAAGTCGCAAAATATTCAGTATATATATATATACATATATACTTTTCAAAATCTTGGAAGTCCTCTTCCATGCATAATATACACAAAGTCCCAGTGTATAACTGTATATAAAAAAAAATATCGTTGCAAGGTGATCTCATATATCTAACCTTGTCTCAACGTTTTTCTGAAAATCTTTGTCATACATAAGACAATTATTAATTAGATATAAGTTTAAAAGATGAGGTTACCAAATACCCCAATATACTTATATCTTTCCCAATACTACTTGAACTACCACCGTTCAAGTTATAATCAGTTTCAAAAGTTCATCACATAGATGAGACTACAAGACAAGATTTGAATAGATTCAATCTTTGAAATATTATTGAATGAAAAAGTTATGAGATACTTTATTTAGTCCCGATATATATATATATCCACATATATATATCTCTAAAACATTTCCTGGAACCTCTGTTATGTAAAGTATAAACAGAGTTGCAATATCCAATGAATTTGGAAGGAAAAGAAAACCTTTGGCATAAACCAGATATCTTGCTGATCAGGCAAAGATACCCATAAGTAACCTTTTCTACTAGTAGATGGACGAATTCCCCACTGGTCATCACCCTGGTCATAATTAGGACCTTATGCTGGACTGCCACTCAGCCACTTATGCATTTGATGGACTCCCACTGAGCCACTTACACTATCATGGACGCCCACTGAGCCCATGTTGCTTATGCCGACTCAATAGATGGACTTACTTCCCGAACGATGGGCAAGTAATCAAGATGTTTTCTCAAAACAGCAACCTCGTTGCGAATGTAAAATACACCACTGAGCCGGATCCCTCAAGTTTTGAACGAGTATTTAAATCCCCTTTAAAAGGAAGATCTTAAATATAAAAATGAGTTTTGGGATCCGCTCTAACTTTTTAAAAATCATTTTTGAAGACTCGAAAACACTTTATAGAGTGTTTGGAGTAAAGCTGATTTAATGAAGTAAATCAGTCCCCAGAATATTTAGAAAATGACTGAATATTATTAATTAAATAATATTCCCATAAAGAATAATCTTTATAAAAATAATTGAAGTAGAAGTATTGAAATTTATACTTGAAACGAGTATTAAATAACCAAAGATATACTTATATAAAAGTATTATCTTTATTTGAATAATCGAAAATAAGTTTGATTATTTACACCTTATTCTTTAATAAAATAAAGAATATATTTCAGCAAATAATCGGAGTCATAGATCCTCAAATGAATATTCAAAAATATTCATTAAATAATATAAACCGAGTCATAAGCCCTCGAATGAATATTCAAATAATATTCATTAAATAATATAAAAGAGTCATAAGTCCTCGAATGAATATTCAAAATAATATTCATTTAATATAAAGGAGTCATACGCCTTCGAATAATATTCGAAATAATACTCAATAATAAAATAAAGTTTAAAGTTATCGAATAAACCTTATTCGATTAATAGTTTGGAAAAACTATAACCATATATATATATATAAATATATATATATATATATATATCCATATCCATATATACAAAATGTACTCGGGATCCTCGACTCCCGGTTTTAGAAAATATTTTCACCTTTGGGTCCCTATACTAAGGGTATATGCAAGTTACCGCTATCCTCTAGCATAGGTATTATCAACTGAACCAACAGATATATATTCCAAGAATATGAAACAGGCATGCATATATACCATATCACATGCTACAATATATCGCATCGTTTGCTAATTATCCAACATGCATCTATCGCAAGATAATGCAAATACATATATTCATCACAACAACAGTATAACGGATAGAATACTTGCCTGAGCGACTTGGGGGTTACGAATGGCTCGGGACGAGTCTGGTAACCTATAAGCAACAAGTAAGTTAGAATTAAACCAAAGTCACTTGTAAATCTATACTTTAACTAACTTAGACTCTAACGCTCGTTTTGCGCTCACCGATTCGCTTAAGTCACTCGGGTACCCTCGGCTCCACCATTTTTAATAATTTAACCTTTACGAGTTTTAAAGCGATTCCTTCGCGAATGTCTTACCAACTGCCTAACACACTTACCATAAATGTTTCATACATTAATTAACCCTTTTTGGTCTTTAACCTATGTTTCAAAGTAAGGCGAGGGAAAAAGTTTCGTTCGCGAAACGCCGTTACTTGAAACGGTCGTTTCTCCTAAACCGTGCGTCGGAATCGAACGAACTACATATCAAAACGAAGCTCGTAACATGAGCTATCTAATCATGGCAGTGGTCATAATCTAGCAGGGGGTTCTCGGGTCCTAATGCTATGCACAAAAACAGTCCAAGAAAATCGGACGTTACGACGTCTATGTTTACGCGATTTCCAAATTTTAAACCACACAAAACCAACCACAAACCAACCTCAAATCCAACATACAACCAACATCCATCCTTATCACATCATAACAACCCCAACCAATTCAATTTAATCATTCATACTTATGCTTAAACTTAACTTTAATCATACTTAAGTTCCTTTAAATCAAAACCACAACAATTACCATTCCATTTCACTACCATTCCAAATCCCAAACTCTAAATCATAACAACAACTACAATATCAACCCACTAATCAAAATCATCTTATAATATATAGGAATCTAGGGTTTGGAGATGGTATACCTTCCTTGAAGTGGTAGGTGGAGCTAGGAAGCCTTAAGAAGCTTTGAGAAGTCTTAAGAATGCTTGGATCTTCAAGAAAAACAAGAAAAAGTTCAAGTTAAAAACTTGAAAACACTATTCATTGTCTTCTTCTTTGATTAAATGAAGAAGATTGAGAAGGAATTAATGGCTTAAACTCATGATATAGTCCTAACTAAGCATGAAGATGATTAGGGAATTATCTTACCAATTTAGGAAGCTTGGATCTTGGATTTTGAATTTCTCTTGCCTTTTGAATAGTGAAAAGCCGTGAGCAATGAAGAACAAAGCCTTGGTTGCTTTTGATTTTTGATGAAAATGATTTTACTTGGCTTGGTTGATTGGTTTTTGTGCTTGCTTTAGTCAATTACCTTCTTGCCCTTGGATTTGTGTGGTTACAAAGCCACCACACCTCCTTCCTTCCCATGTCATGCTTATGTCACCTTGCACATGTCATTATGCTCCCACTTGTCCACACCTTGTGGTTTGATGATGTCACAATCCCTGGCTTCTTGTACAAGCTTGTCTCTTGGTCACTTATTTGTTTTACGGTTCGCTTATCTTTCGTTCTCGTTTATCGTTTGAGGGATCATACCCGGGATCTTATTACTTAGGTTCCCTTAACCTTTCTCAATATATTATATTCCTTTTATGATCCTCTCCTATAATCCTTTAATTTAAATCCTTTTTATCCTGTTACCTTATACTCAATTCTCTCCGTATCTTGTGGATTTCCGGGAAAAATCAAAGTGTTCGGAATTGGATTCTGACGATCTTTACATACACTTATATACCACATAGAGTACTAATAATATCCCATAAGATCAATAACAGAACCCCTACATAGCGTGGCATGAAAAGTTTTCTCGTTCAGCAAAAACACTATTCATAAGGGTTTCAAAATTTCTCAAAAATTGGGGTTATTACATAGGGGTTATTAGCTATTGATTTATAGTGGATTATTGTAATAACCCCAATTTTTGGAATTTTTGAAACCCTTATGAATAGTGTTTTGCTGATTATGCTGAATAAGAAAACTTTTCATACCACACTATGTAGGGGTTCTTTTATTGATCTTCTGGGCTATTATTAGTACTCTATGTGGTATATAAGTGTATGTAAAGATCGTTAGAATCCAAATCCGAACACTTTGATTTTTCCCGAAAATCCACCGGATACAGAAAGAATTGAGTATAAGGTAACAGGATAAAAATGATTTAAATTCAAGGATTATAAGAGAGGATCATAAAAAGGAATTTAATGTATTGAGAAAGGTTAAGGGAACCCAAGTAATAAGATCCCGGGTATGATCCCTCAAACAATAAACGAGAACGAAAGTTAAGCGAACCGTATAACAGATCAGCGGTCATTAGCCAAGTGATTAGGAGTTAATCAAAGAGTTAGTGGAGGGTGATGTCATCTCACCAACAAGAAGAGGACAAGTGTGGGATGATGACATAAGGGGATGACTTAAGCATGACAAAAAAGGAGGGATTAGTTGGTTGATTGTGAACCATTCATTCTTTACAATGGTAAAAAGTTAATTAAACAAACAAAAGGATGTCAACCAAGCAAAGCAAATCAAAAACACAAAACACAAAGTTGACCTTCATTATCCAACAAGAAGCTCTCGGTCTTTTGTCCATTTCAAAGAAAGAAAAATTCAAATTCAAGTTCCAAGCTTTGTTAATTGGTGAGGTAATTATCCAAGGTTCCTTATGTATAGATATAGCTATTCTATGAATTTAAGCTTCTATTTCCTTCACAATCTCTTCCAATAATTCAAGGAAGAAGATGGTGAATAGTAACTTTCAAAAAATAACTTTAGTTTCTTGAATTTATATGAAAGTTTAAGGTTATACAAGCAAGGATCAAGGTTCTTTAGGCATTCAAAGCTCTTGTGTTTTGTTAAGAAGCTTCAAGAAGGTATAAACTCCAAATCCTAGCTTTAGTTTTGAGTATATAGGAATGGTTATGATTGATATAGTATATGTGAAGCATGATGCTTGTTTGTTTAAAGTTTGGTTGAGTTTGTAGAGATTTTGATGGTTGAATCTTGGTTATTAGTTAATGAACCTTAATATGGTTAGTAGCTTTTGTTGTGATTGAATGAGTTGGTTAAAACATGAAGTAATGGAATGATGTGGTGAGGTTTGGAGAGATTTTGGGTTTTAATGTTGATTGTGGGTTGATTGTGGATTGATTTGGAGTTGTACAAATTTGGTAATCGCGTAAACATAGTCGTCGTAATGTCCGATTATCCTAGACTGTTTTGTTCATAACATCAGGACCCGAGAACTCACTGTTAGGTTTTGACCATTGCCATGATTAGATAGTTCATGTTATGAGCTTCGTTTGGATATGTGGTACGCTTGAATCCAATATACGGTTTAGGAGAAACGGCCGTTTTAAGTAACGGCATTTCGCGAACGAACCATTTCCCCTCGCCTTACTTTGAAACCTTGGTTAAGGACCTTAAATGACTAATTGGGATATGAAACAATTATGTTAAGTGGATTAGGCAGTTGGTAGGGTACTCGTGAAAGAATCGTCTTAAAATCCTTAATGGTTAATTTATTAAAAATTGTGGAGCCGAGGGTACTCGAACGACTTATGTGATTTGTTAAGCGTAGAAATGACCATAAGCAAACGTTAGGGTTCAATTAGTTAAAGTCTAGTTTCTTAAGCGAGCGTGGTTTAATTCCGGCTTATGTTATTGTTCATAGGTTACCGGACCCACTCTAAGCTTAAGTCTACCCCGGAGCACTCAGGCAAGTTTTCTACCCATTATACTGTTGTTGTGATATATACATATGTATATGCATTATCTTCTGATAGATGCATGATGGTTAATTAGTAAATCTTGCGATATATTGGAGCATGTGATATGGTATATATGCATGTCTGTTTAGTAATCTTGATATATATCTGTTGATTCAAATGCTTATTAGTTGCATAATACCTATGCTAGAGATAAGCAGTAATTGCGTATACCCTTAGTATAGGGGACCCAAAGGTGAACATTTTCTAAAATCGGGAGTCGATGTTCCCGAGTATATTATATATATTTATATATATATATATATATATAGATATAGTTTTCAAAACTATGAATCGAATAAGGTTTATTCGATAACTTTATTTTTATTAATGAATATTATTTTGAATATTCATTCGAGGACATATGACTCCGTTTATTTTATTAATGAATATTATTTTGAATATTCATTCGAGGACATATGACTCCGTTTATTTTATTAATGAATATTATTTTGAATATTCATTCGAGCACATATGACTCCGTTTTTTTTATTAATGAATATTATTTTGAATATTCATTCGAGGACATATGACTCCGTTTATTTTATTAATGAATATTATTTTGAATATTCATTCGAGGACATATGACTCCGTTTATTTTATTAATGAATATTATTTTGAATATTCATTCGAGGACTTATGACTCCGCTTATTTACTAAATAATATTCTTTATTTTATTAAAGAATAATGTTTCGATAATCAAACTCACTTCTGATTATTCAAATAAAGATAGTACTTTCGTATAAGTATATCTTTGGTTATTTAATATTAATTTCAAGTATAAGTTTTAAACTTCTACTTCAATTATTTTTATAAAGATTATTCTTTATGGGAATATTATTTAAATAATAATATTCAGATATTTTCTAATATATTGGGACTGATTTATTTTATTAAATCAGCATCACTCCAAACATTCTTAAAAATGTTTTCGAGTCTTCAAAAATGATTTTAAAGGTTAGGGCGGATCCCAAAACTCATTTTTATATTTAAGATCCTCCTTTCGAAGGGGATTTAAATACTCGCTCAAAACCTGAGGGAACCGGCTCTGTGGTGTATTTTATATTCGCAACAAGGTTGCTATTTTGATAAAAGAGTTTTTGATTACTTACCCAACACTCGGGAAGTAAAATTCTTGGAACAAGTTAATCCATTAACAGGCATCGCCTGGGAAATATCGATGAGTTCTCCTTTCCAACTAGATACGACTTCTTGGTAGAGCCGTATCAACAAGTTTCTACTTTGGGAAAGGGGGGACGAGCTTTACGTTTCAGAGTCATGGATTTCATCTGAACTAGGAGTGGCGTAAGTGGTCGAGTAGCGCCGGCCCAGCCTTATTATATTGGCCCAAATGGCCCGGAAGTTCCGCTAAGACGGTCCATTCCTTAGGAGTCCAATGTTCGGTTGACAAGTAAATCTGACAGGTTCTCCTCTACATGTAGAAAATGGCGGGGTTGCACTACTACGACTGATCATCGTAAGTGGTCTTCCTGGCACGACAAACTCCCGTAATGAGTTCATCATCCAATTGGATATTTCTGCAATACTACCCAGAGCACTTCGATAGAAAGGCTACGGTTGGGCGATTGTTGAGTGTTGGCAGGGTCAAGTTTTCAAAATGATGTTTGCATCAAATGAAGTATCTCGTAACTTCATTTTGTTTTGATGATATTTTAAAGTTTGATTCTATACAAGTTTTGTCTTGTAGCTTAATCTATGGGATGAACTATTTATACATTGAACGGTGGTAGTTTAAGTAGTATTCGGAAAAGATATAAGTATATTGGAGTATCTTGTAACTTCATCTTTTAAACTTATATCTAGTTAATGATTGTCTTATGAATGACAAAGGTTTCAGAAAAATGTTGAGACAAGGTTAGATATATGAGATCACCTTGCAACGATATTTTTATACAGTTATAAACTGAAACTCTGTGGATGTTATACATGTCAGAGGATTTCAAATATTGTGAAAAGTATATATATATATATGTATATATATATACTGAATATTTTGTGACTTGGTCGCGTTAAGATATCAGCTTGGTTCATTTCTTTTGACCAAGACTTTCATGAGTACTATGAGAATGCTCATATATTGTTAATCATTATACATATTATTTTGGTGAGCTTGTTGCCCACCCTTTCTTTTTTCTTTTATCACACAACAACAGATAGAAAAGATGAACAAGACCAAGCTTCCAATTCGCAAGCGGTTAGAAAACGTTCCGCAGTTTTCTGGAAGCGTTGATGCCGCCGTAGCTGAGGTAGGATCTACCAATAGGCTAGGTTTTCAACTATTGATGAACCAGACTTATGTATAATATAAATTGTAATAATGGCAAAGAAATGTAAATTTATTCAGAACCTTCTTGAGGTGTAATGGCTTATTATGTGGAATAAAATGACTTGTGTTATTTTTGGTATTCATCTCTGAGACTATAACTTGTGGCGTGTGTGTATATTGTGGGGTCACAGTACGGGGTAGTTGATTGTTTATTTAGATTGGGTGTTATTAAGGGAAATGGAACTCGTGACAACCCGAATCCCCGACCCCGGATTTGGGGGTGTTACATAAATGGTATCAGAGCCAAGCGTTATAAACCTCAGAGATGATGTGACGTTAAGATAATAAGTTCACTAAGATAATAAGAACTCTTGCCAAGTTCATAGTCGGGCTACCTAACGTAGTACTGACAGTTAAAACCCTTACGGGAACCCTTATAAATATTATGATAGTAACATAGTTCGTTCTCGTATAGGGCAGCGGGGCACCGAACCCTGAGGTTTAGGAATATCAGCATGAGGATGTTTTATTACATGTTGGAGATCAAATTGTGAATCCGATAGAGTACCCTAACGAGGGACCGGATGAGATTCATATTAAGAATGTTGCTGTTGAGGATGTTATCCCAGAAGGGATTGTTCCTGAGGAGGATCTCGTGGAGGATCCTGACGAGAATGAAGAGAGGACCGCTGAGGAATTGATGACCGTAGTCAGGGCGACTACCAGAGCAAGAATGGCCGCGAAGGTGGCACTAGAGGATGAAGAGTTACCAAGGGCACAAAAGTTAATTAGGGCAGAAGGAGTGGGGCCTTCCACGACACCAATTATACCAGTATCAGACCCTCTTCCAGAGGTTCCTGAAGGCATCCATGAGGTTCCACCAATTCCTGTTCCCTCCCCTGTACAGAGCCCAGCACCTACTGAGGAAATGCCACATTTATCTCTTGCACCATTATCACCCGATACCGTGCTTGGTTATCCATTTGGATCTCCTGGGTCTGCACCACCTGCACCCCATGGACTGCTAGATGCTACCACTCAGGCTTCTCTTATCGCCGATTATTATATGACTTTGGGTGGCCTTTTTGAGGCCCGTAATGTTAGAAGTAATCTGTTGGACCGACTTACTGCACCAAGAATTGAGGGCGGGGTACTTCCGGCAGGATTAGCTTATAGTATGGAAAGGATTGAGGCTACCACCCGAATTACAGCTAGAGGCCATCTTGAGGGTCAGATTGTTCAAACTCTACTTGCGACTATCTTAGACCTTATCACTGCCTTAATGGAGCAGGCTAGGGATGTCGTGCGTGCCCACATTTTTTGATCCAGAATAGTGTGCAGGGTCTGGGCAATCAGACAAGGATTACATGCAGCACCACTTTTGGAGGATTAGCCTAAGTTATGAATGATTAGTTTTAATGACTAGATGATTATCTATGGTAGTACTTTTGGGATAGAAGCGATCAGATCAAATGCTGTAATTCTCTTTAATGTGTTCAGTGGTTGTACCTTCGAACAAATGGTTATGTATATATTCATTAATTTCAGTTCAGATCTGTTTGTTTGTGATAAGTTCATATTTTTAATTGCACTATTAACACTTAAGAGAGTGTCATGAAGTTTATAGAACTTGAGGATTCATAATTTGCAATCATGCAAGGACTGAACGAGGGAAAGACTTAAGCAAAGTAAGTAAGACAAATATCCAGAGATTCTCAAAATTTTTCCAAGCATTATGCCCCCACGAGGAATAAGATTAGGGGCAAACCTTGAATGTGATAATCAGGGAGGTCGCACTTAAGATATAAGGAACCCAGAACATAATGAAGTGGAAAACAATGATTTTAATGTATAAGATAACTCCAAGTATGGGAGAAGGATGAAACATTTCATACTAAGGAAATAGAAGGTCGAGTAAGGAAAGGAGACCCGAGACGGTACTCCTATATGGAAATTCATGGACCTGTCTAAAAAGAACTTAGACTATTATCCCCAACCACCACACTGAGAAAACAATGCGGTGAGAAATTCTTTCTGGTCCTTTAAGTCGCTAAGCTCTCAGAGTTCCAAAGAACAAGCTGACCCAGTCGAGTCAAGAGCTTGGCTAAAGGAAATATAGGAATCATTTGAGATTCTAAATGAGTGACGAAGCACAAAAGATTGTTTTTGTCCCTTACCCTCCTAAGAGAGAGACCACCCGCTAGTGAAAGTCCAAGGAAGGCACGGAGCCAGAGGTTACAATAAACTGATTAAAGTTCAGTCAATTGTTTTCAGGAAAGTACTTCCCAAGGTTATGGAGATAGTGTAAAAGCTTTAGAGCCAGAACAAAGGCGGACGAGTATGATAAATTATGAATCTAAGTTGTAAAAGTTGTCAAGATTCGTTCTGAGGACATGAATCCAGAATGACGGGATGTTTGAAATCAATGCTTATGTTGTGTTGGTTCATGAAATAATGATAAGAGAAAGGAATATAAAGGCAATAGAGTTTGAGGAATGATAAGGAAGTTGGGTATGAGGAAACCCTAAAGACTCATAGCAATAGAAATAGAAAAGTATGTAATCGTCAAGATGAGGGTGATTCACCATGAGTTAAATTGATGGTTTAAGGCATAAGAGATACATATATTTTATCCCCTATAAGTTGGGAGGATTCGAGGAAACCTTCAGATAGTTCGAAGGATAAATATTGAGACGCGGATAGACTGAGGAGACAAGGAAGTAAGAAATTAGGAAAATTGGATGAAGGAAGTGACCTTCAAGAATGTGAAGTGTAAGACCGGTGGCTTGATACCCAGGAAGGGAGACGCCAGGTATGAGAGATATCCCAACATTGAGATGACTGTTGAGATAAACAACAAAAGAAAATGAGGATTTATTAAGAAGATGTTCACGTTGAACACGACCAATATCTTCCAGAACATCCATGTTATCATTACCAAATTAGGAAAGAAAAGCGGGTAACCATTGTTATCTTTTGAAGGCCATATGCGTTGACCTCAGTTTGAATAAAGATGGTATTGTGAAATTGGTATAGACTATCTGGGTGGGAATGATTGGATAAGATAATCTATCAAGGATATATGACTTGATTTATCCATGGAAGGATGCAAGTACCTTTTTAAAGGTGGAATTAAGGATATAACTTCGATAACTTGAGATGAATCCTAGGGGAATGCATAAAGGTTGGCATTCCACCCTTAATAGGGACAGCATAAGTTTTGACAGTATGAATTGGATAGGATCAAGTTAGCAACAACCTTTAAGGATCAGTAGAGAAAATTTTTAGAAGTACATAGACAATGGTTCTAGTATTAGTAAATGGTATTTTGATATGCCATGTATCTAGGGAATACAGGAGGAACGACTCAAGGATAACCTTAGAGGTTTTACAAGGAGAAAGGTAATATTCAAAATTCTCAAGAATAGAAATTTTGATAAAGGAAATATGAAGTAATAATAATAATGCCAAGTGGGGCACATGTTAAACCATGAGAAAGTATAGATTGAACCCAACGAAGGTCAAGAATGGTGAAAACAAGAAGGACCGAAGATAAGAGACGTCATAAGTATGATCGAGAGTCAGTCGTGACAATGGTTAACCTCTAAAGACTGAGGCAATAACTTATGGAAAAAAATGGTGGTATTTTTTTTACTCATCAGATTTTAAGGAAAACATCTTCACACAAGCAGTGATTAGAAATGAGGTAGAAATTTTAGTTGAAGATCGTTCAAACGACATTGATTGTAAGGAAATTTTACTATCAGGAAAGGCCAAAGAGGTGGCCGACACTTTAAGTGTAAGAGAGCAATTATAGGCGCTCGTGCCAGAGGAATACAGTGATAATGGTTGAAGCCGTAAAGGTTGTATTATGGTTTGGAAGATTGACATTCCTTCTAATGACTGTGCAATACCCAACCGCAATAGTAGTTTGGTAAAGGTTTAATTCATATAATCGCCATGAGCGGGCTATCTATCTTAGAAGGTCCTATCTTGAGAAAATGCCAGGACCATGTTTCAAAAAGGACTAAACAAACCTTTGAGTTAAGTCTTCTATTGAAGGCATTTGATTAAGAATGGTATTAACCTGCTATCGTTGTTTTGATTGAAACTCTTCTGCAATTTATCTGCTTCATGTCATATGTACGTCAAGTACAGGAGTGTTCTTCATGAATCATGAACGGTGATCATGTTACCTCCTTAGAAGAATTTGACACGACATGTATGGACTCCGTATGGTTAGCTATTAAGATTTCATAGAAAATGAATAACTACAGTAGGTCAGCGATGGACCACAGTAATGCAGCAATGATTCTGCGAGTAATGAGTCGATTACAACCGTGAGAGTTGTATTGGAATGGATGTTGAGATTGAGTACCACTAATCGGGTCGTGGTGGTGTATAAGTTATCATTGATAGACTATTTAAGTAGATTATCTACCTATTGAATACTTATTCCTTCTTATCAAGAGAGAGTCGTATTACTATACGAGGAAGGTTGCGGTGCAAGCATAGAATTCTAGTAACGATGATGTATAAAATGAGATTCCAGATTCGATTTTCGATATCGAGGGAGTTTTAAAGGTGACTGAGTATAAGCTCGAGGAAGAGCATGGGTCCATAGAATGATGGACGGAATAGCAAAAATATTTAAGCATGCGAAATGCGATGCAATAATACTTGATGTTGATATATATACACATATGTTTTGTTCTCCTATGCAAACCTCTATAGTTCAGAGGTAGGTTCCAAGCCAGATATTTTGTGGCAGTATATTTTTTTCATATATACAATTCTCTTCAATTCTTTATTTTCTCTTCTTTTCATTTCATATAAGCTGAGAAGAACAACCCTTCCAGAAGGGGAGGTATTGCCGAATGACTATCTATCTGTGTGATAGAAGCCTAGTAGGATACCATCTATTGTTTAATTGCTTGTCAAGTACTAAAGGCTGGCCACCTTCTATACTAACTATGCAATGTAACAAGTGTTCATGATCATAGTGATCTCTCAATAAATTCTTTTACTTCTAGGACCAAGCTTTCGAAGATGGAGGCAGCTAGAGAGGAAGTGGTACCAAGTATGGTGGTATTCCGATTCTAACGCGTTCGTGATACTAAGGTTGACGCGATTATTAAAAGGTTATAGAACGCTAACGAGCAAAAGTGTAATCGGTATAAAATTTAGTATGGAAGATAGTAACGATTACGAACTGGAAAAGAGTGGGTATTGAGAAGCAAAAGCTGTAGATCTAGATGAGATAATGAGAGTCTGTACAATAGACTTGAAAGAAATTTGGAGTGATCACTTAACGCTGATTAAGTTTTCTTAAGATAATCGATCGTATGTCAGTATCGAGGTATCGCCTTATGAGATCCTTGAGTGAAGATAATGTCGATCTCCCTTATGTTAGGATGAAGTTGTAGAGCGCAAGATGCTCGGACCCGCAGTAGTCCAAGGGACCAGGGATATAATAGATCTAATCAGAGGACGACTGGTATTAGCCCAAGATGGACACACAAAGTATGTTGATTTGACACGAAATGACAAAGAGTAGGAAGTAGGGGACCTAGTGTTGTTATAGGTATTCCTTTGGAAAGGATGGATGTGGTTCGAAAAGAAAGGAAAGCTAAGCCCACGAATTGTTGGACCCTTGGAGGTATTAAGACGTATTGGGAAGTTAGCATATGAGCTATCCCTACCCCCGAACATGTAGCAAGTTCAAAACGTGTTCCACGTATCAATATTAAGGAAGTGTAATTCGGATGCCAGACAAATAGGGGCATATGAGCGCATAGACATGTAACCAGACGTAACCTACATGGAGCAACCATGAAGGGTTATAGATCCAAAAATGGACAAGTACTTAGGAGAAGAGTTATCAAACTAGTAAGAGTTTGATGGTAGAACCACAATGTGGGAAAATTACGTAAGAGTTAGAAAGTGCAATGCTAAGAAAGTATCCCTACTAATTTTCTATTTGATTCCGGGACGGAATCCTTTTAAGGAGGGGAGACTAGTAAGAGTTTGTGTTTTTCTATTACAAGTGTGGGATGATGACATAAGAGGATGACTTAAGCATGACAAAAAAGGAGGGATTAGTTGGTTGATTGTGAACCATTTATTCTTTACCATGGTAAAAAGTTAATTAAACAAACAAAAGGATGTCAACCAAGCAAAGCAAATCAAAAACACAAAACACAAAACACAAAGTTGACCTTCAATTATCCAACAAAAAGCTCTCGGCCTTTTGTCCATTTCAAAGAAAGAAAAATTCAAATTCAAGTTCCAAGCTTTGTTAATTGGTGAGGTAATTATCCAAGGTTCCTTATGTATATATATAGCTATTCTATAAATCTAAGCTTCCATTTCCTTCACAATCTCTTCCAATAATTCAAGGAAGAAGATGGTGAATAGTAACTTTCAAAAAATAACTTTAGTTTTCTTGAATTTTTATGAAAGTTTAAGGTTATACAAGCAAGGATCAAGGTTCTTTAGGCATTCAAAGCTCTTGTGTTTTGTTAAGAAGCTTCAAGAAGGTATAAACTCCAAACCCTAGCTTTAGTTTTGAGTATTTTGGAATGGTTATGATTGATATAGTATATGTGAAGCATGATGCTTGTTTGTTTAAAGTTTGGTTGAGTTTGTAGAGATTTTGAAGGTTGAATCTTGGTTATTAGTTAATGAACCTTAATATGGTTAGTAGCTTTTGTTGTGATTGAATGAGTTGGTTAAAACATGAAGTAATGGAATGATGTGGTGAGGTTTGGAGGGATTTTGGGTTGTAATGTTGATTGTGGGTTGATTGTCGATTGACTTGGAGTTGTACAAATTTGGTAATCGCGTAAACATAGCCGTCATAATGTCCGATTATCCTAGACTGTTTTGTTCATAACATCAGGACCCGAGAACTCACTGTTAGGTTTTGAACATTGCCATGATTAGATAGTTCATGTTACGAGCTTCGTTTGGATATGTGGTACGCTTGAATCCGATGTACGGTTTAGGAGAAACGGCCGTTTTAAGTAACGGCGTTTCGCGAATGAACCATTTCCCCTCACCTTACTTTGAAACCTTGGTTAAGGACCTTAAATGACTAATTGGGATATGAAACAATTATGTTAAGTGGATTAGGCTGTTGGTAGGGTACTCGCAAAGAATCGCCTTAAAACCCTTAATGGTTAATTTATTAAAATGGTGGAGCCGAGGGTACTCGAACGACTTATGTGATTTGTTAAGCGTAGAATGCCATATGCTACACGTTAGGGTTCAATTGGTTAAAGTCTAGTTTCTTAAGCGACCATGGTTTAATTCCGGCTTATGTTGTTGTTCATAGGTTACCGGACCCACTCTAAGCTTAAGTCTACCCGGAGCACTCAGGCAAGTTTTCTACCCGTTATACTGTTGTTGTGATGTATATATATGTATATGCATTATCTTGTGATAGATGCATGATGGTAATTAGTAAATCTTGCGATATATTGGAGCATGTGATATGGTATATAGCATGTCTGTTTAGTACTCTTGATTATATCTGTTGATTCAAA